>NW_016803991.1:1234269-1302869 GCF_001698545.2 Rhinopithecus bieti
TTTTTTTAATTTAAATACTTTAGCCCTCCAATTTTGTTCTTCTTCAATATTGTGTTGACTGTTCTGGATGTTTTGCCTCTGCATGTATACTTTAGAATTTGTTTGTTGATATCCACAAAATAACTTGCTGAGATTTTCAATGGGATTTCATTGAGTTTCCTAGATCAAGGTGAGAGGAATTGACATCTTGACAATTTGAGTCATCCTATCAATAACCATGCAATCTCTTCATTAATTCCTCTTTGATTTATTTTATCAGAGTTTTATCGTTTTTCTCATCTCCATCTTTTACATATTTTGTTAAATTTGTGCCACATATTTCATTTTGGGTGGTGCTAATGTAAATGATATTTTGTTTTAAAAGTCAAATTTCATTTTTTTATTGCTGATATGTAGGAAAGTAATTGACTTTTATATATTAACCTTGCATCCTGCATTTTTGCTATCATCTCTTACTGGTTCCAAGAGTTTGCTTGTTTATTGGTTTGGATTTACTACATAGGCAGTCTTTGTGAATGTTTCATGTGAACTTGAGAAGAATGTGCTCTACTGTTGTTGGATAAAGTAGTCTAAAGATGTCAATTATATTCAGTTAATTGGTGCTGTTGTTGAGCTCACCTGTGTCCTTGCTGATTATCTACATGCTGTATCTGTCTATTTTTGATAGAGATTTGTTGAAGTCTGCAAACTATAATAGTTTGTCCTTGCAGTTATATCAGTTATATCTATTTCTCTTTGCAGTTATATCAGTTTTATCTCCAGTATTTTGATGCTCTGCTGTTAAGGACATACATGTTAAGAATTGTTATGTTTTCTTGGACAATTGACCCCTTTATCAGTATTTAATGCCCCTGTTTATTCCTGATAAATTTCTTGCTTTGAAGTCTCCTTTATCTAAAATTAATATAGATACTCTCACATTTCTTTTATCAGTGTTAGCATGGTATAACTTTCTCCATTCCTTTACTTGTAAGCTATACATATCTTTATATTTAAAGTGGGTTTCTTGTAGATAACATATGTCAGGCCTTGTGTTTTGATCCATGCCACCAATATCTATCTTTTAATTGATGTATTTAATTATTGATGCTCAAAGTAATTATTGATATGTTAGATTAATATCTACCACATTTGCTATTGTTTTCCATTTGTTACCCTTCTTCTTTGTTTCTGTTTTTGGCTTCCACTCTTTTTCTGCCTACTGTTGTTTTAATTGAGCATTTTGTAAGACTGCATTGTTTCCTCCTTTCTTAGCATATCAGTTATACTTTTTTTAAAACTAGAGTTTGCAATAAATATTTATGACTAATTCAGGATTACTTACTTACTTTTTTTAAAAGACAGCAATGATGCAACATGCACTCAGGATGGGCCCCTCCACCTGCCATTCAAGGTAACTTTCAAATAACATGATACTGCTCATAGGTACTGTAAGTACCTTATAATAACAAAATAATTCGAATTCTTCTCTCCCATCTTTTGTATCATTGCTGCCATTCATTTCACTTATACATGAGCATATATATACATAAAATGTATATATAAGCATAACTAATTAAACATATTGCTGCCATTATTGTTGCAAACAAACTTGTATCTGTTAGATCAAACAAGAGTTAAAAAATAGGCTAGGCATGGTGACTCACTACCGTAAATCCAGCAATTTGGGAGGCCGAAGCAGGGAGATTGCTTGAGCCCAAGAGTTTGAGGCCAGCCTAGGCAATATGGTGAAACCTCATCTCTACAAAAAGATTAGCTGGGCATGATGGTGCATGCACGTAGGCCCAGCTACTAGGGAGGCTGAGGTGGGAGGATCGCTTGAGTCTAGGAGATGTAGGCTGCAGCGGGCTGTGATGGCATTATTCCACTCCATCCTGGGCAACAGAGAGAGACAGATCTTGGGGGAGCGGGGGAAGAATAAGAAAGTAAGCTTTTATTTTACCTTCATTTACTTCTTTTCTATGCCCTTCCTTTCTGTATGTAGTTGCAAGTTTCTGACCTGTATTGCTTTTTTCTCTATAAAGAATGTTTTTAAACATTTCTAACAAGACAGGTCTATTGGCAACAAATTCCCTCAAGTTTCTATTTGTCTGAGAAAACCTTTATTTTTTCTTCAGTTATCAAAAATAACTTTGTAGAATACAGACTTCCAGATTGGTGAGATTGGTGTGCTTTTTAAAAATCTCTCAACACTTTAAATTTTCACTCCACTCTCTTCTTCTTTGCATGGTTTCCAAGAAGTCATATTTAATTCTCATCTTTCCTCCTCTATAAGTAAGCTGTGTTTTCCCCTCTGGTTTCTTTCAGAATTTTTTCCTTTGATTTTCTGTAGTTTGAATATGATACGCACCTAGTTGTAATGCTTTTAGCACTTATTCTGCTTGAGTTCTCTGCGCTTTCTGGATCTCTGATTTGGAGTCTGACAATAATTTGAGAGAACTCTCAGTCTTTATATTTTAAATATTGCTTCTCTGCCTTCATTTCTTCTTCTAATATTCCCACTACACATCTCTCTAACTTTGGTAGTTTTCCCACAGTTCTTGAATATTCTGTTCTTTTCTGCACTCTTTCTTCCCTTTGTTTTCCAGTGTTGGAGGTTTCTATTGATATATCCTCAAGTTCAGAGGCTTTTTCTTCAGCCAAGTCCACTCTCCTAATAAGCCCTGTGAAGGCATTCTTCATTTCTTTTATGGTGTTTTTGGTCTCTAGCACTTCCGTTTGGTTCTTTCTTAGGATTTCCATGTCTCTGCACACATTGCCCATTTGTTCTTGCATGCTGTCTACTTTCCACTTGAGAGGCCTTAGCATACTAATCATAATTGTTTTAAATTTCTTGTATGATATTTCCGACACCCCTGACATGCCTCATCCTAATGTATGCTCTGTCTCTTCAAACTGTGTGTTTTCCTTTTAGTATGTGTTGTAAATTTTTCTTGTTAACTGAACAGGATGTACTAATTAGGAGATATTGCTATAAATCGTCCGTTAGTAATGAGGTGGTCAGAGCATTCTATAGTGCTATGATTAAGTCTCAGTCTTTTAATGAGCCTATGCCTCTGAACTGTGAGTTTCATAACTGTTTCTCAGTGCGTTTTCTCCCCCGTCTCTTAGGTAGAACAGCATGGCTACAGTGGGCTGGGATTTGGCAATTTTTTTTTTCGCACATGGAAGGCTAGAGTGGACTGGAGTTGGATATTTCCCTACCTCAGGTTAGATCAGCTCTAATAAAATCCCCATAAGTTAGGCTCTGGTTAACTAGTTGCTGCTGAGAATAGACCTTGTTAAGAAGAACAAAGTGTTCTGGCATATTTCTAAGTGATCTCCTTTTCTCTTCCTCTGCTAGAAGCTAGGGCAGATTTTTCTTCCATATTTACTGTGAGAACCTGGTCAAAGTCCTGGAGGTAAGACACACAGGTTTGACCTGGGTCCGTCCTTATTAATCTAAGAAGAGTGGTTGATTTTTCAATTTGTTTAACTTTTTACCTGTTCGGACAGATTGGTGGCTGTCAACCTCCCTACATGTGGGAATGGAAACAGAGGTTATGGTTTATTTTTTATTCATTTACTCTTCATTCAGTCATCATTTATCAATTAATCGAATAAGAAATATTTGCCACGCATTTGCTAGATCTTATCTAGGGACTGTGGATATTGTAATAAACACAATAGTCAGAACCATCTGTTAATGAAACTTTCAATCTGACAGAACAACATATTTCAAACAATTATAAAAATGTAAAATTTTGTAAGTTATAATAAGAATGATCATTGTATACTGTGATAAAGGATAAAAGCCACAAAGAAGAAAATAAAATTGCCTGTAAATCTTTCCTCCATTTATGTTTCCATTCAAGGTTTCCTAAAATAGTAGACACTTGTTATTCCTTCAGTATTTCCTAAACAATTTATTGGCTATTATTTGGTAAATGTCTATTAGGTTCTTGGTCTATGAAGATTCAAAGGTAAATATTTTTCTTGTTTTCTAATTTTATTTCTGGTATTTCCAGATCTTGAAATTGACTTCAATGACTCTAATCTAGTTCATGAGCCATTCTAAAAGGGCTTACCATGGTAAAGGGAAGAAGAGTCATTTTGAGAAGATCTAATTATTGGAATAGTCAGCAAAAATTCTAACTCACTACTCATGAAAGCCTCTGAACTAAATTGTGAAGTTTACAAAATTTTAAACTTTGAGCATTTTAACGTTGGTGTGCCTCTCCCAATGCAGCACCAAGCCCTCGCCAGAATCTGGCCTTTTATGCCATCTGCTCAACTTTTATACCACACTGCCAACTGTGGTACAGATCTTTCCTTACCTCCTCTGCTCTGCCAAAATGCGTATGTCCCCTGATCCAGTTTTTTGTACACTTTAAGTGAAATGTGTAGGCATTTATCAAATATAAGAGGCAAATACAGCGAATGTTTATTTTTGTGTTTATTTGATGCCTTCATCAGATGTCACAATGATCTAACTCAATAATTTGTTCATATCTTCAGAAGCTCCCTACGCATACACACACACACACACACACACACACACACACACACACACACAAACACACAAACACACACATTCTTATGTGGAAAAATTTTCTATGAAAATGTCTTATCAATGACATTTATAGAGGATGGATTTTTGTCACATGCCTTGAGACAAGTGGTTAATTATTTTTTTAAGCATGGCACATTTTTAAATCTGCATTTGAATGTCACTCTATTGTCAAGAGCAGCATTTCATGTAGATTGAGAACAGTTGTGCTGGCTCAAACCAAAGTTTTCAAGAGGGAAAATTTTCTTCTTTCTAAGTTGACTAATACCATCTAGAGGATAAATTGTATGTATGATTCTTCTTTGACCCCTATTCTTTCTATTACTCCTTCTACACAGCGTTTAAGTAAATATTTGCTGAGTTGATGGGATTTGGTGGATCAATCTATCTATGATTTGGGCTTATGTTACTGGGCAACTCACCATGTATTTTGTAGCATTTTTTAAAAGTCAGACCTCTTGGAATGCCTGTAACAACTCTTCCTAAATCTTCCTTTCACTCACAATGATTGTTATCCAGAGTATTTATGATTATAAGAAGTCCAGGTGAGGACTTCTTACCTGTCAGTCCATCTCCAGGGCTGGCTACAGCCAGGTGTCACTAACACTTTGGCATGGATGTTCCCCACCAGGCTTCTACTACATGGCTCACTTTGGTTGTGTCTCCACGATAACACTTCAGTCTAGGGGAAATTACATGCTTTATCTAGTTGCTATGTTTCCATAATGTCCAGTAACTTATGTGAATGATCCCCCTACCTGTTTGTGTACAATGCCCCCAGCTTTTTTTTTTTTTTTTTTTTTTTTTTTTTTTTTTTTTTTTTTTGAGACGGAGTTTCACTCTTGTTGCCCAGGCTGGAGTGGAATGGTACAATCTTGGCTCACTGCAATCTCCGCCTCCTGAGTTCAGGCGATTCTCCTGCCTCAGCCTCCCAAGTAGCTGGAATTATAGGTGCCCACCACCATGCCCAGCAAATTTCTTTGTATTTTTAGTAGAGATACGGTTTCACTATGTTGACCAGGCTAGTCTCGAACTCCTGACCTCAAGCGATCCACCTGCCTCGGCCTCCCAAAGTGCTGGGCTTACAGGCATGAGCCACTGCTCCTGGACAATGACCCCTTTTAAGCTTAGATACAAGTTTCTGAGGTTATTTCTGAGGTCAATGGGTTTGCACTATATTATTTCAATGAACTAGTTTGGACTAGTTTTGTTCACCAGTAAATTAACTGCATTGGCCATGAACATACCATTTTCATGAGAATGAAATGGCTGCAGTTCAACAAATAGGGTCTTCTTTTAACTTTCATTTTCCCTTATTTTCTCAAGTCTTTAAAAAGAAATTGAGTTAACAATCATGTAACTACTTGTTAATGTGTCAAGTTCTCATTTATATAACTAAATTTTAATTAACACGCATGAGCAATGAATATAGAGGAAGCACCTAATTTCCTTCCCATTTTACCCTCCATAGGTAGTTACAGTAAAATATCCTGTGTTGTGAACATTGCATTTTAATGCATTTTAATATGCAGAATCCTTTTGGAGAGTTTTAAAAATCATTCTTTTAATTACTAAGATCAGCTTGAAGCAAAGGATTTCAAAAGCACTGCCAAAGAGAAAAAATAATAGTATTCTAGAAAAGTCAAAGTAAAGCGTTTTGACTTTATTTTTCTTCTGTTAAACTCATGGCAGTACTATGTTAGCAATTACCATCTTTCAAGTCAAAACTTTAAGAATCACTAGATATCAGCTAATCAGCAGCATTGTGCAATTTGCTAAGAAAGATTTAAAGCCCAAGTGAAGAAAAAAAATATTCAAGCAGCTCTGATAAGCTCCCAAAGATCAGTCCTTATCTGAAAATTTGATAGAATCAGAGTAGAATGGAATGTCATAATTAACCAGAGCTATTTTTTAATCTAAACCATTTTTTCTGCTATTGAACTTCAATAAAATTAATTCAGTTTGAAGAGGTCACTTTCTGATTTCTTCAATAAGATATTTTACAGGTCTACATGAGACTATCTGCCTTGGAATCAAAACTAGAAGAGTTTGAACTTCCAAATACTGAATTCAGAGTCAGAAAAAAATATATATGGTTTCAAGTGTGTCATCTAGTTAATAGGCAATGGTTTCCTTGATTTATTAAACTGTAACATGCTTTTAACAGACATACATTCATTCCTTTATTCAAGAATATGTTTACATTGGGAGTAGTTAATTTACAAGAAATTCTTGTCAATCACTCCTAATGGAGAGCATTCCAAAGATGTGCTATTCACTTTGACCTTGAAGCAAGAAAACAGGTAATAATTTAGAGATTATATATTTTTACTATTAAGTTTAAGGAAAAATACTTTGAGTCATACTCTTAGTATGTTTATGCAATTTTCTGACTTCCTGATAGTTTCCTAGAAAGGTGAATGCTTAAGGTAATAGACGATCAATTCTCTCGTTTTGTCTCATTGTGACTAATGTCTACCTTCTCACACCTCTTGCCCTAAATTGTAAATTTGGAAGTTATTTTGAGCATTGCTATAGCCAAAGTATTCAGCATGTGCTGGAATGAAAGTGATTTCAGTAATTTGATAATTGTTTCCTCTTTTTTCTATTAAATTGACAATTATCATTAAGAGACTTAGTCATACTCTGCTATTTACTAACACTGTGGTCTTAGAAAAGTCACTTGACCTTCCTGGACATCAACATCCTCATATGGACTCCCCAGAGGAGGTTTGGAGCTATAGATGGTGAAGTAGTAGGGAAAACTAAGAAAATTTGAGATGGAGGTGAGCAGAAATCAAGTGGCTTTTGGAAGGGACAGAAGGAGTAAGGACTTTGACTATCTATCCTATTGGATGTGGTATCAAACCCCACGAGCTCTAATTTGTGAGGTCCAAGTGCACAGTAACTCTGTGAGCAAAATCCTAAGGAAACACGAAGGCAGGGTCCAAGCAGTTGTGAAAAATCCAGGAAAAGCCAGAGACTCAGAGGCAATTCAAAGGAAGAACTCTACTACTTTTGATGTTACTCCCTGGCCTTTGTCTACAGACTGGACAGCAGCAGGTATTTGGAAAGAGAATGGGATACCACTGTAGAAATATTACCTGTGGGCCAACCTGAGATATATAACACAGTTCCACGACTCATAACACATAAAACGTCATAGAGAGGGGGCAGTGGGAGAAAAAAATATTGAGTGCACCATGCAACCCAGAGAAGCATGCAGGCTTCAAGTCCTTGGCAGTCATGGTTACTGACAGAGTGGGTGACAGGGCTGAACAAAAGGTATGATTTGAGTGTCAATTCCTGCTCATCCTAGTTGCAATGAGCATCCAGCCACCTGCCCAACACTCCTCTGTAACCAGTGGAGCCCAGCTTCACAGGATACCCAGGACTATCATTTTGCAAGCAGTTTCTTTACTTGTTTAGTTTTGATACACCGTTCTGGGGAACCGAAACTTCAGAATGTCAGAAATCTTCTTTTCAGTGTCCACACAGTTGGTTCAGCAGAAGGCATGGGATCTCAGCTGGACAAGTTAGTGTGAACCTTGGAATTTTGCTGAGAATGCTGAGATAAAAAGGCTCTCTTTTCCTCCAGAATGTAAATGAGGTATCCAACCTAGAGCTGCTGGTAGCCATCATAGAAGCACCAAAGAGCAGCAGAGTGGTAATGAAAGTGACTCCAGAGGAAAACATTTGAAAACTGGCAGAAGGAAAAGCATGCCATGTTTAGATCATCCCCTGGAATGGCCAATTACATGAGCCAGCATATTTCTTATCTTCCAAACCTGCCTTTTTCTTAAGGCAATTTATATTGGGCCTTGCATTGTTGGCAATCAAAAGCAATTATTGTACTCTCTAACCTAAGCTCCAGGCTCCCTGATCTGCCACTAACATGCTGTGGAATCTAAAGCTTATCTCTGAGACAAGTTTTCTTATATACAACATATGGAGATTGGACTAGGATATATTTACAATCATTTTCATATCTAAAAGTCAATGATATCTATGAACATGGTGTCTAACTCATATCAAAGTCTAGTTAACTAATTCTAGATTCTACCCTGAGTGTAAAATTTGATGGTAGAAAAAAGTGATACCTAAAAGCCAAGAAAGAATGAACTAGAACAAAAGGTATCCAGGATAAACTGCAATGGCTTTAGAGTTTCAGCAATTCATGACCCTGGGCTTTATCTTACTACTCTACTTAGGAAATACTTCAATAGTTAATGGAAGGTATGTCCACAGTGATATGGAATTGCTGATGATGTAAAGGTGTGAGCACAGCAATCACTGGGACTATTGGACTGAGATCTAAAAGAGTCAGTCTCTGGTAGAAGAGTTAAAACAAGTTTGGAAATTAAGGAGCATCGAAACAAAGTCAGTCCTCTTTAAAACTGAGATGGTTTCCTCTATGTATCCATGGCGTCTTATGGAGCTGGCACAACATTCGAGTCAATGCCTGTGAAAATCAGTTCCATGAGAATTATTTTCCATGAATGTCACATTGCTTGCTTTTCTCCTTTGCCTAAGCAACCCACTCAGCAACATTCCTGAAAATATCTAAACTCTATCGCAGATAATCTAAATGTATTGTTATTTCAATGTACACTTGTAACATGATGAAATAACATGTAATTAAAATCACATTGCATTTCACAGAATGCCAAAATGTGTCACTGATTGAAATCAAATATTTGAATGGTACCTCCTGCGTATTAATGAAGGTGGAAACCTGTTCTGGGGTCATTATCCCACATGATCTGAGTGACAGCCAATATCTACATCCCTTCCCAAAACCCCAAGTGACACTATCTGTGCTGCCATATTCTGTTCCCTGAGTTATCCTTGACTTCCATGCCTTCCTCATAGCCCTTTATTAAAGAAACAGAAAAAGTTATAGTTGCTTCTCTTTTTGAAAAGTCACCTCTCCTTTCTTCTGCCCATAATTATCATAGTTCACTCCTCCTGCAGTTCTTTCTGGGCTTAACAAATAATTATCACTAATTTTCATTAGTCATCATTTCCTCAGTTAGTCCTCTAATCTCCGCTAGACCTAGAACATGCCCCACATTTAACTACACACTACTGTGTGGTTAAAATAAGACATTGTAATTCTTTGATGTCAGTTCAGAAGATACTTGTTTGTTATAAAACCAGTGGAATTTTACCCTAAAAACTGAAAACCTTAATGTGTCTACTGAGGGTTCAGTTGGTTTAATGTATTACTATCCTACAGTTATAACCAAAGTCATAGTTGTAGTTGCTTTGCGCTTTATTTTCATAAGCCACAAATATTTGATTTAAGCTTATTGCAGCCTTCATCCATTAATCTATTTTTGGAATAAAAATAACTTGATAACATGGCAAGTATTTAGAAACACAGCTTTATGAACTATAGTGTAAACTTGATAGATGACCAATGCCATTATAATGATGACTAAAATTCAAACATCAAATAATATTCATCAGTCAGTTCATGCAGGCACACACTTATTGGGCATCTGCTGTTTGCAAAGCACAGGACTGAGTATTGTGAGAGGTACAATGACAAATAAGCTCTGGTCCTTGTCTTTCAGAAGTTTACAGAACAGAGCTGACACCTTCCATCAGCTTACAAATGAAAACACTAACAAGATTCTGGCTTAATAGAACAAAGACCATGACAAAGATATAAGCAATGTGCTTTGGATACACAGAGGCACGATGGTTAATTCTTTCAGGGGAAATTTTTACAGGCTTCCCAGGGGCATGAGAAAATAATTAGTAATGAAGAAAGGACATAGCAGTCCTAGGAAACCAAATGAACAAAAGCTGTCCACTAGAAATCCATGCTTTCCATTATTGGTTTTGCCTATATTTATCATGAAACAATGGTAATCAATCAGAAAAATAAACTATAGGTACACACAATTTTAATCCATCTTTAGGTTCTACTTCATTACTGAAGTGGCACAGATCATGTCAGTAGAATGAAGCTGCGTATAAAAATGAATGGCATCTCATCAGTTTGTAAGTTTCAACTTGTTAAGCAAATTGTTTTCAACACATGTGAATGGGGATTTCTGGGAGCTATGAACTGGATTGATCCTTCCCGCGTAGCCCAAGTCAAGTCAATGAAGTACCTTAGTAGAGCTGAATGTGGAACACAGACCTCCCTATCTTAACCATTTTCTCTCCAGCCAATTCCCTGTAAAAAATATTCTTATCTAAATTTACATGCTCTTGACCTCCAGAGTGAAGTTTTACCTGACTCTGCCTTTGACGGTGTTGTTCCGTCTTAGAGGAATACCTGCTACTTTCCTTCTGCCTTCCACATGGCTATTTGTCATTGAACCTTTAGGAAGCTTTCAGTGACACTCCCTTGTGTGATTAGCATGCCAACAGTATCTGCCCAGATTATTCAGGTACTAGAAAGTATGATAGCTTTTATAATACTTAGTTGGCTGTTTGTTCGTTTGCTTGGAAATAACGTCTTGCTTTGTCACCCAGGCTGGAGTGTAGTGGTATGATCATAGCTGACTGCAGCCTGGACACCCCCCCAGGCTCAAGTGATCTCCCACCTCTGCCTCCCAAGTAGCTGGGACTACAGGTGTGCACCACCATGCCTGGCTAACACACACACACACACACACACACACACACACACACACACACTGTTTTGTAGAGATGGAGTCTCACTATGTTGCCCTGGCTAGTCTTGAGCTCCTGTCCACTGCACCCAGACAGTTTATTGGTGTTTATTGCCTGCTAGGTCATGTGGTCCTTGAAGATCAGATATGTGTATTATTTTTATTTATTTGTATTTGTCTATTGGTGCTTACTGTGAAATAGCGTATTTGGCATATTTGGCACCATTCCCTCTTTTCTCACTCAAAACACCACATTATTTCTTGCTGAGCCTTTCTCAAAATCGTTCTCATCCCAGTTCTCCAGGTAGATGTTGTCAATCACTCAGAGTTACACACAAATCCACATGCTACCATTGCCTTTAGCAGGCTCTAAATCCTCATATGAATAATTAGTATAGCAAAGAGCACCCCCTGTTTTCCTAATACCACTTAGATCAGGTGTATAAGTGCCTACTATGTTTAAGCCGTCGTGTTAGGTCATTTCAATGGCTTACCTGATGTAATTGTCACAATAATATGTTTGTGCTAAGTCTTCATTTCCTGTGCTCTCCTAGATGAGAAAAATGGATACAAAGAGTTAAACACTTCTCTAAGGCCATGCTAGGAAGTCTAGATTAGAAATCACAGCTATTTGACTTCCAGATCCATCGTCTTTTGTTACCTGCAAGAAGTTTGAGTTGTTTTGCTGCTTGCTGTAAAGCCCTAGCTTTTAGCCACTTGTACTCAATGAACCCCAAGTCAGGCATCCACTGTTGCTGCCTCTGATCTTGTTACTGACTGATCCTGCGTCCCTGTGCAGCAGCAAAGAGACACATAGATCTGCTCAGTGTCAGCAAGGTGAGGAAGACAGCAGAGCTGGCCACACAAAGAAGGTGGGAGGAAGCCAGCTAAATACAAACTCTAGGGTTTTCATAATTTTAGGTGGAATTGGTGCTTTCCCTCACCTTTTCCCAATCATGTTTTCTACACTGTTTCTTTTTTTTCTTTTTTTAACTTCTTGCCTTTTAATAATATCTTTGAATATAGATGGTTCCAATTCTCCAATAAAAAGATGTAAAGTGGCCAAATGTTTTTTCATACATGTTTCACTAGTCCAGACACCCAAGAGTATGTCCTTCTCTTGGGGATAAGAAAATCTAGAGTTATATTTAAGGTATCATAATGTGTGGTGAAGAGTGGACCAAGCTGGCATGCTCACAATAACCAAATTATGTTGGTCATATTTTAGTCCAAAATATTAACCCACTATTAACTTGTAAATAAATAATGTACTTCCTTTCTAGACACATTCTAGGAAGACCAGAGAAACTGAATTTTATCTTTATGGAAAAATCCACTGGTGAATTTCTTTTAGGATAGACCAAAGCTGATCTAGAACATAATCTTTACATATTTGGATCCTTCCCACCAGACAAAGAAGAGTATCTGGGCTGAAAGGCTCCATTGGAAGAGCAATGTGGGATGGTGCTGTGCTGACAACTGGTAATCCCTGCCCTACATTTTTGTAGAGGACTGGAGCCCAGAGTGGACCACGGTCAACTTACATGTTGAAGACCTCCTTCTAGGTGTGCATGTGCTTATTACAGATATGCCACAGTGCTAAGTACCCCAGGACTGCAGGAAAAAATAAGAATACATCCTGTATCCATGATCAGGAGGCACACATGACAGAGTGCCAGCTGTGGAATCGCAGAGTGGCTGGGCCATGACCACCTGAATGACCTGAGGAATGGTTTCAGGCAAATTTGTAAAAAGAAGTGGAGATCCTGCCTGCCAGGAAGGGATGTGGTAAAGGGCAGCATCCAGTCAGGTCAGGGCACCACATCCTCCACTTGGAAAACTGCACAGCCAGGCTGGCGGCTCTCCAGGCCAGAGCGGCTATGGAGAAGGCAGACCTGGCTCCAGGCGGCACAGAGGCACTGAAGAGGCGCCAGGGGAGCCTGGTGGGATCTGACTGGTCCTGTGCTGTGCTTCCAGCAGGTTCTGACCCTGTAACCCAGGGGAAAGGGCCGGCCAAGACAGGTCCACTGCGTGCTAGCCAGCGCCTAGGCCAGGCGCCAGGCGGGAAGGGCTCTGGTGGATCAGCCCTGCACCCCCCACAGCCCCACAGTGGGGCCCATCCAGGGCCACACACCTAACCCCAGGAGCAGGACATCCCTGAGGCTAGAGTCCAGCTGGCCCAGTGGAGCGGCCTAGCCCTTTGTCCTTTGACTCCTCTCCTAGGCGCCCTCACTGGGCTCCTGCACAGTCCTCCACACCCTGGCTCTACTACCAGCCCCATTGTGATGTCCCAGGTGCCCAGAGCGTGCAGGCCACAGAGAAGTGGGTGACTAAGGAGTATCCTCTCCGCTTCTGACCCTCAGTTTCTCGTCCGTGTACAACTCGCTCAAAATGGGCAATTCACTAAGCATATTTTGTTCCTGGTTCCACTGCAGGTCCCGGCCACGCCATAGGCAACTTGCTTGTCTGAGCATATTTTGTTCCTGGTTCTGCCACAAGTCCCGGCCACGCCATAGGCAACTTGCGCTTCTAACTTTTTTTTTTTTTGACACGGAATCTCGCTCTGTCGCCCAGGCTGGAGTGCAGTGGCATGCTTTCTGCTCACTGCAAGCTCCGCCTCCTGGGTTCCTGCCATTCTCCTTCCTCAGCCTCCTGAGTAGCTGGGACTACAGGCGCCTGCCACCACGCCCGGCTAATTTTTTTTTTTTTTTTTGTATTTTTAGTAGAGACGGGGTTTCACCATATTAGCCAGGATGGTCTTGATCTCTTGACCTCGTGATCCACCCGCCTAGACCTCCCAAGGTTCCACCGCAGGTCTCGGCCACGCCATAGGCAACGTGCTTGTCTAAGCATATTTTGTACCTGGTTCCTCCACAGGTCCTGGCAATGCCATTGGCAATCTGCTCATCTTGTCGGTGAGGCCTTCCCAGCTGGCGGGGCTCCCCGCTCCGCTCCTGCGCCTGTGCCTGTCCCGTGAACCCTGTACTCTTCCCAATTCCTCTTCTACCCTCTGAGAGGTCCTGGGCCTTCTTTTCCAGCCAGGTGCGACGGCGCCCCTACAAAGCTGCGTCTTCTCCTTCGGATCACGGGCACTGGAGGTCCTGCCTTCTATGGTCTGGAAGCTCCCCTCAAGGAAGAAACCCATGCTGTCTGCTCGCAACTTCATGATGTTCAGACACCTCAGCCCCGTGAGGCTCCCTAGTCTCAGACGCAAGCTTAACCTCCGACTGCCTTCGCTAGATGAGCAGGTGATCAGGTCTTGGAATCTGACCCCGATCCCAGCCAGGCTTCCAAAGACGGAGGTGAGGGCAGAACAAGAGCCCCAAGAACCACTGGAGGTGGATCAGGTAGAGACCCAGGGGCAGGAGGACAATAAAAGGCGCCCCTGTAGCAATGGGGATGCAGCCTCCACCTCTAGGCCCCTGGAGACTCAAGGAAACCTCACTTCCTCCTGGTGCAGTCCCAGGCCCTTGTAGGGAAATGTCCATCTCAAGGGCTTGACAGAAAAGAACCAGACTGACAAGGTCCAGGTGCATGCAGTGAGTTTCTACTCCAAGGGCGTGGAGTCGCCAGCTCACACAGCCCTGCTGGAGGCATCCTTCCCTTTGGGAAGCCTGACCCAGTTCCAACAGTGCTCCCTGCCCCAGTTCCGCGCTGCTTCCTGTGTCCAGAGAAGGCGGCCTTGAAGGTGCTGGGTAAAGACCACCTGCCTAGCTCTCCAGGCTAGCTGATGGTGGGGAAGGAGTTACAGCACAAGGATCCTGCAGCTCTTGCATCAAGTAGCTCTTCTCCACCCAGAGCTGTCAGCCACAGGTCCCTCAAAAGAAAACTGTCAGGGCCACCCCTCCCCTGCAATTGAGGTGGGATAGAGACAAGCTGTCCCCACCTGCTAAGCTTCCCTGCCTATCTCCTGAGGCACTGTTGGAGCTGCGTCCGGCTTCCCAAAGGGAAAGACGCCTCCCACAGGGCAACATGGTTAAGAACATGGGGGTATTAAGTAGAACATCAAAATCCAGGAGAGGAAAACAGCCGCTTGGGAGGAGAAAGAAGACATGGCAGGGCGGGCACGGTGGCTCACACCTGTAATCCCAGCACTTTGGGAGGCCGAGGCAGGTGGATCATGAGGTCAAGAGATTGAGACCTGAGGAGCGTCTCAGCCTGGTCCCCGCACCATCTGGGAACTGAGGAGGGCCTCTGCCCCGCTGCCCACTGCCCACTGTTTCTTATCATTGCCCTGTGGAAGTCTGAAACGGTAGCTGCTTTCCTTACCACATACACTCTCCTTTTCTGTCGCACACACAGACTGATTTGTTATTTCTAGGTTGTTCTTGAGTACTGGACTGTTGTTGATCATTGATTTTTTTTTTTTTTTCTGTCTCAGAAAAAGGAGCTGCAAGGCACTGCTTTTCAAAGAAAAGGAAAGCTAAGGAGAGAAAAAAACACACACATCTGAAGGATTGCATGGACTTTGTAAACAGATTTGTTTCCAAAAGTTTTTATTTTAATCCAATCAAAACATTTGAGCAACCTGAATGGTATTGCTACCTTGAAAAGACTTAGCTGCAATTTTACAGCAGAAGCACACCATTTTGAAGCTTAACATTAGCATGCCTTTAGATTCAGTCCCTAACAGTGGGAAAGGATCATGATGTTCCTCTTTCTCCTGACTGTTTCCTCTTTTACCACTTTTACCTCTTTTACTCTGCATGGCTTGGTCTTCGTACAGACTTTAATTCTGAATCAGCTTGGTCACTTCTTTCATCTTTCAAATTTCAGAGTATATTCATATCCACCGATCTCCTGCTTTACATATCTGCTTAAAAACAATCTAGGGAGGCCAGGCATAATGGCTCATACCAGTAATGTAGTGCTATGGGAGACCAAGGCAGGAGGATTCTTTGAGGCCAGAAGTTCAAGACCAGCCTGAATAACATACTGAGACCTCATCTGTACATTTTTTTTTTAAAGAATTAGTCGGGCATGGTGGTGCTCACCGGTAGTCCCAGCTACCCAGGAGGCTAAGGCTGCAGTGAGCTATGATCTCACCACTGCACTTTAGCCTGGACTGCAGAGTGGCAGAATGAAACCCTGTCTCAAGAAAAAAACAAAACAAAACCAACAACAGCAAAAACACTACAATCTGGGAAAATAACCGTGGCATTCAGAACTGGAACTCATATCAGTGCCTTTTCAGAAATGTATTTAAAATCTTTAAAAGAAGATCCATCTTCAACCTAAGTTTACCCAAATACTTTTAGCAGGCAAAAAAAAAAATGAAACTCCTTATTTTCTTCTTTTGCATTCTAAGCAAAATAAAATTTCAACAAAAAGGTTATGTTTTAAGTTTCTAGAATATTTGTTACCCTTACAAATCCCTAAGCCTAAGTTAGTATGGTGGCAACTTAGTTTTACTATGTGACAAGTTGATTAGAACATTTTGGAAAGGACTAGTGAGTTTAATTACCCTTAATGTTTTTTTTGAAAATAAGAATTTAGAAGTGGTAAAATTATGGCCCAAGATGTATTTGGTCTTTGATTACGTTTCTGTACATTATTTTAATGATACAAATGATTTTCATTTTAAAATACTTTGATATACAAATGTAGATATATGTACCCATAAAGTTGTTGTAAATATTATTTAGTTATCATAAATAAAATATTTTCCTTGCTACTTAATATATTAAAGATTTAAAGTGTTTTTAAAAATCATAGTACGGATAGGCAAAACTCTGTCTCTTCCACCACTGTCTCCATTGGAATCGCCAATATATCCTATAGATTGCTGAGTTCTATATTATTTACCCCAGGGAGTCAATAGTTGTTTGTTTGTTTGTTTGTTTTTAACAAACTAGTACCTCTGAACAAGTATGTGAACATGTTTAGAACAATATTCTCAACTCAGAACAACATTCTGAACACTTATGGCAGATTAACTCACTTTTAGCTGAAGCCTAATACTAAAAAGATAAAGATTCTACATCAGTTTTAGGTAGCATCCTTTCATTTGTCCGCTTCTGGAACCCAGGCTAACTCTCTTAGCCACTGATGCTTTGGGCTTAAAAGTGACAGGAGTGTGTGAAATGAGCAGAGTGGAAACACGCTGTGGGGAAAGAAGAGCTCGCAGTAGACTTCTCTGATCAATGGGGCCTCTCCCCCATTGTCTTCACCCTTATCAGAAAACATCAGCAACATGTAAGGGTTTTATTTTTCTAAATTGTTTATCTGGATACATTCAAGGTCACTGTAGAAACTTCCATCCTACACTTCTTCAGGAAGCATTTATCAGGGAGGACAATCTATGCAGAATCTCATGCAAGAGGTTAGGGGATGGCATTGGAGGCTTAGGGAAAGGAGGCCATTACAGGAATTTCACTTCTATCGGGAGAGAATATAAGCACATGCAAAAAAAAATTACTCCTTACGTTGCCTTATGCTTTACTACTGAGCATAAACATCCACATACACTAAGTATTATATATACCTTCATTATGACTGAGGTGAAGGGACAGATACTATGAATGTCTTTTATTTTATTTATTTTTACATATCTTTTATTTTGATAGATTTAGGGGATATAAGTGCAGTTTTGTTACATGGATATATTGTGTAGTGGAGAAGTCTGGGATTGTAGTGTAACCATCATCCAAACAGTGCCCTTGGTACCCATTAAGTAATTTCTTATCATTCACCCCCTCTCCGACCCTCCCACCTTTTCAGTTCTCCAGTGCCTATTATTCTATTCTCTATGTCCATGTGAACACATTACTTAGCTCCCACTTATAAGTGAGTCAGCTACATGTGGTATATGACTTTCTGTTTCTGAGTTATTTCACTCAAGATAATGGCCTTGAATTATCTTGAGTTATCAAGAAATTATTTCACTCAAGATAATTTCTTGCGGGTTGCTGTAAAAAAACATAATTTCATTTTTCATGGCTGAGTAGTATATCATGGTGTATACATGCCACATTTTCTTTATTCAATCCTTTGTTAATGAGCACTTAGGTTGATTCCATGTTTTTGCTGTCATGAACAGTGCTGAGAGAAACATAAGAATGTAGGTGTCTTTTATATAATTATTTTCTTTTGGGTAGATGCCCAAAAGTGGGATTGCTGGATCAAATGATGGTTCTATTTTCAGTACTTTGAGAAATCTTCATACTGTTTTCCATAGAGGTTGTACTAATTTTTATTCCCACCAACTGTTTATAAGCATTCCCTTTTCTCCACATCCTTGCCAACATCTGTTATATTTTTACCTTAATAATAACCACTCTGACTGGTGTGAGATATCTCATTGTGGTTTTAATTTGTGTTTTGCTGATGACTAGTGATGTTGAAAATTTTTTACATGCCTGTTGGCTATTTGTATGTCTTCTTTTGAAAAAAGGATTATTATCCTGTTTTAGAAATGAGGAAAATATGTCTGGGAATATAAGAGAATTGCCTGTGGTAGATGGCATGCCTGGCTAAGTTTCTCACTCTTTTCTATCCATCCTCTTTACCATGGGACTGTCATTTGTCACATAAGGAGTAGGGAATATTACCCGACTCCTTGACTGGGACGCTGGATTTATCGCTTGCATTGGCCATCAGAACAAGAGGGAAGCAATGATTCTGAGTTCCAGCCTCAAAGCAACTTGCATGTTTCCGTTTATGCTCTTGACCCTCCACACCCACCATGAGGAGGACATGCCCAGCCTGATCCATGGGTCCCAGGAAAAGGATGAGAAGGACATGCAGCACAGCCACCCTGGCTAAACCCAACTGCGATCAGCTGACCAGACCTGTGAAGAGTAAGAATTGGTTGGTCATTGCAGCCACTGAGTTTTGGCTTAGTTTTGCAGGACTAACTAACACATTGCCAAAAACTACACAGATAGTTAGGAACTGAGACACAGAAGCAATCATTCCTCTTGCCTTAAAAATCGTTGACATTCTATAATGCCAGCCAGATCTCCTCCTAAACATACCTGTGGGTAGACAGCTTTTAAACTTTCTTTTCTTTTTCTTTTTTCTTTTTTTTTTTTGAGATGGAGTCTCGCTATGTTGCACAAGCTAGAGTGCAGTGGCGTGATCTCGGCTCACTGCAGCCTTTGCCTCCTGGGTTCAATAGATTCTCCTGCCTCACCCCCCTAAGTAGCTGGGATTATAGGTGTGCACCACCACCACAGGCTAATTTTTTGTATTTTTAGTAGAGACAGGATTTCACCATGTTGGCCAGACTGGTCTCAAACGCCTGACCTCAAATGATCCACCTGCCTTGGCCTCCCAAAGTGGTGGGATTATAGGAGTGAGCCACTGCACTCAGCCAAGAAACTTTCTTTTAGTAAGCCGTACCTTATCTAGTCCAATATATCCCTCATGATTCCCAAACATAGCCCTCTGTGACAGATAGTCCAGCGTCCTGTCCACCAACCGTTCCTACACTTGATTTTCTTTCTCCATATACTCTGATGTAGTGCCTGTTTCTCCCTCTCAGCTCAACCGAATCTTCTACTGATTGAGCACCCCTCTTCTAAATCCCCGATTTTGAGAGCTCCCCTAATTCGTCAGTTCTCTGCTTACCTGGAACTTAGCATTCTGATGTGGTCTAATCCCACTCAATTACACCCTTAATCCCCACTCTTGAGGACTGTATGTCTTGCCTCCATAGCTCAGCACAAACTGCACACAGGAACCAAGACCTCTCTTCCCCTGGTGCATCTGTATGCACAGATGAATGAATAAATAAATAAATGTTGGAAATAATTAAACTCATTGAGTATGAGCTGCACTAGTAGGAAGGCTAAATTAGCACAACATCTTTTTTACTTCTTGTATAATTGCTTTACATCTCTAGACTGCTAAGAAGCAAATACAAAGATCCTGTGACACTGTCTTGCTCTCTTGTCATCTGAAATATTACGAATAAAAAGAAATAAGTGTACCTTGCCCAGAGAGAAGAATGCTTCCATCCTCCACCAGGTGTCTCCTCAGGTTCAGCCATTTTCTGCATCCCTGTAAAATCAGCTTGTGGCTAGGTCTAACAAGCACAAAACAGAGGAAACCTACCTCCTGTAAAGGACTGCTGGGTCTGTTACATACCAGAGTAAGGCAGACAGAGTTACAACTTCAAACATTACCTTCCCTGCGTGCAACGTGGGCACACAAATATTTAAAAGAACATACCTTTTGAAAGGTATGTTCATGGATCATTATTTATCAAAAATTTCCAGCTCTTCTTTTAAAATTTAATTTCTACCTGAGGGAAAACCTTGATTTCTATGCATATTACATGTATTACCTTTGGTATACAGGTGGCTTATTAGCCGATTTTGTTATTCTTCATTACCCATTTATTGGAACTTTTGCATTTGAAAGAAAACCAAATCAGCAATAACAGCCTAGGATTTACTCTGTTGTTCTTTCCAGCTTTCCAGTTGCTGCAGTCAGAGTTGTAGGCTTATATTAGCCTTGCCAAAACTGTCATCCCTATACTTCATTTCCCCTGATGTGATTATTACGCATTGTATGTCCATGTCAAAATATCTCATGTACCTGATAAATATGCACACCTACTATGTACTCATAAAAATTTTTTAAACTGTCATCCTTAAGAAGGGCTGTTATTATCACCAATAGCTCCTCTGTGAGCCCAACTAACTGAGAGGCTTCCCAACCTGGAGCGAGGCCTAGGTCATTAGAGAGCTGTGTAGTCAGTGAAAGAGGAAGAGGAGAATCTGCCAGCTTGTGTACAAAAAGACACAGTTTTCAACTACAGAACTTGTATAACTACTAGGCGCTCCTGAAAAGGCGCTTCTTATTCATATAGAGCATGCACACTGGTATTATTTCTTGCTATTTCTTTTCAGGGGGTTCCCTGGTTACTTATTTTAACACAGTTTCCTCAAACGTGTGTGTGTGTGTGTGTGTGTCTGTAGAGGGAGTTGCACGTGTTCACATGGATAAACATGATCTAGGAATAAGATCAAATACTGCTTTGTCCTGGGCGCTCCATCTTCTAGGGAGGGCCTTACCAGATGAGAGGGAAGGAGAACGCATTGCCGGCCCACTGACTTGCTAATGTCCCTTTCCACAGAGACCCACAGAATTGAATAACCTCGTCTTGCACTTTAAGATTCTGCCTATGACCTAATCAGGTACATCGCACTGAGGATGGGGACCTAGAATAGTGGAGATGTGATGTTGTGGGCTGAATTGTATCCCCCCACCCAAAAAAAGATACATTGAAATCTTAAATCTGGCATCCCAGAATATGACCCTGTTTAGAAACAATGTTGTTACAGAGGTATGCAAGTTAAAATGAGGTCATGAGGCTGGGCATGGTGGCTCATGCCTGTAATCCCAGCACTTTGGGAGGCGGAAGCAGGAGGATTTCTTGAGGCTAGGACTTTGAGACCAGCCTGGACAACATGGTGAAACCCCATCTCTACTAAAAGTATGAAAACTGAGGCGAGATAATCACCTGAGCCTGGGGAAGTTGAGGCTGCAGTGAGCCATGAGGGCATCACTGCACTCCAGCGTGGGTAAGAGAGTGAGACCCTGTCCCCTCCAAAAAAAGCCATTTAAGCCATCATGATGGTGGCGTATGATATGTCTGTCACTTGCTCAACTACTCATTCTCAATTACCCCATCTAGTCATTAAGTCCCAAAGAAATGCTTGGGTTATAGTTACCATTGCTATGTTAAGCAAAAAATTCCACAAAAATCCAAGATAAAATAACAACCACTAACGTCAATTTTTGTCATGCATTTTAGGTAGCGTAATGTTTAGATATGGGAGCATTAAGTAGATAAGGAGAATTCGAATGAAGGAGACATTATTGTGAAGTTCTGTCATACCCATCACATTTCCTTCAGCTCTGAAACACGCCTGGTGTGATCTCAGGGTTAGAATGAGAGCCTGGACACTAGCATTCCCATCCGCCATTACTGGGGTATTGAGTCCTACTGCCAAGATCTACCTTGGATGCCTTCCTGTCCTCCCATCCACATTTTCATTCTGGTAAAGTATGGAGTCAAATATTGGTATAGACACAGAGTAATGATACTGATATGGTTTGGCTCTGTGTCCCCATCCAAATATCATGTTGCATTGAAATCCCCACATGTTGCAGGAGGGCCTGGTGGGAGGTGATTGAATCATGGGAGCGGACTTCTCCCTTGCTGCTCTTGTGATGGAGTTCTACTGTGTAGCACTTGCTTTTTCACTCTCTCCTTCTCCTGCTCCGCCATGGTAAGATGCGCCTGCTTCCCCTTCACCTTCCGCCATGATTGTAAGTTTCTGGAAGCCTCCCAGTCATGCCTCCTGTTCAGCCTGTGGAACCGTGAGTCAATTAAACCTCTTTTCTTTATAAACTACCCAGTCTCAGGTAGTTATTTAAAGCAGTGTGAGAACAAACCAATGCAGACACTGACTACTTGTGGATCTAGTTTTGTAACTACATAATCTGGAAAGGTGGAAGTGTTAAAAGGTGTGTGAGTAAACAACACAATATGTTCCAGGACATTTAGAAAGAAATAGCTATTCTCAATGAAACAGGTCTACTCACAAGGCAGGGAGACTTCACAATACACACAGCTCTACTCAGGTTTTAATTCAGCCGAATTTAACTTAATATCTATTAAGGGGCCCCTCCCCCATGCATCCAACGCTGCATTGACGTTTACGCAATGTTTCTGTTTTTCTTTCCTTTTTTCTTTGCTTGCTTTCAAGAAAAAAGTACTGCCAGATTACCTCCCCTATCAGATCTCTTTCATATTAAAAAAAAAAAAAAAACTTTAAAAGTAATGGAAGAAACCAAAATTGTCTTTTATGAATGTACTGATGTCTTCTTTGGGGAGATACAGGGCATAGACATTTGGAACTGAGAACCACTCTTAATATAAGGGAGCCTTGGGGTTCTGGGAGCTGCACCAGGACCAAGTGATAGATGCCCTTGACTAGAATGTTCTCCAAAGAAGAACTACACCTGAAGGTGCACAGCTAGAAACTGAGCTGCAATAAAAAGATGCATGTAGACCATGAGTGAAGACACCTGGGGGCAGAAAAGCATCCTGGTCATGTTTTATTCCCAGCAACTGACACGATGTCTGGCCCCATATGAAACCTCATCGATGTGTCCTGAATGAATAAAATAGCAAGATTGCTAGTGACTGGACTTGAGGTAGATAAAAAATAAATAAAATACAATAAATCAAAGTAAAGATAAACATTGAACTCATTTGGATATTGAGTTCTTCACCCTCAGAATCTTATCATCTCTACTACTCTTTCTCACTCAGAAGTCAGAGTGAAATTGATCAATTAACAAACCACAAATCCTGAATTGATTCTGTTTGTTTGTCATGGGTTGAGTAGGAGGTGTGTATGGTATATTTGAGAATGCTCTAGAGTTACTATGCCCTGTAGGGGAGTATTTCTTGAAAAAAAAATCTACGAAGACTGGCAGTTTTCCATTCCACCATGACTGCCTACACATTTCTCCTAAAGCTGAAGGCAAAAGGCTTTTATGCCTTAAGTGCAGTTCAGGGTGGGATGGGGTAGGGAGAGTGATAGACCAAGCCCTGAGAATAAGAGCACACTATGGATAGAAAGAAATTCTTCCCAGCATAGCAGACTGTGACATAGAGAAAAATTTCAAACTTTAACTCTCTGCTTTGCCTGGATCTGTGTAATAGCCATTAGAAATAGCAGCAGCTGTAGATTCAGAAAGCTGATGAAGTGTGAATTATGAGCAACTGCAGACAGAGACAGAATTCTCTGCAAAAGGTTCATAAGCCTAAATACAAGGAAGTAATTATTCCAGGGCAGGCAAGCTTAGGGCACAGAGAAGGATCAGCAGAGTCCAAGACAAAGTGTCCCATACTAAGACCATTACAACAAAAGAGGATTTCCATTGGCTTAGGGCATAAATAACATTTCTCTCTCATACTCCAGTGGTGGTTTAACAGCTCCCTAGTGAGGCAAGACGTGACACTAACACTGATGCTAAATGGTACCACAAGCATACCACTTGCAATTCTAAATATATATTTATTCTTTAGCATACTTAGAGTTAACTTCATAGTTCACTCCACAGTATGGACCTGGTCATCTCAGATAATCCTTGTTTGCTTATTATGATCTCTCAAATAAAAGATATGCCCCAATTATCAGAATTTTCTTTCTCTTCTCAGTAGCCTCCTATTGACAGACAACTGCAGTCGGGATTCCAGTTTCTAGATGAGCAAAACAGGTAAAACAAACAAACAAACAAACAAACAAAACCATCTTTTAAATAATGCCTAATAAAGGTGTGCTTCTCACTATATTGCTTCACAAATTCTGGAGCTGGCTGTACCTTGATTGTTTGGATGCTAGCAATGCAAGATGCTGAGAAAAACAGCATCTGTTTATGAAAACAAATTCTCATTTTGAAGCTCCAGTAACAGAACTAGCCACATAGACAGTGGTGAACGCAAGTTATTTTCTTTTAAGTTGTGACAAATACTAAATGCATACTTTTTAGTCATTTTTCCCTTGGGAAAATGACTGCCACAGGCTCCCTGCTGACAAAGCTTATCACTAATTCATTCACCTTCTTTAACAATAAAAAAACTTTTTCCATAAACTGAAGTGAATTTGCTACATTATAACTCAATCACCAACTAGGAGACGCTTCCTTCTGCATCAGTTGAAAACATTTAAATTTTCTCAATTTCTTTGCAACGTTAAGAATCTATGTGCTTTTATATTCCCATTTTTAACCCTGAAAAAGCTATTTATCTCATTGTTGAAATCCAGCATGTTCTAGACACTTAATCAAACCTCTCCTGTGTCTTCATAAAGTTGGCATAAATTACATGCATCTGGGAAGGCACTAATTCTGAAATTATTAAGTTTGTACAAGTGAATAAATAGGATATAGAATCTGAAACCAAATAGAAATCACACTTACCTCCAGTCTTCCTGGAAACTTTTGCTTTTATTTGATCATTTTCCTTTTCTTATTTGTAAGTACTCACAACCTAAATTGGAGACAGTTCAGCTGAGAATATATTACAAAATAACATCCTTTGTTTGTAAATAGCTAAAACACTCTTTGGGCAAATTTCTTAAAGAAATGTGATGCTTTCAAAACAATCATTTAATTTAGAGGAGAAAAATTAGTTGTTATATAAATAAATATCAGTTGGTTGTTGAAAGATTATTTTGGAGGCTATAAGTAACTACATCTAAGCATTACACTACTTTCCCCAAATTACACAAATATCAAGTGTATAATTAGGGTGGAAAATTAAAGGTCTTTTTGCTGTCATGATATAAAATGGTGACACCGTGACTGTAGTTACAAAGAAAGTCCCATGTGAAAAACAAACAACAAATGGAAAACCCATCACAAAGCAAAGTAGCTTGTGGTGCTCTCACACAAGTATGGTATCCGTGCAATATAATTTAATTCAAGTGTCCGAAAACATTCCTCAGGGTGTCTAAACTTGCTCTTTTGAGGTACATGTCACCAGAAGTAACTCTGCTACAGGTTAAAAACAGGAATCCCCCAACTTTGCTATACACTGAATCCCTTGAAGACGTTTTAACCCTGATGCCCAGTCACATCCCATCTTAATTAAATCACAATGTTTGGGGAAGGTACCCCAGACTTTAGTTTTTGCTTTGTTTTGTTTTGTTTTTTAACTGAGACAGAGTTTCACTCTTGTTGCCTATGCTGAAGTGCGGTGGTGCAATCTTGATCTTGGCTCACTGCAACCTCCACCTCCGGGGTTCGAGCGATTCTCCTGCCTCAGCCTCCCGAGTAGCTGGGATTACAGGCGTGAGCCACCACGCCAAGCTAATTTTGTATTTTTAGTAGAGACGGATTTCGCCATGTTGGCCAGGCTGGTCTTGAAGGCTCACGCCTGTAATCCCAGCATTTTGGGAGCCCAAGGCAGAGTATTGAGTATTTTTAAAGATGTGCTGGCTTTGGCAGAGCATACACTAAAACTGGAACAATACAGAGAAGATTTGCATGACCGCTGCTCAAGGATGACATGCAAGCCTTCCATATAATTTATTTTTATTTTAACTTATTTATTTATTTACGTATTTATTTATTTATTTTGAGACCGAGTCTCCCTCTGTCCCCCAGGCTGCAGTGCAGTGGCGCCATCTCAGCTCACTGCAAGCTCCGCCTCCCGGATTCACGCCATTCTCCTGCTTCAGCCTCTCCCAGTAGCTGGGACTGCAGGCTCCCACCACTCCCGGCTAATTTTTTTTCTTTTTTCTTTTTTTTTTTTTTTTTTTAGTAGAGACGGGGTTTCACTGTGGTCTCGATCTCCTGACCTAGTGATCCGCCCACCTCGGCCTCCCAAAGTGCTGGAATTACAAGCGTGAGCCACCACGCCCGGCCCATATAATTTTTAAAAAAATAAAAAAATAAAGATGCTCAAGTGATTCTGATGTGCAATAAAGTTTAGGAGCCACGGGATTATATAAAAGTTAAAAAAATAAAAGTTAAAAGATCATCCAAATGTCATTCAATGTTGAGAACAGCATTCACATTTTGACAGGATGGATACAAGTACAGGTTCCTATTTTTTATTTTGAAATCTTTGGGGACGGATATGTTTTATTATGTGGCTTTCTTTGTAACTAGAGTCACAATGTCACCATTTTGGGAAAGCAGTGTAAAGGTTAAATTTAGTTAACTTGCAGCCTCCAGAATAATCATTCAACAACTGATTTTTAATTATGTAACAATTGATTTTTCTCCTCCAAATTAAACCGTTGTTGTGAAAGCATCACATTTTTTAGAAATTTCCCCAATTAGTGTTTTAGCTACTTACAAACAAAGGATGTTATTCTGTAATGTATTCAGATTCTTTTCATATTTTAGACATTACATAGACCCAACAAACCAAATTGTGGAGATGGAGCACTCTGACTCTGTAACCATCAAGCACTAATATTTCTGGAGGAAATACTTCACGCTAAGTGAGATCATTGAAACTGTAGATCATCTCACCTCAACTGATATCAGATTTTGACACCAAATATATTTTTTCATTGGTTTGTAAACCCACTGTTGCTCACAGAGCTTTTAGGATTTTGTTATTGTGGATGAAGGCATGTGGACCTATAAACTAAGTCAAACCATCATTAATCCAAATCAGAAGGTAAAGCAAGACTCCATTCACTGTAGCAGCCCCTACAAGGCTGACAGTGATGAGACAGAGGGAATCCCACCACCTTCTCATCACAGTCTCAATTCCTTATCTGTAGGAACAATTCTTTTTTTTTTTAACCATTTTAGTTTACACTCTTTTAATCTCTTAGTCCCCAAAACATAAACATTCTAAAGTGTAAGCAATAGAAATAATGTAAACTCTACAGAAACAGACATAAATTAGTTTCTAGACTTGGTGGAGGTCCTTTTGCTGAACACTATACTCCATTGAGAACAGAAATCATCTTGAAGGAAGAAGAAATCTTTGGCCTATTTCGCCTTGTCTTCAACACTGCATAACACACATCTTTCAAATTCAGCTTCTTCTCCAACTGCACTAAAAAGGCAAGGATTTGTCTGTTTTAGGAGCCTGTATCCAGTTCTGTGAGAGCTTTGTCCATTTAGAACAAGCCTTTAACTTGTTCTGTTTCAGTATCAAAATCTATGTCACAAAAGCAGGGCCGAGTGGGCAGTTCTGGCATGCTGCTCATCATTCCCATCAAAGGGTACATGAACCCACTGCTATTCTTATACAGGAGCTAACAAGTTTTCTAATGGCTGAATTTTGTGTGTGTGTGTGTGTGTGTTCATACACACATACATACATATATCATACACACACATGCATGTATATAATTAAAATGCCAACCCATTGGGACCTATGCCTTCAGAAAATTAAGCAGCCACAATCCATAAAAATAAATAATCATCATGGTCTGTACCCCTTAAGGCTGTCAAATAGAAAATATACAGTCATCGGTAATAACCCATCATTTGGTATCTATAAACCACAGTTGTGGTTCAATAGCTCATGGCTCTAGAAGCCAGTCATATCACATCCAAAATAGAGCATGCTGAGTCAGTTATTGGAAACAGCCTATTGACTTTCTGTCCTCTGGTGGAGTTGCTTACTGGTATTAAACAGATGAGGAGGAAACTCATGGATTTTTACTGGGGAAAGATATGGATCGTCAATTAGAACAGGAC
The DNA here is from genome assembly GCF_001698545.2 of Rhinopithecus bieti. Classification (NCBI taxonomy): domain Eukaryota; kingdom Metazoa; phylum Chordata; class Mammalia; order Primates; family Cercopithecidae; genus Rhinopithecus; species Rhinopithecus bieti. The sequence goes on from NW_016803991.1 coordinate 1,262,650, forward strand.
CAAACCAAGGACTGAAGCTTTTACTCTAGAGGCATCTAAAGAAAACATAGCTTCATAGCATGGGGTGGAAGATCCATGCTGATTATACAGTTTTGGTGCTAGGCAGCCAGTGGATAGCACCTCATAAGTAGTCTCTACAGGGATCTGATAGGATAATTCTATGAAAAGAACATGAAGTTAGAAGAGGCATCCTTGTGGACAAAGTTCCCAAGGCTTCCTTCAGTAACTCACTGAGAAATAATTAGCTTCATTCGATGATCTGTGTGTTTCCTGCACCTACTCACTCAGGGGCACCAAACCCAAGAATCAGGGGGAGAAGCAGGCCTCTCATTCTAGTATTGTCTCAAATAGCCAAGCACAGATTTTATCACAGTGAGAGAACTTGCAAGGATAAGAACTACTGACTCCATTTGAAAACCATAGGTAGGTCTTCAGAGCTGCTCAAAATAATCCTTTACTTGTTGCTATTCACCTTTATTCATTATGAATAATAATGAATGTCTTTGTAAATTATACCAAAACATAATTTTTCCCATAATAATGGTATGAATGTCATGATTATTCTAAGTCTTCTATCCCACCTCTCTCAGGAAACAGGCCTGGTTGACTAAACAAAACAAGTGTATCATATTTCGTTTCCCTCCACTTCCTTTCCCACATTTACAAATTGATTGGCATCCACACCCACTTTCCTGTTTCCTTCTTTCTTGTTCCTAGTCTAATTGTCCCATTTTTGCCACCAGCAGCAGAATGCAGGGACCTCTCTCCTGTAATTTCTGTATTCCCCCTCCCAAGTAGAGCTCTTTTACCTGTAAACATGCTCATACATTTACCATCTGGAAAACAACAGCAAAAAGTGAAATGACCTGAAGTTTGTCATAGCTTCACCTTCCTTGTTTTTATAGCCTAGCTTTCTTGAAAGGGGTGAATGAGTGGTGAGAAAATGAAGCTAGTTAACTTAGCTTCCCTTCCCACTAGTGCACTGAAATTGTTCTGGCTGGGGTCAATTATCCTAGCAGCAGAAATTCAATAGACACCTTTCAGTCACCTCCTACTTCACCTCTCTGCAACACTCTTCATTCTTCCTGAACTAGAATTGGCTTTTTGTGACACCACTGTCTCTGGGTTTTCTCCATGTCTCTAGCCATTTATTCTGTTTTCTTTATAAGCACTTCATCTTCAACCTTCCAATTAAATTATAATGATCCCATGGTTCTGTCAATGATTTCAATTACATCTTTAATATCACTCAAATCCATCCTCTTCTCTCTAGTACCATGGACATTAACTTAATTTAGAACTTCATCATTTCTATTTTGGATTCATCAACAGCTTCCTAACTGCTCCTCCCATCGTTCTCCTGGTCTTGCTTCACTTACCAGCCCTTTGATGGCAAATACCTGTCACATGATCTGCATGTCTCTACTACTGTACCCTTGAAAACCAGTTATTCTTAACAATAGGGAAAAATCTTATTTCCTTAGAAGTTGAATCTTTCCTTGACTTGTATTTCCATCGATTCCTCAATACACCTCACATTTTCTAGACACTGCATGGTGACGTCAAATGCATTCTTTTTGGAAGTGATACAATTACAGCACACAGGTTTTTGGAAGTTCTTCCTGGGATAACAGTCATACCTGGATACATAATTAAGGTTTTTTTTTTTTCTACATTAGCATGAACATAGCCTCAGAATCCTCTTCAACACAGTGCCAGTTTATGTAGTTTGAACACTAGTTGAAACTAATTGTCATTCTTGCTTTGAATATCCTCTACTCTGCTGCACTGTGGTCCTTCTAAAACAAACAATGCAATGTGATCCTGATGCCATGGCTGACAATGCTTCAATTGTTCTCTTTTGCCTACAGGATTCGGTCTGACTTTATTCTGACCTGGAAGTTCCCCAGGACCTGGTCTTGCCTGTCTCAGCAGTCTTCCCTCCAGCACTCTCAGGCTTTCCAGGTCTAAGCTGTGGCTTTCACAAACTACTTACTATTACCAAAGACTGCATGTGCTCTTTTGTTTCCATAAGATGTATAAGGGTTCTATCTATGAGCATCAATGAGGTCAACAATGAAATGAGCATTTAAATAGGAGACAAAAGATCCTAGGAAGAACCTTAGCAGAAACCTATGCCATCATGCATCACTTAAGAACAGGCTATATTGTGAGAAATGTTTCATTAAACAGTTTTGTCGTTATGTGAACATCATGGCATGAACTTACACAAAGCTAGATGGTGTAGCCTACTACACACCTATGCTATATGGTACAGCCTATTATTCCTGGGCCACAAACCTTTACAGCATGTTACTCTACTGAATACTGTAGGCAATAGTAACACAATGGTCAGTATTTGTGTATGTAAATATATCTAAACATAGAAAAGGTGCAGTAAAAACATAGTATTATAATCTTATGGTACTGCCCTTATATATGTGGTCACTCAGTCACTATGAAACATTGTTATGCATTGCATAACCATACTAAGGATAAAAAAAAGGAAGAAAGCCAGATAAAGAGTGGGAAAGTAAAAGAAACTTGTCAGAAAAACTAATAGAGAAAAGTGTTACGGCAATCAATGGAAGAGAAAAATAAAAAGATGGATGTGAGTGAGTTTGTGTGTGTGTGTGTGTGTGTGTGTGTGTGTCTTCTGTCAGCCTGCACTGAAAGTGCTGAGGAAAGGGTAGTGATTAAGAAAGAAAATAGATATATGACCAAAAAGATGTCCAATAATTTCAAATATTGCAGAATAGAGCAAAGTAAATGAGAACCAAGTAGAAGCTATTCAATATGGTGTCTAGACTGATTTAACCTGAAGTAGGTGTTTCCGCTGAGAAGTTGGGGGAAATCAGATCACAAAGCGTTAGGGACTGAGTAAGTAGTGAGGAAGTGACACAGAGTGGAGGAAACATGCTCTCCTTTCCCACTGGTCAGTGAGTTTCTTGGAGGCAGAGACTAGCATCTACTACAGCATTTGTGCAGAGATTTCTTTGATAAGTAAGATTTATAAAATATCCAGCTCTGTACAGCCTGAAAGCCAAGACCTGATCATTGTCATGAAAATGACAATATGAATACCTTTGATTGACATGTATCAAAGCTTGCCATGGGAACCAGGCAGATCTCCTTTGCTCCAAAGGGTGGTCCATTTTTATATTGAAGCCATCAGACTTCAACATCAACGCCCTTTTGCTTGAAAGCAATTTGATACACTTGAATAATCTAAGTAGAGATTGCATAACCTCTGTTGGAGAATTATGTGAATGAAAGAGTGTTTAAGTTAGTTATCTTCTCCATTTTTATGCTTTTCCTTTGTGATACTCTATAGGCAGTGTAGCCCTTGTCTCATTTTTGACCATCATCCCTCTAAAAGCTGATCTATGTTGCCTCACAGTTTCAATTATACCATGTCTCAATTGTTTTTCCCTTTTTGTTTGTACTGTGCTAAACCTTGTTACTTTTCACCTGGATTGATTTAACAGCCTTTTTGAAACTAACAATGTCTTGATTATTTTTTATTTTGAATTCCTTTATAGGTAATTTTCTTGCTAAAAATCAAATGAAAGACATTTTTTAAAATTTCTTTAAGTTGTTCCCTATTACCATCCAAAAATCTTAAACTGATTATCAACATTCACTAATCTGTCGTTCATTTTCAATTGTATCTCCAGTTACTTCTGTATGTAGCCTACCCCCAACCAAATCCATCAGTCCCATTCTTACCAGAGTCTTTCTCTCTAACTTGTTCACACAGTTCTCACTTCTTTTCCTCTCTTTGGGGTACATCTAAATGTTCTTTTCTTCATTTTGTGGGCAAGGAATCGCACTCTGTGGAGTCATGCTTAGTCTTCCCCATCTATAATTTACTTTCCTCATCTGTAAATGTTCACAGCCCTCTGTGCCTTTCTGGCGAGATGTATCATATTCCCCCTTATGTTATAGCTGTTTGCATGTATCTTATTTCTTCTCCTAGATCTTCACATAGTTTTTAGCCTAGTGCCATCCACATAGCAATTATTCAATAAAAATCAAATGAATGCATGAATGCATGGATGAATAGGTGAGAAGAAAGATACAAGAGATTAAAATACAAGATTAAAAACCAATCTGTGGGGATTTGCTAAGCAATTTATTTAAAATATGTGGACTTATAAATTGGCTAAATTAGGCAAACAAAGGAACATGGTATGTCTTAAATTTTATAGTTAATATTAGATCCATCTCAATAGCCAAAGTCTTCTCCTCATTTGGCCTGAATTGATATAGCAAGTGACTATTCCGACTAACAAGGATAGAGGACTAGAACGTTTGTTTGTGGTCAAGCTAATCTTCACTATACAAATTTATGTTTTAAATGCTAATTTGTATATGCAGACCAAACAAATTAACAATCTTATTTTAGCAATGTTCCAACAAGCATTTTTAATGCAAATCTTTTAAAAGCACTGTCAACAATTAGGTGCCTTTCCTCCTTAAAATATTTATCCATAAAAGACCTAAATTTTTCACCCACCTAGCCCTTAAAAAATATGTTAGAAATGAGAATGGGAGTAGAGAGTAGAATGGAGTCAGTCTGGATAAGGATCAGACCAATCAATTAGTTGGAACATGATTTTTAATGAGGTCGGGTTATATATTCAATCCCCACATTGACCAGTTAGCTGGACTCCATTCAATTTCCAAAGCCTAAACTTCCGTCCCTGATCAAATGAGAGGATGAAGCTGGATTGGCATAAATGTATCGCCATTTTGGAAAATAAAGCAAAATACTTCCCTTACATAAAGAAGGTCAGAATAGCCATCAACTTGTAAAAGATGCAGTGCATTAAGTTGGGGGAAGGTTTGAAGATAGACGAGTCAAGAAATCTGGAGGAAAAAAGGACTCTTCTCCAGTGAGCAGGGAGCAAGATTGCTGTTGTCCCAAACGGAAGTTTGGAAGTTGAAGACTTGGGGGTAAGGTGGTTTAAAAGTCATTTAGGAGAAATAGAAAAATATTTTTAAAGAGATCTATGGAAGGCTGAATGTCGTGAAAATCTAGGGAAGAATTTTGTAAATCCTGCTCTTGTTACCCGAAAAGGATCCTGATCCAGAATCCAAAAAAGCGTTCTTGGATCTTGTGCAAGAAAGAGTTCAGGGTGAGTCCTCAGAACACAGTGAAAACAAGTTTATTAAGAAGTGTAGGAATAAAAGAATGACTACTGCATAGAGCAGCAGCATGTGCTACTTGACTGAGTGTACTTATTACGGTTATTTTCAGTTATATGCTAAATAAGGGGTGGATTATTCATGAGTTTTTCAGGAACGAGGTAGGGAGTTCCTGGACCTGAGGGTTCCTTCCCTTTTTAGACCATATAAGGCAACTTCTGGACGTTGCCATGGCATTCGTAAACTGTCATGACATGGGGGGAGTGTCTTTAAACATGTTAACACATTATAATTGGCATATAATGAGCAGTGAAGATGACCAGAGGTCACTTTCTGTCATCTTGGTTTTGGTGGCTTTGCTGGCTTCTTTATGGCATCCTGTCTTACCAGTGGGGTCTTTGTGACCTGATGCCAGTCTTGCTGACCTCCTGTCTCATCCTGTGACTTAAGAGTGCCTAACCTCCTTGAAATGTAGTCAAGCAGGTCTCCACCTCATTTTACTCACCCCCTATTCAAAATGGAGTAGCTCTGGTTCAAACACTTCTGACGCTCTGGCCCCTTTCTCAATTGTATATATCACCGCATGCTTGTTATACGAGCTTATTGCATTTTTTGAGGGAGTAATAGGAATGGGATCATTATCAATGTGTTTACTCTCAAGATAATTATGCTACTAAAGAGTAATTGAGCACAAAACACCATTATTTGTAGGATGAATTAATGCACATATCCCAATAGATAGATGGATGAATAGATGATTGATAGATAGATAGATAGATAGATGGATAGATAGATAGATAGATAGATAGATAGATAGATAGATAGATAAACCTGTCAGAGATTTTCTCCCTAAGGCAAATGATGTGGGTTGCAGTTAACAGTAAACAATTTAGAGGTTGGGAGGTGAACAAGCAGTAAGAAAATGTTCCTGAAATTTGAAATTTCCCAAGCATGTGACCCTGCTGGTCTATAAAACTACTTCAAATGAGCAAAAAAAGGACATTGATTGAGGCAAAGAAATCCACTGTGAAATGCTCATGTCTAAGTAACTAATGCTTCCAAATTACTTTATCCTGTGTACGTATCCACTTCCTGTCTCTGCCTGCACCGTATGTGTTTATAATGACATATTGATTTCAAGTCCAGCTTAAAATGGAATGGAAACTGTCCCTCTACTGGAGAGGTGGCCGTTTCTCCTGACTCAGCTCACACTGTGTACATTCTTAATGCAGGATCTGTCTACTTGGTGATTGGTCCTTGGACTATGTGGAGAAATAAGGTTGAGAAAAAGGGAATAGAGTAGGGGGGAAAAAAAAAGACATGGGCCCTTTCTCATTTCAGACGTGAATTGAGTTCCAGGCCTGGGTTAGTAGTTGTCTATCAAATTCTGTCCAAATTCTTTCCAAAGTCAAACACTTTAAATCTAGCAACCTTGACAACTCAGGATACATGTTTTAACCGTAAAGTTCAGCTCAGCATTCTATTTCGACATTGACAGCCACTGCCAGAATTATTACTCTGCCTCGATTCATCCAGTTGCTCATGAATAAGATACCAACCAAGTGAACAGAAGACCTCAGAGAGATTCCATTCTAATTCCAGAAAACTTCGTCAATTCTGAACAATAAATACTCAGGAAAGTACACAGCAGCAACAAACCACATGAAATTACATAGAAAATATTAGACATGTAGAGGTCAAAATAAAATGCAAACAAAAAGTGAGCCAAAATTATGGATGTTTAAAAAGCAAATATGGTTTTATTACTTTCAGCTGCACATAGTTACTTTGAAATAGAGTGTTTTTAGCTAGATAGACAACTGGCTCTGCTCTAATGAACAGAAAAAATATTTGTTCCAATAACCTTAGATTTTCATAGAAATACAATGGCATATTTTAAAAATTGCCTTTTGATCTTCAGTAAAATAACATGCTAACATTTATCGGGTTATTACTAAATGCTGAAATGCCGAGACCTGTGTAAGATAGTTTGCTTATGTTATCTCATTTAATTTAAATTCTAAAAGGTATTTAGTATCTCCTTACAGATGAGAAAAGTAAAGTTTGGGGAGGATAAGTAAAACGTCCAAGTGTATTTAACTAGTAAATGATAGAGCTCAAATTTCAACTCAGTGCCTTTTGGGCTGCTGGTTCCTGTGGTATAGAGTAAATGTGCCCAAGAGCTCATTTATTTCTATTATTAAAATACATTGATCACCTGAGGTCAGGAGTTTGAGACCAGCCTGACCAACATGGTGAAACCCCATCTCTACTAAACATACAAAATTAGCTGGACTTGGTGGTGAACGCCTGTAAGCTACTCAGGAGGCTGAGGAAGGAGAATCATTTGAGCCTGGGAGGTGGAGGTTGCAGTGAACTGAGATTGCATCATTACGCTCTAGCCTGGGCAACAAGAGTGAAATTCCATCTCAAAAACAAAAAACAAACAACGTTATAGGAAATGTGACCAAAAATTAAGACTGGCTTAGCTGGCAAGTGAAATTGCATAGTTCAATTTACATGTACAGATAATGTATATAAATGTTATACCGAAGCAAATTTGGAAAGTCATAAGCTTATTCTAGTAATGCACCAATCCTTAAAAATCTTAAAAATAATTTTAGAATTCTTATTTGAAATATCTTGAGAAATTTGTTTAAGTTCCTTATGGATTCTGAATATTAGAACTTTATCAAATGCATGGTTTGCAAATATGTTCTTCCATTCTGGAGGTTGTGTGTTTACTCTGTTGATAGTTTCTTTTGCTGTGCAGAAGCTCTTTAGTTTAATTAGGCCCATTTGTCAATTTTTGGTTTTGTTGCAATTGCTTTTGGTGTCTGTGTCATGAAGTCTTTGCCAGGTCCTATGTCCAGAATGGCTTCTCCTAGGTTATATTCAAGGGTTTTTATGATTTTTGGTTTAAGATTTAGGTCTTTAATCTATCTTGAGTTAATTTTTTAATATGGCATAAGGAAGGGGTTTAGTTTCAATCTTCTGCATATGGCTAGCCAGTTATCCCAGCACCATTTATTGAATTGGGAGTCCTTTCTCCATTGCTTGTTTTGTTGATTTTGTCAAAGATCAGATACTTTCAGGTGTGTGGCATTATTTCTGGACTCTATATTCTGTTCCATTGGTCTATCTGTTTTTGTACCAGTATCATGCTGTTTTGGTTATTGTTGATGCTGGTGAGGTTGTGGAGAAAAGGGAATGCTCATGCACTGCTGGTGGGAATGTGAGTTAGTTCAGCCATTGTGGAAAGCAGTTTGGTAGTTTCTCAAAGAACTTAAAACAGAACTACCATTTGACCCAGCAATCCCATGACTGGGTATATACCCAAAGGAATATAAATTGTTCTGCCATAAAGACACATGCACACATATGTTCATAGCAGCATTATTTACAATTGCAAGGACGTGGAATCAACATGAATGCCCATCAATGGTAGACTGTATAAAGAAAATGTGGTACATATATATCATGGAACATTATGCAACCATTAAAAAGAATGTGACAACATGGATTCAGCTGAAGGCCATTATCCTAAGCAAACTAACACAGAAAGAGAAAACCCAATACCACAAATTCTTACCTAGAAGTAGGAGCCAAATATTAAGTACACATGGACACAAAGAAGGGAACAATAGACACCAGGGCCTACTTGAGGGTGAAAAGTGGGAGGAGGTTGAGGATCAAAAAACTGCTTATTGGGTATATGCTTATTACCTAAGTGACAAAATAATCTCTATACCAAACCTCCATGACACACAATTTACCTATTAACAAACCTGCACATGTACCCCTGAATCTAAAATAAAAGTTTAAAAAAATAAAAATGAAAAAAAGAAATACCTTGAGAACCAGTGTATGTCATACATGAAACAATATTCATGACATATTATTTGAGCGGTGATATGGTTTGAATCTGTGTCCCTACCCAAATCTCCTGTTGAAATGTAATCCCCAATGCCTGAGGTAGGGCCTAGTGGGAGGTAACTGGACCATGGGAGTGGAATTCTCATGAATGGTTTAGCACCATCCCCTCAGTGCTGTTCTTGTGATAGTGAGTGAGTTATCATGAGATCTGGTTGTTTTAAAAGTGTGTAGCACCTCCCACCTTTCTCTCCTGCTCCTGATCCAACCATGTAAGACACTTGCTAATGATTTGCCTTCTGTCATGAGTAAAAGCTCTCTGAGGTCTTCTGAGAAACAGATACTGCCATGCTTCCTGTACAGCCTGCAGGACTGTGAGCCAATTAAACTTTGATTTTACATAAATTACCCAGTATTGGGTATTTCTTTATGGCAGTATGAGAACAGACTAATGCAAGCACCTTTTAAGTCACAGTCCCTAAGTTGGGAGGGAAATAAACATATATAAATAAATATAGTGATGCAATTACTTCTCTCTAGTCATTTGAAATACATTTGGGAGAATGGGATATTTTCACAAATACTTCAGTGCAAGACAGCTTGCAGCTCACACGTCCTGAGAGGGGCAATTTTCTGCATATTGTACTCAACAGCTATTCTATAATTTGTATTCTGCATATTGTAATTTGTATTCTGCATATTTGTAATTTGTATTCTGCATATTGTACATCAACAGCTATTCTGTAATTACATTTGGCCTACTGAATAATTTTAGTTTTGTTTTAAAACTAAAATATTCAGGTCATGCTGATGCAAAAGGTGGGCTCCCATGGTCTTGGGGAGCTCCAACCCCATTGCTTTGCAGGGTACAGCCCCACTCTGGCTGTCTTCATGGGCTGGCACTGAGTGTCAGTGGCTTTTCCAGGTGCATGGTACAAGCTGTTGGTAGATATACCATTCTGGGGTCTGGAGGATGGTGGCTGTCTTCTCACAGCTCCACTAGGCAGTGTCCCAGTGGGGATGCTGTGGGGGTTCCAACCCCACATTTTCCTTCCCCACTGCCCTAGCAGAGGTTCTTCATGAGGATTCTGCCTCTGAAGTAAACTTCTGCCTGGACATCCAGGTGTTTCCATACATCCTCTGAAATCTAGGTGGAGGCTCCTAAACCTCAATTCTTGACTTCTCTGCACCCACAGATTGAACACCACATGGAAGCCTCCAAAGCTTGGGGTTTGCACCCTCTGAAACAATGGCTCAAGCTGTACCTTGCCCCCTATTAGCCACAGCTGGAGATGAGGCAGCTGGGACATAGGGTACCACGTCCCAAGGCTGCACAGAGCAGGCAGGCCCTGGGCCTAGCCCAGGAAACCATTTTTCCTGCTTAGGCCTCTAGATCTGTAACAGGAGGCACTGTCATAAAGTCTCCGACATGCCCTGCATACATTTACCCTATTGATTTGGTGATTAATATTTGACCCCTGGTTACTTACGCAAATTTCTGAAGTGGGCTTGAATTTCTCTTCAGAAAATGGGTTTTTCTTTTCTATTGCATTATCAGACTGTAAATTTTCCAAACTTTTATGCTCTGCTTTCTCTTGAATGCTTTGCCACTTAGGAATTTCCTCTGCCAGATACCCTAAATCATCTCTCTCAAGTTCAAAGTTCCACAGGTCTCTAGGGCAGGGGCAAAATGCCATCAGTCTCTTTGCTAAAACATAGCAAGAGTCATCTTTGCTCCAGTTCCCAAAAAGTTCCTCTTCTTCATCTGAGACCACCTCAACCTGGACTTTGTTATCCATATCACTATAAGCATTTTGGCCAAAGAAATTCAACAAGTCTCTAGGAAGTTCCAGACTTTCCCACATCTTTCTGTTTTCTTCCGAGTCCTCCAAACTGTTCCAACGTTTACCTGTTAACCAATTCCACAGTTGCTTCCACACTTTGGGGTATCTTTATAGCAGCACCCCACTCTCTGTGGTGCCAGTTTACTGTGTTAGTCTGTTCTCATGCTGCTATAAAAAACTACCCCAGACTGGGAAATTTGTAAAGGAAAGAGCTTAATAGACTCAGTTCCACAGTGCTGGGAAAGCCTTAGGAAACTTGTAATCATGGTGGAAGCAGGAGCAACCATATCTTTCTTCACATGCTGGCAGGAAGGAGAAGTTCTGAGCAAAGGGGGAAAAGCCCCTTATAAAATCATCAGGCCTTATGATAACTCACTCACTATCATGAGAACAACATGAGGATAACTGCTCTCATGATTCAATTACCTCGGACTGGGTCCCTCGCACAATATGTGAGGATTATGGGAACTACAATTCAACATGAGATTTGGGTTGAAACACAGCCAAACCATATCATTGAATCTGGATGAATAGTTAACAATCTATAAACAGGGGAGTTCGAGAAAAGTTTATCTTTTCTTTCAATCCAATGGTGAACAAACATTGTCTATGAGTTGAAAAGTGAAAGGATAAATTCTACAGTTACATCTTATTATTATATGATAAGGGCATCAATCTTAAATTTTATCTATATCCTGGCTAAAATAATGGGTCATATTATTTTAAGGTGAATCTGGCCAAAGGTGGATTGGACTTCTACCTTAGTTAACAAATTTAGATTCTATATTTAGAGAATACATTTCATTTATTAGAAATAAGCAAAATTGTTCACAGCTATCATAATTGAGAATAGTCAAAACTTAGTTACAAGCTGTGAGGACAACTTGAAAAAGGAAGTTGAAATTTATGAATGTCAGTAAAAACCCATTTTAAATGAATGACCACACTTCCTGGGTGATCACTCTGAAGGGGACAACTTGCCTTTGTCAGTCACATTTTGCAGTCACATCTCACATGTAATATAGTCTGATATAGTTTGGATAGTCTGTATATTTGTTCCCTTCAAATCTCATGTTATAATCTGATTATCAATGTTGGAGATGAGGTTTTGAGGAAGGTGTTTGGGTCATGGGGTTGGATCTTTCATGAATGACTTTGTGCCCTCCCTATGGTAATGAGTGAGCCCTCACTCTATTAGTTCGCATGAGATCTGGTTGCTAGAGAGAATATGAGACCTCCCTTAACCTCCCTCTCTCTCACTTCTTCTCACCCTATGATCTCTGCACTCTTTGGCTCCTCTTTGCTTTTGGCCATGAGTGGAAACTTTCTGAGTCCCTCACCAGAATCAGATGCTGGCACCATGCATCTTGGAGAGTCTTTAGAGTCATGAGGCAAATAAACCTTTTTTCTTTCTAAAATACCCAGCCTCAGGTATTCCTTTGTAGCAACACAAAATGGACTAACACATAATCCTTACCTTGAAAGGTCACCCAAATCCTCTAGTCATGGGAAGCTAAACAAGTAAGATTTTATTATTTCCATCAAGCAAAATTATCTTCCTTCAGGACTTTACTCACTTTTTTAATGAGCACAGAATGAGGAAAACTTCTTTAGTTCAGAAATCTTTCAAAATCAGCCTTTTTTATCGTCTACTGTGCCTTTCAATCATTTGCTAAATATTTTTTCTAATTTTAGTAACTCCATCAACAAAAGCATCTATGCTTACGGACAAAGAAAATAGGGACATTTAGTAATTATCTGACTTGCTGTCTGATGCAGAAATCCCCTGTAAATAATTCAATAATTCAGGCACTGAAGTGGATATTTTGGCCTGAGCTGTTCAATTGAGCTATCATAAATTATGACTAAACACAAGATTTTCTCTTTGTTTACGACTGTAAATCAGGGACAAATTGAAAAGTGTTCCTAGGTGTAGTATAGATAAAAGAAGAACACAAAAGTAATTTTGTTATGGTATTTTTCCCTCTCAAAGCTTTAGAAGTTCTGATTATTAATCTGCTGTGGGAAGTTTCTATCTGTGTTTGTTTCTGGTTATCTTATGAGCAGGTGTTCTGGGAGGCTCCTTCTTTCTAAATCTAACCTTTTAATAGATAAATAAGTATTCTAGGGGACAGGAAATAAACAAAACCAAAAACTTGTTTTTCCCCACTAGTCAACAGGAAAGAAGTATCAATAGCATATTAAAGGACAAAAATGACTCAGGCCTGCTCTCTGTGCTGTGAAGACATCCACACACACTGTGCCCAGGGCGAGAGAAAGGAACATTTATTGCTGATTTCCATGATACATTTGTTGTAAAGATTCGCAGATACAATTCAAGAAAGCCAAGTAGATTGTTCGAATTACAGTTGAAGAAAAGGTAACCAGTGGTGGGCTAAGAGGAATAGTTGAAAAAAAAAATGTATTAGATATTTCCATATCTCTCGACATGAACTCAGACAAGAACGAAGCCAAATATGAGTTAAATACCTCCTCTGTGTCTTTTCATATCTTCTGTAATCATTCCTCCTTCATAATTAAGCTTCTAATAACATGCTTCCTTCCTTTCTCTTTTCTCCTTTAGCCAAATCCTTCATGCTCACAGCCTCTTTATGGACCTGGAAACTTCAGGTGTGGACACTGAGCAGACTGCCTAGGCTGCCCCTCTGCTCTCTGGACATTTTGTTGGCAGAGGGAAGAGCTGCTACTATCCTAGGCCTCACTGGCAAGGGAGAGCATTCCCAGGCTAGAGGAGAAACTATGAGAACTCTGCACCTCATTAGACTGCAAGTGAAGACACATCCTGATTTTTATATAGCCATAGATTTGTAGTAATTTTATTATTTTTACAATCTCACTATGATAATTACAATAAAAGTTTTAAGTGCAATGTTCCTAACTCAAGGAAACATAAATGCTTAAGGTGATGGATACCCCAATTACCCTGATTTTGTCATTATATGTTGTATGCCTGTGTCAAAACATTACGTGTACCCCAGAAATATATACAACTATTATATACTCATAATAATTAAAAATAAACTTAGTTTAAAAAGTAATCATCATTTCAAAGTGGTTAACTGTGCCTTATGAACTGAATTCATATGCGTGCAGACACACACACACACACACACACACACACACCCCATTGTAAGGCAAAGGAATTGTTCTTCTGATTCTTGTTAATGAATCTAAATATTGTTCAAGTAGCATGTCCTATTCAGAGAAATCAAAAAAGTAAGCCATTTTCCCAATGGCAAGATCTTCTGGAATTTTTGGTTCATGGGATTGTATGATGTTCTTATTTTCTAGTATCTTTCCAAGTGTTCAGAGTTATTCAATCAAAGGATCATCTTGAACAACCACTGATCTGATGCATGGATTTTCCTTTATGATATAGTCCAGCTTCTGGTTAAAGTATCCAAAGAGATTTGAAACTCACTGCCTCCCATTATTGAATGTTGCTCCAGATATTAGAATATTTCCTTCTACTCACCTGAAATCTGTCTCCTGTAAGTTCCATCCTTTGGTCCTGTGTTATGCCTTGTTGTTGCATAGTTTAACTCCCCTACAGAAGGCAGTCTTTGAGCACACACACCTTAACGCTCAGTTCACTCCTCCAAGTCCGTTCCTCATACATCCTGATTATTTTTTTATTTTTATTTTTATTTTTTTTTCGAGATGGAGTTTCGTTCTTGTCACCCAGGCTGGAGTGCAGTGGCGCGAGCTCGGCTCACATGAGCCTCTAGGCCTCCCGGGTTCAAGTGATTCTCCTGCCTCAACCTCCCAAGTAGCCGGGAGTACAGGCACATGCCACCACTCCCAGCTAATTTTTGTACTTTTAGCAGAGACGAGGTGTCACCATGCTGGCCAGGGTGGTCTTGATCTCTTGACCTCGTGATCCACCCACCTTGGCCTCCCAAAGACCAAAGAGCTGGGATTACAGGCGTGAGCAACGGCACCCACCATTTTTTTTTTTTTTTTTTTTGAGACGGAGTCTGGCTCTGTCACCCAGGCTGGAGTACGATGGCGCGATCTCCACTCACTGCAAGCTCCGCCTCCCAGGTTTACCCCATTCTCCTGCCTCAGCCTCCCGAGTAGCTGGGACTACAGGCGCCCGCCACCACCCCTGGCTAATTTTTTGTATTTTTAGTAGAGACGGGGTTTCACTGTGTTAGCCAGGATGGTCTCAATCTCCTGACCTCGTGATCCACCCGCCTCGGCCTCCCAAAGTGCTGGGATTACAGGCGTGAGCCACTGCGCCCGGNNNTTTTTTTTTTTTTTTTTTTTTTTGAGACGGAGTCTGGCTCTGTCACCCAGGCTGGAGTACGATGGCGCGATCTCCACTCACTGCAAGCTCCGCCTCCCAGGTTTACCCCATTCTCCTGCCTCAGCCTCCCGAGTAGCTGGGACTACAGGCGCCCGCCACCACCCCTGGCTAATTTTTTGTATTTTAGTAGAGACGGGGTTTCACTGTGTTAGCCAGGATGGTCTCAATCTCCTGACCTCGTGATCCACCAGCCTCGGCCTCCCAAAGTGCTGGGATTACAGGCGTGAGCCACTGCGCCCGGCCTCATTTTTTTTTTTTTTTTTTTTTTTTTTTTTTTTTTTTTTTTTTTTTTTTTTTTAATGGAGTTTTTGTTCTTTCCCCCAGGCTGTAGTGAAGTGGCACAATCTCGGCTCACTGTAACCTCTGCCTCACAGGTTCAAGTGATTCTCCTGCCTCAGCCTCCTGAGTAGCTGGGATTACAGGCACTCACCACCATGCCTGGCTAATTTTTGTATTTTTAGTAGAGGTGGGGTTTCACCATGTTGGCCAGGCGGGTCTTAAACTCCTGACCTCACGTGATCCATCCGCCTCAGCCTCAGTGCTGGGATTACAGGCATGAGCCACTGCACCCAGTCCATACATCCTGATTATTTCAAGTCTCTTTGTTGTAGAATTTTGCTCCTTAGTTTGGCTAAAACCAGGTTCTGGTCACACGACCAGGAAAATTTAGGCATACAGACACATTGAAGGGTGAATAGACCAGGATTTTATTGGAAGAAAAGGAAAAAAAAGGAAAAAAAATCCCTCAGCAAAGTGAGACGGAGTCCTGCTAACAGGAACCCCACCTCCCAGATTGATTCCAGGCCACATACACAGGAACTGAAGAGACCAGGCTCCTGTGCACTGAAAATAACATGAACTTCCTGAGGCTCCACCCCACCCTCTCAACGCACAGGTGTGTCAGAGATTCTCCAGGGACCCTCCCCGTTACCTGCCTCCTGCATCTATCATCTTCACCATCTTGGTGCTTCTTCTTTGGCTTACACCTTCATTAAACTTGCAAGCATTCCCTCTAACTTAATGTCCAGAAAGCAAGAATTAAAAGGCTCCCCTCTAAATGTGCCTTTTTAAGTCAGTGAGCTGAGCGGGCGACTTCTGAAAGGACCCCCAAGAAGAATTCTGCAGTTGGTGAAACAATAGAAGGTAGAAATTCATCTCTTGTGCAAACTTGCGCGGGGTACCATCCTCTGGGATGTGATGTGAACTTGCCTGGAGAGGAGGTAACAGGCTCTAGATGAGGAGGAGAAATTTAAATGTGTGTTTTGCTGTGGTCATCAGCACATGGACTTCAGAATCTGGCAGACCCGGATTTGAAGTGTCAGGTCTGACACTTACTTATTAATTGACACGTTGTTTAATATTACCATGTCTTAGTTTCCTCATCTGTAAAATGGGAATAATAACTTGGGTCCAGTAACTACACAATTTTGTTTGTTTTTGAATGGGAGACTTGAAGCTGAATTCTTAAAAAAGAACATATATAGCATTAAAATCTTATCTCTATTCAGTAAGAGAGAGCATAAAAGGAAATTACATTGCTTTCATGTATTCAATAATTCAATGATTTATTTAGTATGTTTTATGTGGCACACACTATTCTGGGAACTGGGGAAAAAAATGCAAAACACAACTGCTGAAATTCTACTTATACTGATGTTTAAGATTACAGAAAGAAAATGCTGATAAATATTACAAATAAAAAAGTTATTTATTTACGTAATTCCGAAGAAGGAAATATGAAAAAGTCACCCAGTTGTTGCTCTATGTGTACTTCTTGTGCTACTAAGTTCTAAAGTAATTTTCTGTTAAGAACACATAGCGCTGGGCGCAGTGGCTCAAGCCTGTAATCCCAGCACTTTGGGAGGCCGAGACAGGCGGATCACGAGGTCAGGAGATCGAGACCATCCTGGCTAACCCGGTGAAACCCCTCTCTACTAAAAAATACAAAAAACTAGCCGGGCGAGGTGGCGGGCGCCTGTAGTCTCAGCTACTCGGGAGGCTGAGGCAGGAGAATGGCGTAAACCCGGGAGGCGGAGCTTGCAGTGAGCTGACATCAGGCCAGGCCACTGCACTCCAGCCTGGGCGACAGAGCGAGACTCCGTCTCAAAAAAAAAAAAAAAAAAAAAAAAAAAAAAAAAAAAAAAAAAAAAAAAAAAAACACATAGCAAGGGCACACACATGAGTAGAAGGTAGAGTTTCCCTGAAAGGGAGTGGATATTCAGTCTGTGAACTTGTCTGAAATGATTCAGAACCTGGAAAAAGATTTATGACACAGTAGATGAGGAGGAAACCATTTTCTCTAACCCTGACTCCATTGAGCCTAGTGTGCTAGCAATACAGACACTTAAGTGTAGCTCTGGGTGGTGGGAAGCTCTACAACAGAACATTCCTCTAGGGAGTCAAGGAGGTTGCTTTGTAGACATCTAGGGAGATCCCTATTTGACATTCAATGGGGATAGGTTTCCAGGTCCTGAGAACAACGTCATCTAGTAGTAAGTTGTAAGTTTCTTCTGCATTAGATTCTTCCTTAATCTTCAAATATTCCTTACTCTCTTGATAAATTTACAGTCTGTTTAGCTAAGCTGACCTTGGCCCTAAAGCCGTTATATTAAAGATAGCAACTTCTAAAGCAATGGTTCTCCACCAAGCACAGTTTTGCCTCTCCAAGGGGCACCTGACAATGTGTGAGGATATTTTTTATTGTCATAAAAATGAGGATGCCTCTGAGATCTGATGAGTAGAGGCTATGGGATTATGCTAAACACCCTGCAGTGCATGGGACAGCCCCCTAAATCAAAGAGTTGTCTGGCCCAAAATGTCATTAGTGTCAAGACTGACAGATCCACTCTAAGGTAGCACTTGCTGCCGCAGGCCAGTGCAGACTGAAGTTAATGTGTGCAGGCAAGACTGGTCATCTGTAGCCAAGTAAAGTGAGTGGCAGAGGCAGTGATCAGGATAGTATCAGAAACATATGTGTGACTCACTATGGACACAGTGGAGTCCCCTGGAGTGAAGAGGAAAACTTGAAAAGGAAATTGAGGTTCTATCATCATTCTGGTGACACTAGGAAACTTCAGGCTCCACCAGTTAGCTTCTAGAGACAGTAGAACTATTCCCAAATGAATCCTATTTTACTCCAAAGCAATCCAGTCTTGACTTGGATGTTACTGCCTTTGGCCTTGATCTGCTGAAGCTTTTAGGTGCTGTCATTGTCCTGAATGTATGAAATGCAGGAATTGTCCTCTTGCTTTGGTGGATGGTTTCACAGTCTCTTAACAGGAAAATCTTTCAGTTTTCCTTTCCTCAGCCTTATCTCATTGTCAGTTTAGCATTTGTCAGGGTTTTTAATCCTTTTCATCTGAAATATCTGATTCTAGACCGATTTTTAACTTCCATTTTGCTGGTCCTTGATTCTAAGTCAGTTGATATGTCTATATATTTTCTGTTATCTCTGCACAATAGATATTTGCCTGGATGGAATCATAATGGTAATAGATTTCTTTAGTGTTCTAAGATTGATTCTGAAGTGTTACTGCCCCATCTAGCATGTTGTGTCATTTCTATAGCCTGCATTATACTTATCAATCTATTCACCTCATTACATGATGAACAGGACTATGCCCATTATAAATTAAAATGCAATAATTATTATTACTGTGCTCCTTGTGTTTGGGGTATATTTTTGCGATAGAACAAAAGTACAATAAATCATTTGCATGTAATGATTTTTCAGCACCTTTTGAGGTAAAAGTCACCCTGATTTGTGTTTTCAAGTATGACCTCCAAAAGATCTTCCTAAAACATAGGGAGCATGAAAATGCTGAGTCTGTAAATCCTTCTCAAGTTTAAGAAAGTTGTCCTGCTGACTTTTTAAGGGTCGATAGCATATGAATCCCTCCATCCTCCAGTCTGGTTTGTTGATTTGGATAAGCTCAGGGCTCTGCTTCATTTTGAAATAGAAGAAACAAAAAGAATATGGAAGAATGATCTATTAGGAATGTATTATATTCCATGGTAATGTCAATATAAATGCAAAATAAAAGCCCAGCTGGACTTGAATGTTTTAGAAAGATTCTGTTATTCTTCAGAATTTCATTAATCCAGTCACAAATAACAGTGGGCTAGTCTATCTCCCCCACCTCACCTCCTTTTCCCTACCTTCAGTCACTGTTCATTTTAAATAGTTTTAATGGCCCTGGAAGTATTCATGAATTCTGGTTGTTTCACTCTCCTAATCATGTTGTAGGCTTAAAATTCACATTTAATTAACCTCTTCACCCAAGGCAAAAATCAATAAGAAAACTCCAAATGCTTACCATACCAATCACGATTTTCATCTGGAGGGAAACTGTTGAAAATTAGACATTAGGACGCCTGAAGAAAAGCAGAGAACTAGTGGTGCAGAGCAAAAAGGAGCTAACACATGAGCTATAAAAGTGAAAGCACTAGATATGAGAGAAAATATTCATTCATTCAGATTTCAGGGCAGCTATATATTTGGGATGTGTTCAGAAAATTATGTTTTATCTAGAAAAATTAGAAGCAATCTAACACACTGAAATCCAAGTGATATAGAACTCAACTTCTCAGGACAGGGAAATGATCAAAAAAGAGATATGATTTAGAGAAAAGACCAGAAATTTTGTGGCTTGGCAAATGTAGTACAAATTCTGGCAACAATACTTTATCCGTATTTCTTTCATCATGGATGTTAACATCTTTAAGTGTCAGTTTCCCCATCTATAAAATAGAAATACTGGGGGTCTATCTAATAGAATTATCCTAAAGATTAGTTAAGATTAAATCAATGGAGGAGAAAGATTTCATAAGTATGTGTGCTAACACATTCGAAGAGACACACACACCACACACACACACATAGACACATAATATAGCAGAGAGAGCCTGACCTTCTAATCACTATTGATTATTGATTGGCACAGAGGGGCATTGGGATTCAAACGAAACCAATCAGTGTTTTTCTTTGGAAGTTGTAACTGCAGAAGGGAGTTAGTTTGCAGCCCCTCTCAACGAAGAGTGTTAATAAATGTAAGCCAAGCAGCCATGTTTCTTGACATGAAGAGAATATAGTGCACAGAAAGTATAGATAAAACACACACACACACATACACACACACAGAAGTAGAATTGAGAGATGCAGAGATTGATTCATGTTGGTATTCAAGTCAGGGGTTATAGCAGTTTACAGAGAACTTGCTATATCCACATTCTGCTTGTGTTTGGCTGAATGACTCCTTTCTGCCCTTCTCACTTTTGACAGGATTATTAAGGCAAAAGTCACATATCATAAAATACATTGATTATAAGTGTACAATTAATTCAATTATTTTTAGTCAATTTCTAGAGTTATGCAACCATCCACACAGTCCAATTTAGACTAGTTCTATCACTTACATTTGCTGGTTTGCAGTTAATTCCCATTCTCACCTCCAGTCCCAGCAACCACTAAGCTGCTTTCTGTCTCTATAGGTTTGTTTTTCTGGGAATTTTATAAGAATAGAATCACTCAATATAGATCTTGGAATATGACTTCTTTCACTCAGCTTAAGGTTTTAAGGTTCATCCATGTTGAAGTATATATTAATACTTTGTTTCTTTTAATTGATGAATAATATTCCGTTATATAAATATATCATACTTTGTTTATCCTTTCATCAAGTCATAAGCATTTGAATTGTTTCCAGTGTTGGAGTATTCTTAATAATGCTGCTATAAAAGTTTGCATATAACTTATATATTATTTATATTATTTCTCTTGGATAGGCCTTGGAGTAGAATCGCTAGGTTGTATTGTAAGTTTATGTTTAATTTTTTAAGGAACAAATTGTGTTCGAAGGTGGTTCTACCATTGTACATATCTACCAGCACCTTTTCTTCATATCCTAGACACTGCCATATATAAGGGAAGAGGGTTTGGGTTACTTTAAGTTTGTGGCAATTGTCTGAATGGTCTATTTAAAAGGAGGCAATGGGAATGTGAGAATTCCAGTCTGCAAGGCAGGAATGATGCCTCTGAGTTCTGATCTCTAGTCACCAGGTTTGGGCCATTTGGGTGTGGTGTTCTACTTCTAATTCCAGGCAGCAATGTTTGCTTTGTTGTTTCCATTATAATGCCTCCACTTAAAGGTAATAGGGCACGTTTATAAAAGTTCTAAACAGGACAGTATAGAAGTACATAGTGATAATTATAAATCCTTTGATTTATAACAAACACCTATTGCTATGGTTTGAATATGTCCCCCAGTTTCCTGTGTTGGTACCTTAATCCCCAAATGCAACAATGTTGAAAGGCGGGACATTTAAGAGGTGATTAGGTAATGAGGGCTCTGCCCTAACAAATAGATTAAAGTCATTATTGTGGGAGTGGATTCATTATCAAGACAGTGGGTTTGTTGTAAAAGTAAGTTCAGTCCCTTCTTAGGCTCACAATCTCTTTTCCACCTTCTGCCATGGGATGACATAGCACAAAGGCCCTCTCCAGATGCTGATCCATTGATCTTGGACTTCCTAGGCTCCAGAACTGTAAGAATAACTCTCTCTTTTTTTTTTTTAATAAGTTACCCAGTCTCGGATATTCTATTCTAGCAGCATGAATGGACTAAATCACATATATCTCTATTAATGACCTTTTGTAAGGACTGCATTAGAAAAAAATCTCTTTTTTTTTTCTTTTTTAAGATGAAGTTTCACTCCTATTGCCCAGGCTGGAGTGCAATGGCACAATCACAGCTCACTGTAATCTCTGCCTCCTGGGTTCAAGCGATTCTTCTGCCCCATTCTCCCCAGTAGCTGGGATTACAGGCACCCACCACCACGCCCACCCTAATTTTGTATTTTGTATTCTTTAAAAATCGTATATAACAAGAACACATATGAGCTGGAATCAATCCCTATGCAGGACCTCTTAGGAAGTAGAGTGAAAGGATAAAGAGAAAAGACAAGTACTTCAGAGAGAAATACCATGGAAATGCCACTGATACCAGGAAAAATACACGTCTCAAGCAACGAGAGATGTGGCTTCCTTAGTCACTATTGGGGTTACATTAGCCAATATGATCTATTTCCTATTCAAAGGCACAAAGAATTTGTTAATATGAACCTTAGATTTTATCTACTCCAATGATTCAAAAGATTCTCTGATATTTATTCTTTCTTTCTTTCTTCTTTCTTTCTTTCTTTCTTTCTTTCTTTCTTTCTTTCTTTCTTTCTTTCTTTTTCTTTCTCTTTTTTTTTTTTTTGAGACAGAGTCTCGCTGTGTCACCCATCGTGGAGTGCAGTGGCGCAATCTCGGCTCTCTGCAAACTCCACCTCCAGGCTCAAGTGATCCTTCTGCCTCACCCTCCCAAGCAGCTGGGATTACAGATGCCTGCCCCCATGCCTGGTTAATTTTGTATTTTTAGTGGAGATGGGGTTTCTTCATGTTGGTCAGGCTGGTCTCAAACTCCTGACCTCAGGTGATCCACTCACCTTGGCCTCCCAGAGTGCTCGGATTACAAGTGTGAGCCACTGTGCCTGGCCAAAATAATCTCTTTAATAAAGCCATTATGCCTAGAATTTTGGTAAAATTACCAAAAGTGTTGAGATATTTTTATATACACTTCTATTAAACTAGAGCTACTATGCCTCACTTTCACTTCCATTTGCACTAAACCTAAATACGGCAATTGACATTCACTGGTGTAATTTCTACTTCCCATTTTTTTCTGTGATAAGATACCCTTGAATCCTGATTCTATTGTTTAACTTCTCTGCTATTTCTCTGAATTTTACATAACTGATGCATTACATCACCATGATTTTTTTTGTCTTCACTTAAAAAATTATGTAGAGTAAGAATAATTCTTGATATAACCAAGAAACAGGGACCAGACTTACCTTTTCATCTTAAACTACCAAAACATTACAAAAATATATATATATGAAAAATGATTGTCAGACATTGGATAATAGGTAGTTTAGGACTGTGATTCCTAAAAGAAGGGAAACAAGTGAGGTAAACTCAGAGATTACTCCAGCTTCTTGCCCAGACTAAGTTTTCAGGAGAGCATAGAAAGGGGACACCTAGTTGCAACCCAATACTCTTTTTGCATAGAGTATATTGAGCTCAGTGTTGAAAAAGCAAAAAAAAAAAAAAAAAAAAAAAAAAAATCTTTAAAATTTTTGAAGCAGATTACTGGAGAGAAAGAACTGTACAGAGATTGCTGCAAGGATCTATGGGGGTAATGGTTTCCTTGCAATCTTTGGTATGCATAAGAAGTATGCAAGAGCATGGGATTAAGCATAAAAAGCAGTAAAATAATTTTAAACTCACATAAGGCTAGAAATCCTTTGCAATTCCACCAGACAGTATGAAATGACCTCTTAATATACTGGGCTTCAGAGAGAGCCCTGAGAGGATATCACTTTAGGAGTGGAAGTAAATTAGCCAAACTCTAAAGACTAAACTGGATTTACTCTAACAAACCTCAAAAGACTTGAAAAAAGTCCAAGTGTCATCAGTACTTTAGCTGCATGCCAGGAAAAAGTACATCATCATTTAAAGGAATAAAACAAAACTCAGGACATAAAAATATACAATCCACAATGGCTGACACCGAGTAGAAAATTACCAGATGTTTCAACAAGCAGGGAAATATTAAACAGTAGAAAAATTAATCAAGATAAACTGATTCACAAATGACAAAGATAACAAATTTAGCAGGTACAGATGTTAAAACAGCTATTATAAATATGTTCAATATGTTTAGGAATAGAACATACGAATATGATTAAGAAAGAAATACCCTTCCTCTAAGATCTGAAACAAGACAAGGATGCTCACTTTCACCACTGTTGTTCAACATAGTACTGGAAGTCCTAGCTGGAGCAGTCAGACAAGAGAAAGAAATAAAGAACATCCAAATTGGAAAGGAAGAAGTCAAATTATCCTTTTTTGCAGATGATATGAGGAAAACCTAAGGACTCCAACAAAAAACGATTTGAACTGATAAATTCAGTAAAGTTGCAGGATACAAAGTCAACATACAAAAATCAGTAGTATTTCTATATGCCAGCAGTGAACAACGTGAAAATATCTAGAAGGAATCCCATTTATAATAGCTACAAATAAAATAAAATACCTGGAAATAAACTTAACCAAAGAAGTGAAGATCTCTATAATGTCAGCTGTAAAACTCTGATGGAAGAAACTGAAGACAATTCTAAAAAATGGAAAGATATTCCATGTTCATGGAATGGAAGACTCAATATTGTTAAAATGTCCATACTACCCAATCCAAAGCAATATATAGATTATATGCCATCCCTATCAAATACTAATGATATTCTTTATAGAAATAGAAAAAATAATCCTAACATTTATATGGAAACACATAGGACCCAGGATAGCCAAAGCCATCCTGAGCAAAAAGAGCAAACTGGAGAAATCATATTATGTGACTTCAAATTATACTACAGAGTTACAGTAAATGAAACATTGTAGTACTAGCATAAAAACACACGTAGACCAATAGAACAAAATAGAAAACCCAGAAGTAAATCCATATATCTGCAGTGAACTCATTTTTCACAAAGGTTCCAGAAACAAACATTGGGAAATATTTGTTCCTGTCAGCAAAGAACAGTAATGACAGTTTCTTAAATAATGGTGCTGGGAAAATTGAATATTCCTATGCAGAAAGAATGAAACCAGATCCCTGTCTCTCACCATATATAAAAGTCAAATCAAAATGGATTAAATATTTAAATCTAATACCAAATCATGAAACTACTAAAAAAAAATTGAAGAAACTTTCCAAGGACGTTGGTCTGAGCAAAGATTTCTTGAGCACCCAAAAGCACAGGCAACTAAAGCAAAAACAGACAAATGGATCATAGCAAGTTAAAAAGCTTCTGTATAGCAAAGGAAACAATCAACAAAGTGTAGAGACAACCCACAGAATGGGAGAAAATATTTGCAAACTATCTGACAAAGATTAATAATGAGACTCTGTAAGGAGGTCACACAACTCAATAGGAAAAAAACCTAATAATTTAAAAATGGGCAAAAGATCTGAACAGACATTTCTCAAAAGAAGCTATACAGATGGGAAAGAAATATATGAAAAGGTGCTTAATATCACTGATCATCAGAGAAATGCAAATCAAAACGACAATGAGATAGCATCTTACCCTAGTTAAAATGACTTTTATTCAAAAGACAGGCAATGATGAATGCTGGTGAGGATGCGGACAAAAAGGAACTGTTGTATACTGTTGGAGAAGATGTAAATTAGTATAGTCACTATGGAGAATAGTATGGAGGTTCCTCAGAAAACTAAAAATAAGGCCAGGCATGGTGGCTCACATTTGTAATCCCAGCACTTTGGGAGGCCGAGGCGCACAAATCACCTGAGGTCAGGAGTTCAAGACCAGCCTGGCCAACATGGCAGAAAATTTTCTCTACTAAAAATACAAAAAATTAGCCACTCATGGTGGTGGGTGCCTGTAATCCCAGATACTCGGGTGGCTGGGGCAGGAGAATCACTTGAACCCTGGAGGTGGACGTTGCAGTGAGCTAAGATCATGCCACTGCACTCCAGCTTGGGCAACAAGAGTGAAACTCCATCTCAAAAAAAGAAAAAAAAAGAAAAGAAAACTAAAAATATAACTCCCATATGATCCAGCAATCCCACTGCTGGTATATACCCCAAAGAAAGGAAATAAGTATATTTAAAGGTTATCTGCACTCCCATGTTTATTGCAGCACTATTCACAATAGCCAAGATTTGAAGCAACTTAAGTGTTTATCAACAGTCAAATGGATTAAGAAAATGTGGTACATATACACAATGGAGTACAATTCAGCCATAAAAAAATGAATGAGTTCTTGTCATTTGCAACAACATGAATGGCACTGGAGGACATTTTGTTAAGTGAAATGAGCTAGGCACAGAAAAACAAACTTTGTATGCTCTCACTCATTTGTGGAAGTTAAAGCAATTGAACTCATGAAGATAGAAATAGAATGTTTACCAAAGGCTGGGAAGGTAGTTGGGGGAAGAAGGGAGATGATTAATGGGTACAAAAATAGAAATAGATAGAATAAATACGATCTAGTATTTGAGAACACAACAGCGTGATTACAGTCAAGAATAGTTTATGGTACATCTGAAAGTAACTAAAAGTGTACTTGGAATATTTGTAACACAAAGAAATGATAAATACTTGAGGTGACGGATACCCCATTTATCTTGATGTGATTATTATGCATTCTATGCCTGTATCAAAATACCTAATGTAGCCCATAAAGATACATACCTACTATGTACCTATGCAATTTGAAATAAATAGAATACAAAGAAATAAAAAATAAATAAATTTTAAAAAGACACAAAAAAAGACCTAAATGAAACTTTTAAATGTAAGAAACACAACATTTAAAATAGAAATATATTGGTTTAGATATTGGTTTAGTAGATCATACAGTTGATATGTTTAACGAAGATTAGACAATGTAAAAGAAAAGATGGGTAAGCCTAATGATGTAACAGTAGAAATTGTACAAAACTTGGCACAAAAACAAGTGAAACAAAATGCTAAGTCATGAAAAGGCATCCATGAGTAGTGGGATAATACCAAAAAAAAATCTAACATATGTAAATTGTGATTTCCAGAAAGGGTAGGGTCGAGGAGGAAGAGAAAAATATCTGTGGTTATGAATGTTGAAAGTATTCCAAATTTGAGTATTTAAAAAGTATAAAATCAAATATTTACAAAGTTCTACAAACTCCATGAGGAACAAACATGAAGAAAATGATGCAAAGAAATATTACAATCAAATTGTGAAAAATCTGTGATAAAGAGATAAATATTAAAAACATTTAAATGGGAAAGATATAATACGTACAAAGTTAAAAATATAAGAATGATAGTGTACTGGTCATAAGGATCTATGAAAGCTAGAGATGATGGAGGAGAAACCTTTAAAATGTTAAAAAAAAAAAAAAAAAGTAAAAAATCTTGTCAAGCTATAGTTCTATACCCAGTAAAATATCTTCAAAATGATGTGCAATAAATACTTTCAGAAAATAGAAGCTGAGAAAATCGTTGCCAGCAGGTTTGCTCTATATGAAATGATAAAATTTTCCAGCAGAATCCTATACACAAAAAAATGAAAATGCTAGTAATAAAATTAGCTGAGAAATATGAAACATATTTTACTAATTTTATAATCTCTTTAAAAATAACTGCTTAGGGCAAACAAAATAAAAAGTGTAATGGATTTAGTACATGTTGGAGAAAAGTGCGTGAAAGCACAGCACAAAGTATAGGAGAGGAAAAAATACAATGTTCAAGTTTTTATACTATTTGGGAAGTGCTGTAATATAATTTGAAGATAGCCTGTTTTGGGAGGAAAAACTTTCCCTCTACCAACCTAGGTCCTGTGATCAGGGGCCTGCAAATTAACTGACAATAGCCAGATTAACAGAAGAAAAGACAAGGGTTATTTATACATGCATACAGGAGCATTTGATGAAGAGGCTCACTGAACAGCTAGAAAGAGGAGGGGTTTATATACCAACTCATAGGAGAAAGCAAGGGAGAGGAAAGGACTTCTATGGAAAAATGATGGGCTTTTAGGAAAGACTCATGGCAGGTCTCATAGTTAGTGATAAAGTTTGTCTGTGCAATTTTTCATCCCAGTGCTAGGGGTTGGCCTCCTTACTGGCTGTGAAGCTGCCCCAAGAAGGGAGTTTATGGCAGCATCACTCTCAGAAGGCTCTTCTTTTAGTCCGATAAAGGAAGCTCTGAAAGCCTTCTTTCGCATCTGCTATAACTCAAAATACAGTTGCTTCCAGTGTAATAAGTAAAAAATGTAAATTGTGAATCACAAAGCAACAATTAAAAAAAACAAAATAATATAGCTAATAAGCCAATAGTGGAAGTAAAATGAAATCACACACAATACTAAATTATTTCAATAGAAGGTAGGACAAGAGGAAAAAAGACACAGAGAGCAACTGAGCAAATAGAAAATGGGTAGCAATATGGTAGCCATGGAAACACATGAACCATAAAAAATGTATGTTAGAATTTGTCAAAACAAAAATCATTTTGAAAGATATAGTTAAAATTTCAAAATACAAACCACAACCTACAAGAAAATATTTATAAAACATTTATCTGATGAAAGTCTTTGATTCAGAATATACAAAGCACATTTACAAATCAATTATAATTAAGAAAACAACCCAATTTTCAAATGGGCCAAAGATTTACGCAGACACATCACCAATGAAAGTATGCAAACGACAAAAGCATAAAATGTGTATCTTCTCCCCTCCTTGAGAAATAAAAGTTAACTAGAATGTGAAGTAATGAAAGTGAAGCCAAAAGGAGGTTCTACTACACACTGTTTAGAATGGCTGTCTACCAATGAGGTATAAGGAGAAACTTGAATTCTTACATATGCTGATAAGAATGCAAAATAGTAGAGCTATTTTGAAAATAATTTACTAGGTTTTATAAATTTAAGAATACCCATACCATTCAACACAGCAATCAAATTTCCAAGGAAATTAACCCAGAAAAATGAAAGCACGTGGTCAGACTTGAATGTTCATAGTAGCTTTCAACTGTTGAATGAATCAACTAGAATATATACATGCAATAGAACACTGATCAGTAAAAGAAACAGGGAAGTACTGACATATTCAACAACATGGATAAATCTCAATAGCATTATTCTAAATAAAAGAATACACACAGTTCACAGTTCACTGCACAACCCCCCCACTTAAATCTATCTGTAAGCCAAAATCTGGTATCACTCCTACTAGATCTAATTTGATTAGAACAATCTATACCAAAGATAGTCTCACAAACCCAAATCACTGCCTCCATTACTACAACCACTCAAAAAGGCATAATTAAATTTTATTTCCTCTCTTTCTTCATTCCACCCCCTCCTAACTTTACTTTTAATTGCATAATGTATTGCCCCCAGCAATTTCAATTACAATGTAAACACCAACAAACAACATCCAACCAGTAACCACTACCAGTCAACGTCCATAATCATATGAAGCACCTGCGCCCATAGAGTCTTCCTGAATTAACCCTGGCCCCTCCCCCTCAAAAATCACTCAGCTTCCCAAGTCATTAAAATTTACTACAGCCACCACTCCATCGTACTCTGCTGCCCACCAAACTAATGCCACTTCCATTACTAAGCCCACTAGGACACTCCCTAAAACTTCAATGCCTGACCCTCATGCCTCTGGGTAATCCTCAATAGCCATCACCGTAGTACAACCAAAAACAACTATCATTCCCCCTAAATAGATCAAAAAGACTAATAGACCCGTATAAGCCCCACCATAATTTAGAACAATAACACAACCTACTACACCACTAATAATTAACACCAAAGCCCCATAAATAGGAGAAGGTTTAGAAGAAAACCCCACAAACTCTATAACTAAAAGCATACTTAGCAAGAATAAAGCATATGTCATTATTCCTGCATGGATTATAACGATGACTAATGATATGAAAAACCATAGTTGTATTTCTATGGAACACTAATGACCATAGTACGTAAAGCAAATCTACTAATAAAAAGAATCAATCGCTCACTCTTTGACCTTCCCTCTCCATCCAATATTTCTATATGATGGAATCTCGGCTCACTTCTTGGCATCTGCCTAATCCTTCGGAGCACTGCAGGCCTATTCCTAGCTATACACTATACACCGGATACCTCAACTGCCTTTTCCTCAATCGCCCACATTAGCCTAGACGTAAACTACGGCTGAACCATCTGCTACCTCCACGCTAACAGCCCTTCAATATTCTTCATTCTTGTTAAGCCTCTTCCTACACAATTGGTCGAGGCTTATATTATGACTCATTCTTGTTTTTAGAAACCTGAAACACTGGCATTATCCTCCTGCTCACAACCATTGCAACAGCCTTTATAGGTTATGTACTTCCATGAGGCCACATATCATTCTGAGGTGCCACAGCAATCACAAACGTGTTATCCGCCATTCCATATACCGAAACTGACCTTGTCCAGCGAGTCTGAGGTGGATATTCAGGTGACAAGTCTACTCTCACACGATTCTTTACTTTCCCCTTTATCCCACCTTTCATCATTGCAGCCGTAGCAACCCTTCAGCTGCTATTCCTCCATTAAACAGGGCCTAACCCCCCTTCAGGAATCTCCTCACACTCTGCTAAAATCACTTTCCACCCTTACTACACAATCAAAGATATTCTAGGTTTAATCCTCCGTTTTCTCACTCTAATAACACTAGTACTATTTTCAGCTGACCGACTAAGTGACCCAGACAGCTACACCCTAGCCAATCCCCTAAATACTCCACCCCATGTTAAACCTGAATGATACCTTTTGTTCGCATATGCAATCTTACCGTCTATCCCTAAAAAACTAGGAGGTGTACTGGCCCTCCTGTTATCGATTCTTATTCTAGCAGCCATCCCTGCACTTCACATATCTAAACAGCAAAGTATAATATTCCGTCCACTAAGTCAATACTTATACTGACTCTTAGTCACCGACCTATTAATCGTTACATGAATTGGAGGACAACCAGTAAACCACCCCTGTATTACCATTGGACAAGTAGCATCCATAGTATATATACTTCACTACGATTCTTACCCTAATACCACTCGCCTCCCTAATCGAAAATAAGCTACTTAAATGAATGTGCCTTTGTAGTACAACCCAATATACTGGTCTTGTAAACCGGAAATGGAGACTCTCTCCGCAGGGCAACTCAGAGAGAAAGTACTCAAACTTCACCATCAGCACCCAAAGCCGAGATGCTAATTTAAACCACCCTCTGTATTCTGATAAGGCATACAACACATATGTACTTTATGATTTCATTTATGAAATGCTGGAAAAGTTAAAATCTAGTCACAGAAAGCAGATTGGTGAGTGCCAGGATCATGAGCAGGGGTGGGGTGGGGGGGCGCGGGAGAATGAGATTGACTGCAGAGGACACGGAGAGACATTTTTGGATTGCTGGAAATGTTCTACATCTTGATGGTGGTGATGGTTACATGTCTGAAGCAGTTGTCAAATTCATGACACTGGCGCGGTGGCTCAGGCCTGTAATCCCAGCACTTTGGGAGGCCGAGGCAGGCAGATCACGAGGTCAAGAGACTGAGACCATCCTGGCTAACACGGTGAAACCCCATCTCTACTAAAAATACAAAAAATTAGCCGGGTGTAGTGGCACACTCCTGTAGTCCCAGCTACTCAGGAGGCTGAGGCAGGAGAATCCCTTGAACTCCAGAAGCGGAGGTTGCAGTGAGCCAAGATCAGGCCACTGCACTCCAGCCTGGGTGACAGAGCGAGACTCTGTATCAAAAAAAAAACANGCCTGTAATCCCAGCACTTTGGGAGGCCGAGGCAGGCAGATCACGAGGTCGAGAGACTGAGACCATCCTGGCTAACACGGTGAAACCCCATCTCTACTAAAAATACAAAAAATTAGCCGGGTGTAGTGGCACACTCCTGTAGTCCCAGCTACTCAGGAGGCTGAGGCAGGAGAATCCCTTGAACTCCAGAAGCGGAGGTTGCAGTGAGCCAAGATCAGGCCACTGCACTCCAGCCTGGGTGACAGAGCGAGACTCTGTATCAAAAAAAAAAAAAAAAAAAAAAATTGGTAATTTTATGGTACGTAAGTTATACATCCATGAAGCTGATTTTCTAAAAAGTATAAAGCATCTCCCACGTTCCAGGTTGTGGTAGATACCGCAATAAACAAGCCACAGTCCCTTCTTTTACAGTTTAGTAGTAAAGGTAGACAACAAATGTAGTAACTGCAAATGATACGTGATATAATAGATGTATGCACAGAATTCTAAAGAAATGGAATTTTAGAGACTCAGGGGAAATTACTAGATGAGGAGCTCAGGCTGGCAAAGTACATATCTCTATCTTACTTGCCCATTAAATTCACATTTTTCACTAATACATATCATCTAAGGGCAAAGAAATCTGCATATCAGAATTTTGAAAATTTTGTTAACAAGCTATATACATTTAAGTTCAAATTCTTAAGAAAATTCTCTATTTTTTCCTGTGCATCTCTTGTACCTTTGTATTCTTATTTTTGTCTTCATTTCTGTGGAGTATAACAGAGTAAGACACACAATCTTAACTGTACCACAAAATGAGTTTTTGCATGTATATTTCCTCATAACCACCACCCAGATCAAGGGTTTGAACATTCTTAGGCTCTTTTCTTTTTGTAAAACCATTATATGCTGGTTGATTATTGATCAGTGTTTTGAAATTTGAGGTAGAAGAGAATGTTGCCACTCTATGGAAAATAATGTCTGGGGAGATCAAGATTGTCATTGCTAGGTAGATTGTGATGCCTTATTCCTATAATCCCAGCCAGCCCTTTGAAAGGCCGAGGCTGGAAGATTGCTTGATTCCAGGAGTTCAAGGCAGCCTGAGCAACATGGTAAAACCTCAACTCTTCATAAAATACAAAAATTAGCTGGGCAAGGTTGTGTGTGCCTGTAGTCCCAGCTACTTGGAGAGCTGAGGTGGGAGGATACTTGATTCTGGGAGATTGAGGCTGCAGTGAACTGAGTTTACACCACTGCACTCCGGCCTGAGTGACAGAGTGATACCTGGTCTAACAAAACAAAACAAAACAAAACAAAAAGATTGTAAAAGGTTGTCATTACGTTTTACAGAAATTGTTGAAGATTATCAATTTTGACTCTATTAACTTCATTATGAGGACAGTTAATTTAGGTAATATTTATAACACTCCCATGGTGAGGCATGTCTTTCTGAGAGATGTAAATATTAATACTCTGCCCTTGGAAAAGCAATTGGTATCTTAAAATTATTCCACTGCAGGGGAAAACATAATTTTCAGTAGGAGCATGTTGAACCCTAAATAGAATGAGTGCATTATAGTGAGTCTCCCGTGTGCTTTTGTGTAAGGAAAATATCTTTGTGAACCAACCTTAAAAGTCACCTTTTCTATGGCAATAATGTATGGCTACCTACTTAAAATAATAATTAATGCCAATAAAATTGATAATTAGGAGCTATCTCCAATTTTAATTAGACATACAAATATTCTAATTAACCAATTTTGGACTTGTCTTGAAGCTGAAGGTCTTCTATTCTTTGACAGAGGATGAGGACAACTCAGGAAAAGAGCAACACATCTGCTTTGAATTAGCCCATAGATCTGATTATCTTCTACCATGGTTTTCTGCCTTTGTGTGTTAGTTGGAGAAAGAAGTACCTCCCAAGGAAAAATCGGGTTTCTTTTCAGAAAGAGGATGTTAAGGTCTTAATGGCTACGTTCCGCTAAATATGTATGTTTGAATACTAACTCCCAAGCTGATGGTATTAAGAGGTGGGGCCTTTGGAAGGTGATTAGGTCAAGAGAGTGGAGCCCTCTTGAATGGGATTGGTGTCCTTAATAAAAGATGCCTCCAAGAGACCCCCCGTTGCCCTTCTACCATGTGAGGTCACAGTAGAAAGGCACCTTCTGTGAACTAGAAAGTGGAACCTCACCAGACACTGAATCTGCCTGCACCTTAATGGTGGATTTCCCAGCCTCCAGAAGGTGAGAAATACATTTCTGTTGTTTATAAGCCAGTTTATGGTGTGTGTGTGTGTTGAGACAGGATCTCACTCCATCTCCCAGGCTGGAGGACACTGGCATGAGCACAGCTCACTACAGCCTCAATCTCCTGGGCTCAACAAATCCTTATACCTCAGCCTCCCAAAATGCTGGGACTACAAGCATGAGCCACTGCACCCAGCTTATGGTATATTGTTATAGCAGCCTGAACAGACTAAGACAGAGGGATACAGAGCCTTGGGCCAATCCACAAAGCTTCCTTTGGCACTACAATCTTCTCTTGTCAGTTCCAAAGTTTCTACCTTCAGACTTTTGTCAGGACTTTTCTGCTACTGGATCTTACTTGAAACTATTTCTATCCTGAATCCTGAGCTCACAGTGTGTGAGAACTGAGTAGGTACTAAGGCCTGAGAGAGTGATGGAATATGACACCAGAAAGGTAGATGGAGATGAGTTATAAATGTCCTTAACTCCAGGCTACGTCCTTTCTAACCTCCATCAATCAAAAGTGGTTTGAGATTCTCACTTTTCCTTAATCTTCCTCCATCAATGGAGCACTGATGTTTCGTTTGATGACACATTGCTCAACTAAAGCAACGTTTTACAAGATGTGTTCTCATATCTATCCTAACTTAAGGAAGTGAGTGATGAGAATTTCAGGTCCTTTTCAGCTTTAGCAGGATGGTATTTCTGACCAACCTGTCCTTTCCCCTCCATCGGATTACCCTATATGGGTACTGCCTCCATGTAACTCAGGGTTGGAATGTCCCAGAATTTAGATAGAAAGGAGATTATATTAAGGATGTCACTTCTAGCCCAGAAAGAACTACACTTGACAGCTGGTTTAACTAGTGTCATTTTGAAAACAATTTTAGACAACATACCCTATTCTCTTTAATGGCTGAGGAAACTGAGGCATAGTTCTGTCTCTCCCTAGAATCTCAGCAGCTTTCTCTGAGTTCACTTTCACTCTATGAGGACATGAAGGCTACTTTGCTGCTGGTATTCAGGCAAGTTAGTTTCCATAGCACCATCATGCTAGTATTCCCACTTCATTGACTGGAAGATTATGGTGTCAGTATCTAGTTTCTAAGACAGAAGCCTCTGGTTACAAATGTCCCGGATGCTGACATTCCCCGCTGCAATTGTCAGTCTTCTGATGCACATCATTACAATGAGATTGGTTTATTTGTTCTTTTTTTTCAAACAAAAGAAAAGGTCATGGCTTCCTGCTCAGTCCTTTCATTGAAGGATCCAATGGATCTCTAAGCATCATCTTTGCATCAAAGTGCCCTGGAGCATCAGCACTGGAAGACATTGCATAGACTTCTTGGTGAGCTTTTTTTTTAAATGAGGTTTTATTTAGAAAATGTGGGAAAAACATTTTATTTGTAGTAATTTTGGATTTATCAAAAGTTGCATGCTGGGAGCAGTGGCTCATGCCTGTAATCCCGGCACTTTGGGAGGCCAAGGCAGGCGGATGACTTGAGGCCAGGAGTTTGAGACCAGCCTGGGTAACATGATGAAGCCCCCTACTCTATAAAAAATAAAAACATTAGCCAGGTGTGGGGCACATGTCTGTAATCCCAGCATCTTGGGAGGTGGAGGCACAAGAATGGCTTGCTGAGGTTTCAGTAAGGGGAGATTGCAACACAGCACTCCAGCCTGGGCAACAGAGCAAGATCCTGTCTCAAAAAAAAAAAAATGTTGCAAAGATAGTACAGAGTTCCTGTATGCCCTTCCAGTTTCAATTTTCCTTAATGTTAACATCTTATATTACTGTGGTACATTTGTTAAAACTAAGGAACTAACATTAACAAATTAAACTCCAGATTATTTGAGTTGTCAGTTTTTCCATTAATACCATTTTTTTCCAGTTCCAGGATCCAATTCTGACAGCTTTTCAAATCAGTCCTCTTCACATCTAATATTGAAACAGGAGGAGTTTTCCCTTATCCCCTTTGCAGGGCATGCAGTGAGGATGGGGCTCATTTCTTAGGTGCTCTACAACTCAAATTCCTGAGGGAGCATACAGACAGGCGGGTCATGGGGAGCATTTTTGGGCCCCGACCCCACCGCAGTGTCTAGGGTTGAGTGTCTACAGACCCTGAAGCCCCAGTGGGCATGCGTTACAGTGTGCTCTTTCAGCTTACCCGTCCACAGGCAGCTTCTGTTAATCAGCTCAATTAGATCCTCTGCCTTATTGCCGGGACAGAGGGCTTTCTATATCCCGGGGTTCCTGCCCTAGTGTACTAGAAACATCGGATCCCACGTGGGCTTGGAGAATGAGATTTTACTGAGTGGTGGAAATAGCTCTCAGCAGATAGATAGGGAGTCAGAAGGGGATGGAGTGGGAAGATGGTCTTCCCCTGGAGTCAGGCCACTCAGCAGCTGGACTCTCCTTCAACTGCCCCCAACCAAATTTCCCTGGACACCATGTCATTCTACTGTCAATGGCCTGCGGGCATCCCTCAGTGTGTTCTTCTGCCTGTGGGTTCCTTTCAATGTCCAGCTGCTTCTGTGTGTACCCGACAGGGTTTTTTTATAGGCATAGAATGAGGGGCGTGGCGGGCCAGAGTGCTCCTGGAAGATGCGACATTTGGGCTTGAAAACAGCAGCATCTGTCCTCACTTAGGTCCGTGGACGCAGTCCTGAGGTTGGAGCCTTCTCCAGGGACCTCGCCCTTCTCTACCTAGCACTTCCCTGCCCCCAGCCCGGTATCAGTATGGGGTTCTTTCTAGAATTTATCTTGAAATATCAAAATTTTCTGTCTAATAGTAATTTTGGTCTGTCATGGATCTCAGTGAGAACAGCATTTAAGCCCCTCGCTGCATGTTTCTTGTTTTCGTCCTCACAACAGCGAACATCCCTTCTTCTAACACTTTCTCCTCTAATTAAACCAAAAGAAAGCACATGAGGGATTTTTTAATGTCTCATTCAGTTTTATCAAGGACACAGTGGACATGAGCCATTCTCCTTTCATTTTCTCTTTCTTTCTTCTGAATGTAAACATTGAGGTCGGGTTTCTCTGAACTAAAAAGCAGCTGAATTTTTTCCTGGAATCAATAGACTGCTTCCATAGCATCCACAGTGGAAGAGAGAAAAAGCCCTTGATGATCGATGCCCCTGATATGCTAATAATTCTCCCCTTTCTGCATCTGAAGGGTCACTTCAGATAAAGTGACCTTTAATAACAAAGTCATCTGGACCTCAAAATTAAACAATAAGATGCATGCTCCTTGGTCTGGGAAGTTGTGAAGCATCCTAATAGATTCAGTTTGGAATGCAATTCTCGTTTAGACAATCTCACCAAGTATGCAGCTCACAGGCTGTCCCTTTAAAGCTTATACAAGCAGCAGCATTTAGTTTCCTTTTTTAAAAAAAATTTAAGCCTCTGAACCTGAAGTTTACCTCTTCTCTAAGCAATGTCAGTTCACAGTCACTCAGTTTACTGATGCATGTAAAGAGAAAGAAGGCAATTACTTCTGAGAGTAGGCAAACCAGTGTTCATGGGGCACGGAGGAAATTGTGATGAGGATTTAGTATATTTAATTCACCTATTCATTGATTGAAGGAAAAGGCAAGAGGCAGAAGGAAATTAAATTATAGACTTTTTTATGTCCACTGCCTTGAGAATTCTTTGTCCATGTACTGTTACACAGTTGCATGGGCAAAGCACCCAGTTAAAACTATCCCTAGATTTTAATAATGACTACTTCGGTTTGGTTTGAGTTTGAGTTTGATTTGCTTCACAGGAAATCTTAATAATTTCAGATCTCACTGAAACAAATCTAAAAGTTTAAGTGTATGCTGGGCTGAAGCTTAATTGACACTACTATGAAATATACCAAGTAGGTTTTTCTGAGCTGGGCTTGTGGGGGCACCAAAATGGCAGGATTGTTTGAGACCAAGATTTTGAGACCAGCCTGGGCCACACAGCGAACCCCCATCTCCACAAAAAATTTTAAAAATTAGCCAGGCATGGGAGTATGCACCTGTAGTCCTAGCTACTTGGGAGACTGAGTCAGGAGGATCACTTGAACCCAGGAGCCCGAGGTTACAGTGAGCTATAATGGTGCTACTGTACTCCAGCCTGGGCAACAGAGCAAAACTCTGTTTCTAAAACATAAAAATTAAAAAGAAAGGTTTTATAAAGGCAGTGGGGAGATGAAAATAAATATGTTTTCTTAATAAATGAACAAAGATTCATGCAAAGCTTTAACCTTATAAATGAGAAAATTGGCTTTCAGATAGTGAAGAGGTTCAACTCATTGGGGTAAAAAACAACATTTTTTTTCACTGTCTGCTGTCAGTTTTATTCAGCTGATTCCACTCGTCTTCTTCCTTGAAAAAAGGGTTTTCTTAATGAAAATTAAGTCAGATTGCATAATCTTTAATTACATTTGTTAGTAAAACAATTCCATTCACTTAAAAAAGTCATTATCATCACTGATTCAGAGATGTGTTGCTCCCCACTGCTCTGGCATGAGGATGGACTGGTGGCTCTGGTGGCTCCTATGGGAGTTGTGCCCTCTGTTCTCTCTAATCTCTTATGCACCTAAATATACACACGTGCACCGTCTCTGCATTTACACTTTTCATATTTGGACAGGGATAAGGAATAGAGAAAACAGGTATTGTTGTGTGTGTTTGGGTTGAGTAAACAAGTCAATTGCTCATAGCAATAGATCCTGTTTATTTATCCTTGAATGAGTGGTGCTTCCACAAGCCCTGCAAGAAAAGACTTAAGTCCAAGAAGCTCACTTGGGCATGGGTGATTCCTTCTGATTCTCACCCACATCTTCCAACTGACTGCCAGGCAGTAGCATCACACTACAGTCTTCTACTACTTCCCTTTGCCTAGGGCTGTGATGGTTCCCAGCAAGTGATAGCCCCAATTTCTTCTACTCATCACAGCCCCCACCTCTTGTTCTGGTTCTCCCTCAATTCCCCTCACCCACTAGCTATCCCTTCCCCAGGGCATGGTAAGTACCAATCTTGCCCATGGGAGAGCAGATGTCAAAGCATAAATAAATGTCAGACTTCCCTTTTGGCTGAGCCCCAGGCTATAAAGGGATTCGCTTGTAGCCTCCCTCCTTTGGCTGCTCTCCACAATACGCGTATTAATTTAAAAGTACTTATATGTATACCTAGCTTTAAATTCACATGTTAGAGCTTTGAAATTGGCAAGTGTTTTTCAAGTACTTAAACAACATGAAGAAAAAAACCTAAAGATCATGTAATTAAGTTAAAATCTTCAGTTGTGTTTTTTTGTTGTTGTTGTTGCTACAACTCATTAATTTGTGAAATACATCAATAGCTTTTGGAAGAAAGTAAATATATATTATTTATAGTTAGACAGAGTCTTGCTCCGTCACTGAGGCTGGAGTGCAGTGGTGAGATCTTGGCCCACTGCAACCTCTGCCTCCTGGGTTGAAGCGATTCTCCTGCCTCAGCCTCTCAAATAGCCAGGACTACAGGTGTGCGCCACCACACCTGCCTAATTTTTGTATTTTTAGTAGAGACGGGGTTTCACCATATTGGTCAGGCTGATCTTGAACTCCTGACCTAGTCATCCACCCGCCATGGCCTCCCAAAGTGCTGAGGTTACAGGCATGAGCCACAGCGCCCTGTCATAGTAAATATATTTTTTAAGTTATTCATGAAATAAAGAAGTCATTGTTAATATTTAAATGAGCTATTAGCCTATAACCCAGCTATATGTTTTTTATCGTTTGTCTTATTCATTGTAGGAGTGTAACAAGGTTGAAATGAATGTACTTCAACTTAAATGTAAATAATGACAGTGATGATAAAGCTTTCTTTATTTTACATTATTGATTTAATCTTGCTCTCAACCTCACATACCCTGAGAAGTAAGATCATCCACTGGGATTTTTTGAGGACAATCTAGCTGTTTTTATTCCCATTGTTTCAAAGGGATTTTAATCGTAAGCAGAACACTAAAGTCTAAGCTGTTGCTCCTTGCACTATCTTTACACATTTCCCCCTCACTGAAATCACCATTGCAAAATTATAACTGAGACGGTGAAAGAGATCTGATGTAACCAACTCCATTTTGCTTCTAACTGACAAACTGTCCTTGTTCATTCCTGGGCGTAGGCTGAACTAACTTTGGGAGAAACTTAGTTTATACTTTAAAACAAAGACGGTAACAGCTCTTTCCCAAAACAAACAAACCTCCTTCTTGCCTGGGGTCTAGACTGCCTTTGTAGGACTAACAAGTTAGCCACAAGGTTAGAAATTATGGTTTAGGAGTCATGCAGCTGGAGGCTCCAAGATTTTGACCCTTCCTAAACTGCTCCTAAGATCAGTGCTTGAGATATTTTGCAGACCCTG
>NW_016803991.1:1303253-1316752 GCF_001698545.2 Rhinopithecus bieti
ACTGACTCAACACAAAAGGACAGCTTTAATCCCTGTGATTTTCATCTCTGACCCAATCAGTCAGCACGGTCAACTCACTAGTTTCCCCCTGCCCACCAAACTATCCTTAAAATGTCTGATCCCCAGATGCTTGGGGAGGCTGATTTGAGTAATAATAAAGTTTCAGTTTCCCACACAGCCAGCTCTGCATGAATTACTCTTTCTGTATTGCAGTTCCTCCATCTTGATAAATAAAGCTCTGTCTAAGCAGTGGGCAAGGATGTAACCCACTGGATGGTTACATCACCACTAGAGGCTCTTTTCTTCCTCTTCCTTTGGAACCAGACCTCCAGTCCTGTCATATATTTCATCTTCTCTATTTCTAGATTTTTAAAAGATATTGTTATTCTTTACCCTGGGTTCATAATCCTCATGGACCTACATTAATGGTATAAATACTACAGAGGAAAGAAAAAATATGGATTGCTGACCAATAAAAGATTTCTGACATTATTTTCACTATATAAATATTTGGGCATAAATTCATCAGCATAGTGATGTTCCAGACTTAATTTTTAAAAAATCCTGTGATAATATTATTGATTTCAGTGGCTATAATTTCACTAAGTTAGAGCATGTAGCTAATGTTTGCATTCTGTTGGCCTTTTCCAAAGTGGCTGATAAGCTCAATTTTCATACAGTGATGGTTGTATTTTGCTGCTGCTTTATCTAGGAGCCACCCTACTATATAAATCAATGTTTTCTCATTTCATTTAAACGGTAACATTAAGAAGCCTAATCCAGTATACACAGAGGACCACAGAGTATATTCTCAGAGCTATTGTAAATCATTGTACTGCTAATCAATTGAGAAAGTGGTTACTAGCCTGGATATAAATTCACATAATATTTGAGTGGTATTTACTTGATAATACTAATATAGACAGGAGGCAGGGAAATACTGGGTAGGAGAGGGTGGTTCCCTGGCAAAGGATCCACCCTCAAGCCTGGAAACCTGCGGTCCAAAATGGAAACAGACATTCCTGTTTTCATGCCCAAATGTTGCCTTTTGGCCTGCCACGCCCTTCTATCCTGTACCTATATAAATCCCAAGCCCCAGGTTCCATGACCCGAAGAACAGAAGAGCAGAGGAGCAGAGGAACAGAGGAGCAGAAGAGCAGCACAGCAGAGAAAGAGACAAGAGAAGGAGTGTCTGAATGTAGAAAGGAGTTCAGCTAGGGATGGTCAGAGAAAAGATCAGCCGTGGGATCTCCAAAGTCCAGGGAACATCATCTTCTCACTCCATTCTCTTCCCAGCTCCTCATCCATCCCACTGAGAGCCACCTCCATGCAACAATAAAATCTCCCACATTTACTATCCTTCAATTTGTCCGTGTGACCTGATTCTTTCTAGATGCCAGACAATGACCCAGGTACTACGAGGGCACTGAGCTGGTTAACGCTTAAGCTGTCTGCGAACAGCAGAGCTAAAAGAGCACTGTAACATGCCCACTGGGTCTTTGGGGGTTGTAGGCACCCACCCCTAGACGCTATCATGGGGCTGGATCCCAAAAGTGTTTGCCCCAGCTCCTGGACCTGCACGTCTGTGTGCTGCTCCCCATCCTGTAAGAGGTTTGAGCACATGGTGGTTGAACAGAAGAGATACACCTCTGTCGCTTGTCCTGCCGGGAGGTCAGGGAACTCTGCCATTTTAATACTCCAGTAACCCACACAATGCTGCCTATGGAAAAGAAAAACAAAACAAAACAAAACAAAACAAAACAAAACAAACAGATTATTGAGCAACTTAAAAGCATGCAATTACAAAATTAGAGAATGTATGTTTCTAATAGAATTATGTTTTATTGCTTCTAAAAGTTTATAAGTTTGCTACATAGAAATGGAAATTGAGTACTTAATATAGATCTGAAAAGTTCTCAGCTCCAATTTGTTTTTTATAAACTTAAATAAATGGAATTTAGCTGCTGATATGGAGAATATAGAAGGGAATTGAAGCTACATTTATATTC
Organism: Rhinopithecus bieti; assembly: GCF_001698545.2. Classification (NCBI taxonomy): domain Eukaryota; kingdom Metazoa; phylum Chordata; class Mammalia; order Primates; family Cercopithecidae; genus Rhinopithecus; species Rhinopithecus bieti. The sequence continues at coordinate 1,305,263 of NW_016803991.1, forward strand.
CTAACTACATATAGTTCTTGTCTTTAAAGAAAAGGTCATCATCTTTGACCAAACTCTCAGCTTTGGGAGGGAAACACAAGGAGAACCAATAGAAGAAAGTAGTGGCTGTCTGGGTGAATTGTACAGTACATTTGAGAGTATAGCCATAATAGAGCACCCTTGGACCCATATATTCTTTATTTTTAAAATTCTGTTTATTATCTTATTAGTTGAGTCTAAATTAGGGTAGTTTGATGTGTTACCCTTTGAAAGAATGGGCTTCTCTAGGTACCAATATTTCTTGTAATTAACCTCATGCATTCAAAGTTCATGTTTTTAAAGTGAGGTAAAGAGTTGCTTCTCAGGCAACAGCAGAAATGCATGACACCAGCAAAATGAGAATAGGGCTCAATGGAAAACAAAGATGTGATATGCTTATGCCTTGAAGACTTTTCACCAATCTCTGCTCCTCCCTTGAAGATGAAATAGTTGTGCCAGATGTGCAAGCAGCCCCCGTGAAAGCAGCTGCATAGAGGTTATTGTTCTCTGACAGTAATGTACTACTTGCAGGAAGCTTTTAAATAGTGGCAACTAGTAGTGGGCCTGAATGGCAGAGAAGAGCTTGGGGAAGGTCCCAACCATTAATCAGAAGCACCAACGCACATGAGGCATGTTTTGGGGTTACCTGGTTCAGATGCACCTGACTGGATCTGGGGGGCTTGGATGAGCCATTTGGTGTTCTCCTGGAACTGATTTTATCAAACGTAAAATGAAGAGGCATGTAACTACAAAGATGTCACTGCCAACCTATACTGTTCCAAGTCAACAGAGACTCATTAATAGAGTCTCAGTTGTTTATTTAACTCTTTCTTTGACTAACACAAGCAATTCCATAAAGAGTCATATTATGATACCATGCAGATTGGATTCTCAAGCAAGAAATGGGATGAGAATTCTGTCAATGAAAGCAGTCTCTGATTGAAATAAAACTTTTTTGGCTACTACCACCCCAAACATTAGATCATAAAACCCTAAGCATTCAAAAGGGGTAAAATAAAGCCATATGAGTTCAGTACCCTAACGTTCAAAACACACACACAGAAATACTAATACTAATATTTTGGGCCAAGGTGAATATGAAGTATGAAAAGAGCTGACTTATAGGGTACTTTCATATTGACAGTGTTATTATGTTGGTACTTATAACCACATGAACACCAGGGGCAAAATGTTGCTGGTGAAAATCTTTAAACTAAAGTGTATGATTTTAAAATAAATTGAAATTAAGGTTAATAACTGAAGTTTCCAATAACTGTTATACTTCTCTCAAAAAGTTTATTCTCTTGAATAGTTTAAACCATTTGGGACACTTAATGAAGATACATAGATTTATTTTAAGCAAATGAAAAATACAGAGATTTTGCAAGGGTAAATTATAGCTGATCTTAATCTCATTTGTTACCAATTTTGAGTCAGTGTAGTAGGATTTAACAACTTTACCAAGGAAAAGTATTAATTCAAAACAAATAGACAAAAAGTATGATTACAGATGATTTCATGAAGAGTAAACAAATAAATATGTGCCTCAAATATTGCTTTTATCTTTCCATCATAATAGTACTTCCAAAATCTTTTTTTTTTATTTTTATTTATTTATTTTTTATTGAGACAGAGACTCTCTCTGTCGCTGAGGCTGGAGTGTGCAATCTCTGCTCATTGCAATCTCCGTCTCCCGGGTTCAAGTGATTCTCCTGCCTCAGCTTCCCGAGTAGCTGGGATTACAGGTGCCCGCCATGATGCCTGGCTAATTTTTGTATTTTTAATAGAGACTGGGTTTCACCATGTTGGTTAGGCTGGTCTTGAACTCCTGACCTTAGGTGATCTGCCTGCCTCAGCCTCCCAAAGTGCTGGGATTGCAGGCTTGAGCCACCGCGTTGAGAAATCTTTCTTCGGTTTTTTTTTTTTTTTTTTTTCCCCATACTTCTTTTTTTCTTCTTCTTCTCTCATCTCAGTTAAAGCAAGGGTCCTGCTCCACTGGGCAGCATATTTCAATCTCTCTGAAATGATTGGCAGATATAGCTGCTGCTCTGAGAGTTTGCCTTTTGCCAACTATGTTGTGGTGATTTTAGTAATATCTTCACATTTAAATAGATCATATTTCACAAAGCCCCCAGCAGAACCTCACTTACTCATCCCTGTAGTACTTTTAGGGGAGAAAACAGGGTTTGGCTAATCCTGCCTTGGAGTAGAGAAATTAGAGATCCGTGAGGATATGGAGATGACAGGGAAGGCCAGCACAATGGAGTCTCAGTCACAAAGCAAAGCCACCATAAGAAATCAGAAATCCTGAAGTATTTCCAAGGTCAAATTTTTACCTTACAAATATATTGCCTCTAAAATCCTCTTCCTATTTATAATCATGCAGGAAAGGAAAGGGAGATTACACCATTTATAATTAGGTGTACTGGTTTGCTTGAAGGTGTCTAAGAGGTTCCTCAACTCCTTCCCACTTCTCAAATTTCTGCCTCTAAAGGAAGTGAGCAGATCCATTCCAGCTACGACAGTGCTTAGCCTAGTTTAGTCCTTCAAGTAACCCTGGCACCAGGACTTGCAGAAAGTTTACACCTTACAAACTACCACCTCCAGGACTAAGCTGCACAAGTGCCAAAGTAAGAGTGAGGACTGTGAATGAATTTGCTTATTTGTGACACTAAAAATTGGTTATAGTTACAATGTCTTTTTCCTTAACAACAGAGATACCTCCTGAGAAATGTGTCATTAGGCCATTTCCTTGTTGTGAAAACATCATACACTGTACTTACACAAACGTAGATGGTACAGCCTCCCACATACCTAGGTATAGCCTCTTTCTGCTAGGCTGCAAACCAGTGCAGCAGGTTACTGTGCTGAATATTGTAGGTTATTGTAACACAGTGTTGTGTTTGTTTATCTAAATATAACTGAACATAGGAAAGGTACAGTAAAAATATAGTAAAAAAAGATTTAATATGATACACCTATATAAAGCATGTATTAGTCCATTCTCATGCTGCTATAGGGATATACCTGCAACTGGGTAATTTATAAAGGAAGATAGTTTAATTGACTCGTAGTTCGGCATGGCTGGCGAGGCATCAAGAAACTTACAATCATAACAGAAGGGGAAACAAACACATCTTTCTTTACGTGGCAGCAGAAGAGAGAAGAGTAAGAGTCAAGCAAAAGGGGAAGCCCCTTATAAAACCATCAGATCTCTTGGGAACTTAATATTATGAGAATAGCATAGGGGAAACCACCCTCATTATTCAATTACCTCCCACTGGGTCCCTCCCATGACATGTGGGGATTATAGGAGCTACAATTCAAGATGAGATTTGGGTTGGGTCACAGCCAAACCATATCAAAGGATTTACCATAGATGGAGTTTCTAGGACTGGAAGTTGCTCTGAGTCAGTGAGTGAGTGGTGAAGGCCTAGAATATTACTGTGCACTACTGAAGACTTTATAAACCCCTGCACTCTTAGCCTACACTAAATTTATTTTTTAAATCTTTCTTCTATAACAAATTAACCTTAGCTTACTGTGACGTTTTGCTTTATAAAGTTTTTAATTCTTTATATCTTTTTGACTTTTTTTGTAATAATACTTAGCTTGAAACACAAACACATTGCACAGCTATACAAAATATTTTCTTTCTTTATATCCTTATTCTATAAGCTCTTTTCTATTTTTAAGATATTTTAGTTTTTTCTTTACTTTTTAAACTTTTTTGTTAGAAACTAAGACACAAACAGACACATTAGCCCAGGCTTATAAAGAGTCAGGATCCCCAGCACTTTGGGACGCCGAGACGGGTGGATCCCGAGGTCAGGAGATCGAGACCATCCTGGCGAACACGGTGAAACCCCATCTCTACTAAAAAAATACAAAAAACTAGCTGGGCGAGGTGGCGTGCGCCTGTAATCCCAGCTGCTCGGGAGGCTGAGGCAGGAGAATGGCGTGAACCTGGGAGGCGGAGCTTGCAGTGAGCTGAGATCCGGCCACTGCACTCCAGCCTGGGCGACAGAGCGAGACTCCATCTCAAAAAAAAAAAAAAAGAGTCAGGATCATCAATATCACTGTCTTCCACCTCCACATCTTGTCCCACTGGAAGGTCTTCAGGGGCAGTAATAGGCATGGAGTTGTCATCTCCTGTGATAACAGTGTCTTCTTTGAGAATACCTCCTGAAGGACCTGCCTGAGGCTGTTTTACAGTTCATTTTATGTTTATACACACACACACACACACACACACATATACATATACACATATATATATATATGTAGGAGTGCACTGTAAAGCAACAATAAAATGTATAGTAAATACATAAACCAGTAACGTAGTCATTTATTATCATTATCAAGTATTAGATACTGTATATAACTGTAAGTGGTAGACATCTCTAAGACTGGCAGCTCAGTAAGTTTGTTTATACCAGCATCATCACAAACATGTAACGCATGTTGCTATCACTTTAGCATGGCTATGACATCACTAGGTGACGAGAAATTTTCGGCTCCATTATAATCTTATGGGACATCCATCATATATGTGGTCCATTGTTGATCAAAACACCATTATGTAGCACATGACTGTGTCATGTATAAAGTATACATAAGAAACTATTGCAATGCAAAGTTTTTTTTTTTTGTTTGTTTGTTTTTTGTTTTGAGACAGAATTTCACTGTTGCCCAGGCTGGAGTGGAGTGGCATAATCTCAGCTAACTGCAGCCTCTGCCTCCTGGATTCAAGTGATTCTCCTGCCTCAGCCACCTGAGTATCTGAGATTGCAGGCGTGTGCCACTACAACAGGCTAATTTTTGTATTTTTAGTAGAGACAGGGGTGCCACCATATTGGCCAGGATGATCTCGAACTCCTGACCTCAAAGGATGTACCTGCCTCGGTCTCCCAAAGTGTTGTAATTACAGCCACGAGCCACCATGCCCAGCCACAAAATTTTAATAGACTTTTTAATAGACTTATAATGTGAATGTATGTGCTATGCATTCAAAAACTTTGCAATTGTTTGTTAGCAGAGGAGGGTTCTTAAGGATGAAACGAGTGTACAATAAAACAAGAACAGTTTTCGTTCCTGAATCAAAATCTGTTTCTATTTATGTAATGGGGGAAAATGATCATCATAACCAATTTTTTTTTCGTGTAATCAACATGTATTCAGAATTCAGTGTTTGGGCCTAGGAAGATAAGACAGTTGAGGACACGAGATTCCTTTGTGTCCTCTATAATGAACTGTACATTATCAAATAGATTTATTCTGGCTCAAATGCACAAAGGAATAACACTTTAACAGCCAGGTATTAAAGTCACAGAACAATAAAAAGGTGATATGTAAAATCTAGTCTAACCATGTCATTTAAAAATATTTAAATAAACCTTTTATTTTATAATAGTTTTAAATTTACAGGAAAAATATTTATATTATAAAATATAAAAGTATTTTATAATAGTTTTAAATTTATGCAATGTTGGTACAGAGATTTTCCATATATCTCATATTAATTTCCTCTGTTGTTAATATCTTACATGACTACAGCACATTTATCATAAATAATAAGCAATATTTATATATTTTAGTCACTAATTGTTATTATTTATATGTATTTCATTTATGTTTCCTTAACCTCCTTTTTCTGTTCCAGGATCTCATTCAAAATACCACACTAAAAAAATTATTTATCTAACGCAATCAACTTTTTTTTCCTTATACTTTAAGTTATGTGATACATGTGCAGAACGTGCAGAATTGTTATGTAGGTATACACATGCCATGGCGGTTTGCTGCACCCATCAACCTATCATCTACATTAAGTATTTCTCCTAATGCTCTCCCTCCCCTAGCCTCCCACCCCACAACAGGCCCCGTTGTGTGATGTTCCCCTCCCTGTGTCCATGTGTTCTCATTGTTCAACTCCCACTTATGAGTAACAACATGCGGTGTTTGGTTTTCTGTTCTTGTGTTAGTTTGCCGAGAATGATGGTTTCCAGCCTCATCTCCCAAAGGGCATGAACTCATCCTTTTTTTACGGCTGCATAATATTCCATGGTGTATATGTGCCACATTTTCTTTATCCAGTCTATCATTGATGGGCATTTGGGTTGGTTCCAAGTGTTTGCTATTGTGAACAGTGCTGTAGTAAACACACATGTGCATGTGTCTTCATAGTAGATGATTTATAATCCTTTGGGTATATATGCAGTAATGGGATTGGTGAGTCAAATGGTATTTCTGGTTCTAGATCGTTGACAAATTGCCACACTGTCTTCCACAATGGTTGAACCAATTTACACTCCCACCAACAGTGTAAAAGCGTTCCTATTTCTCCACATCCTCTCTAGCATCTGTTGTTTCCTGACTTTACAATGATCACCATTCTAACTGACATGAGATGGTATCTCATTGTGATTTTGATTTTCATTTCTCTAATCACCCGTGATGATGAGCTTTTTTTCTTATGTTTGTTGGCCACATGAATGTCTTCTTTTGAGAAATATCTGTTCATATCCTTGGCCCACTTTTTGATGGGGTTGCTTGTTTTTTTCTTATAAATTTGTTTAAGTTCTTTGTAGATTCTGGATATTAGCCCTTTGTCAGATGAATAGATTGCAAAAATGTTCTCCCATTCTGTAGCTTGCCTGTTCACTCTGATGATAGTTTCTTTTGCTGTGCAGAAGCTCTTTAGTTTAATTAGATCCCATTTGTCAATTTTGGCTTGTGTTGCCATTGCTTTTGGTGTTTTAGTCATGAAGTCTTTGCCCATGCCTATGTCCTGAATGGTATTGCCTAGGTTTTCTTCTAGGGTTTTTATGGTTTTAGGTCTTACGTTTAAGTCTTTAATCCATCTTCAGTTAATTTTTGTATAAGGTATAAGGAAGGGATCCAATTTCAGCTTTCTACATATGGCTACTCAGTTTTCCCAACACCATTTATTAAATATGGAATCCTTTCCCTGTTGCTTGTTTTTGTCAGATTTGTCAAAGATTAGATAGTTGTAGATGTGTGGTGTTATTTCTGAGGCCTCTGCTCTATTTCCTTGGTCTATATGCCTGTTTTGGTACCAGTACCATGCTGTTTTGGTTACTGTAGCCTTGTAGTATAGCTTGAAGTCAGGTAGCATAATGCCTCTAGCTTTGTTCTTTTTGCTTAGGATTGTCTTGGCTATATGAGCTCTTTTTTGGTTCCATATGAAATTCAAAGTAATTTTTTCTAATTCTGTGAAGAAAGTCAATAATAATAAGAGCTATTAATGACAAACCCACAGCCAATATCATACTGAATGGGCAAAAGCGGGAAGCATTCCCTTTGAAAACCAGCACAAGACAAGGATGCCCTCTCTTGCCACTCCTATTCAACATAGTATTGGAAGTTCTGGTCAGGGGAATCAGGCAAAATAAAGAAATAAAGAGTATTCAGATAGGAAGAGAGGAAGTCAAATTGTCTCTATTTGCAAATGACATTATTGTATATTTAGAAAACCCCATTATCTCTGTTTTGTTTTTCTAAGAAGTTTTTCTAAGTAGACCACCAGAGCTGGGTACAAGAAAGACAAGGACATTAGGCAAGGGTAGGAGCAAAGACTGCAAGTTATTTTGGAGTCACAACATTAGCTTCAAGGGAAGAAGGTGGAAGAGTAACGGGAGAGGTACTGTTGGCTCTAGCCGATCAATAAGGGGCCCTCTCTGAGAGTCACCTCTCGTAGGCGAAGCTCTCGCGGATTCCAACAGTCCCGACCGCAGTGGGGAACCGACCCGCAGTGGGAACGCTGGAAAGTCCGCGGTGGCGAAATGGTCCTCCGCGAGAGCGGTATCTAGGAAGAGGGTTGCATGGTGAAGCTGTATAATGAAGCAGGGCACGCCATGTCCGGGCGCGTGTTACGCGCAGGTGCAACCAGTAAAATCTTGGTCTCTTCAGATTGACATCACCGGCGCATGCCTAGTTGGCTGCACTCGATCTCGGGTTATCGCTCGTCTGTGATTAAATCCGCATATAGATAGACCGCGCGCGAGAAAGTTGGGGGAAGAACCACGCAAAATAGAGAGCATTTCAAGTGGTGTTGGAACAAATAAAAGTTCTAACTTCATATCATTTTTTCAGACAAACAGGTGGCCATCTTGCCTCCGTTCATCAAACAATCTCAGCCCAGAATCTCCTTAAGCTGGTAAACAATTTCAGCAGTCTCAGGATACAAAATCAATGTGCAAAAAATCAGAAGCATTCCTATACACCAATTATAGACAAACAGAGAGCCAAATCATGAGTGAACTCCCATTCACAATTGCTACAAAGAAAATAAAACACCTAGGAACCCAACTTACAAGGGATGTGAGGGACCTCTTTGAGGAGAACTACAAACCACTGCTCAAGGAAATAAGAAAGGACAAAACAAAATGGAAAAACATTCCATGCTCATGGATAGGAAGAATCAATATCGTGAAAATGATCATACTGCCCAAAGTAATTTATAGATTCAATACTATCCCTATCAAGCTACCAATAACACATTATTTGCTAAGGATCCTCTTGACTGTGACAGTTTTGCAGACTTTCCTTATTTTTCATGGTCCTGACAGTTTTGAAGAATACTAGTTAGGTATTTTGTAGTATGTATAAAAATAAAATTCTAAGTCACCAAATGATTGAACAAATCTGCTCTTGACCAAGGAGACCCCAGAAAAATCTTGAAAATGGACTTCCTGTCCATGAGATAGATGGGAGGTTGAGCACACCTCATACTCTTTCTCTCACTAACCACTTTGATGATTTCTTCCCTAATGGCTAAACAGAAACAAGCCCTTGCAAAAGACTCCACACCTGGTTTCAACCAAGCCTCATTGCTGCTCCTTCCTTTTGCAATTTTTGACAGAAATGACCAGCATTTCTTCCTGATAAGAGACTGCCAACTGACTACAGAGTGGTTCTGGTCAGTCTACAGAGGATGCACAGTGAGAATTTTTGTGTCCTCTGCTTCACCTTCGAAATCAGAAGGCCAAGAACTCCGCCCTAGGATCATGCTAACACTGCCATCTTTTATACATGGGACCCATGAAGAAGCACAAAGCTCAGCTGCCCGTCTGCACATTTCTCCTTTCACAAATATTCTGGATCCTCCTACAGCTTATTGAATATGTGTTTGGCCATTCTGCACTGCATATATTTCTGTCCCCTGTGTTCCTCCCTTGAAGTGCCTCTTTCTGGCTTCTTACCAGAGGCTGTGCTTTCCTGCTGGTCAGAATGGCCACCCTGCAGGCTGTAGCACTTTATATGAGAAATAAAGCTCTTCTTTCCAAATTTATGAACCTCATTACTCTTCAGTTGACTCTCTCAAGTAGTTTGTCTGACGTTTTTTCTCATGGTTACACTGGGATTATGAGTTTCAGAGAAGAAGTCTAGGACAGAGCTCAGAATATAGCACACTAAAATATGACTCTAGGGGCCAGAATATGCTGCTCCAAAGGAAGCCTCTTTAGCATAGAGAGTATTTTGAGCTGTTATTTTGAGAAACTGTAGACACAGGAGAAGCTCTGAGAAGTTACTGGTTTGTATGAAAAATTTACATATAAAGGAAATCTCCGTTTGTAAGGGTGTCTTCCCCTCTGCACTAGGAAGAGAAGCATGATTAAATCACTAGAGATTGTTATCAATGGAGAAGGCATAAATTTAAATCTGCAATACAAGATTTTGTTTTACAGCTAACTGGGACTTTCCCCAGTCACTTCTTTGTTTCAGAGAATGATGGTATTTAGCCTGAAGTCTAAGACAGTTCTTTGAGTTCTAATCCAGAGATTTACTCATGGCTCTGGATATCTCTCAGAATATGACTCCTGATGTATACTTCTGGTGTACCTATATTAAACTCATGTTTGTTTTCCTCTTGTTTATCTGTCTTTTCATAAAGGAAATCCCAGCTAGGAACTCATTAAGGGTGAAGGAGAAAATTATTTTTCTCTTCTACATCTACAAAGATAAAGTACCCTTCTCATTATACCATACAAAGGGTACATGCTATTAACATGACTTATCACTCATGATCTTACCCTTGATTATGTTGAGTAGTGCTTGCCAGGTTTCTGCACTGGAAAGTTACTTTTTTGTTCCATGTTTCATTTGTACTTCTTGGGAGGAAGGTACAAAGTACAGCCCATATTTCAGTGGTAGGTTAGTTATATTCTATGTCCTTGAGGGAGGAAAATTTATATAAATTATTTGGAATTTGTATCTTGGACAATTTGTATCTTATCTCTTATTTATCTGTTTATTTATTCACTCAATTAGTTATTTATATCAATATGAATTCATAGATAGGTAGTTTATACCTTACATTATGCTTTGGATTATAATCCAATACTATATTATATATGTGTATATATACACACACACATATATCTCAAATAGTTCTAATTTTAGCCATTGGGAGCTCTTTCAATTGACTCCTCTGTCCCTATATTACTTCTTGGAGCTCTCTTTTACTTTCTGGCACTACAAGATGTTCCAGGCTCCTTTGATATATTCCTTGCCTCAGTCCTCAAATCAGCCATTTTTCTAAGTAGCACTGGTTCATTTTACTGGCAAGTGGTATTAAAAACTGAGATTTGCATGCTAGTAATCAGGTCATCTTATAGATTACATAACTGAAGCTCAGAGATGTTAAGGGATTCTTTCAAGGTCCAAAGGTGATGACTAGCAAAGCTAACACTGGAATACAAGTATCTTGATGCCTGAGTCACTAACCCTGCCTTATACCACCTTGACTTCTCACATTCCAGGGCATGTAAATGAGAAACTATGTCCTTTGTTCCTGTAGTCTGGACATTCCAAGTATCCTGCACTTACATGCATTTGTATTTATGCAGGACTTTGAAGCACTGCCATGAAAGAGAAGATGAAAGCAAGAGAAACACAGTTACCTTAATAACAACAAAAGAAACAACGAGGAGCCATTTCCTCAAGCAAGGGTAAGGTTTAGGTTATACAGAAAATATCAGGTGTGCTCTTTTATACTCAGAAAATCCGTGAAACTTATTTGAGTACACGGCTTATCACTTTCCAGATTTTTATCAGTTTGTCACATCCTTTTTAAACATATATCTTTAAAGCCACATAGACCCAGAGCAAGGACACCTGCACACACATCTCTAAAGGTTAAAGAAGACTCTTGCCAGGCGCAGTGGCTCACGCCTGTCATCCCAGCACTTCGGGAGGCCAAGGCAGGTGGATCACCTGAGGTCAGGAGTTTGAGAACAGCTTGGTCAACATGGTGAAACCCCATCTCTACTAAAAATACATAATTAGCCAGGCAATGTGACACATGCCTATAATCCCAGCTACTTGGGAGGCTGAGGCAGGAAAATCACTTGAACCCGGGAGGTGGAGGTTGCAGTGAGACGAGATCGTGCCACTGCACTTCAGCCTGGGCAATAAGAGTGAAACTTCATCTCAAAAAAGCAAAAAAAA
>NW_016803991.1:1317058-1334334 GCF_001698545.2 Rhinopithecus bieti
AAAAAAAAAAAAAAAAAAAAAAAAAAAAAAAAAAAAAAAAAAAAAAGACTCATATAGCTAAGAATTTGAAATCTATTATAAAATAATAAGAAATAATGTGTATTGTTCCTTTTGGAGGGACATATATAGCACATTTTCCTTTAGTGTCTTTGAGATGTGCATTTTTTTATTAATTAGTAAATAAAACATTAGCATAAAATGAAAATTCTTTGGTATCAGAGGTCAAGCAGAGTACAAATATCACCCTATTAAACATATTACATAGCTCAGTTGTAACTGCCTGATGGGTCCTTCTTGCTCATTGCACAGATCAACCCAATTCACTGAGACAGTGCTATTGCAGTAAAGAAAATGTTTGTTTAATGAAAGGCCAGTCAAGCAGAAGGACAGGAGTTTATTATTCTCAAGTCAGCCTCTCTGAGACTCGGAGGCTAGGGATTTTATTGATAATCTGGTGGGCAGGGGGCTAGGAAATGGGTGCTGCTGATCAGTTCTCAATGAAATCATAAGGGTGTGGAAAATGGTTCCTCCTGCACTGAATCCACCTCTGGGTGAGAGCCAGAGGGCCAATTCAGTCACGAGTCACAAGTCCAGGTGGGGTCAGTGACTTCCCAGAATGCAGAAGTCTGAAAAATATCTGAAAAGACCAATCTTAGGTTCTACAATAGTGGTATTATCTACAGGAACAATTGGAGAAGTCAGAAACTTTGTGAACTCTGGCCACATGACTCCTGAACACTAAGAGATTATAGAAAAACTAAGGGCCAGGCACGGTGGTTCACACCTGTAATCCCAGCACTTTGGGAGGCCAAGGCGGATGGGCCACCTGAGGTCAGGAGTTTGAGAACAGCCTGGCCAACATGGCCAAACCTCATCTCTACTAAAAATACAAAAATTAGCTGGGCATGGTGATGCATGCCCGTAATCCCAGCTACTTGGGTGGCTGAGGCAGGAGAGTCGCTTGAACCCAGGAGGCAGAGGTTGCAGTGAGCTGAGATCGTGCCACTGAGCTCCAGCCTGGGACAGAGCGAGACTGTCTCAAAAAAAAAAAAAGAAAAAAGAAAACAAAGAGAGAGAGAAAGAAAGACAGAAAGAAAGAAAGAAAGAAAAGAAAAGGGAGAAAGAAAGAAAGAGAGAGAGAAAGACAGAAAGAGAAAGACATAAGAGAGAGAAAAGAAAGAAAGAAAGAAAGAAAGAAAGAAAGAAAAGAAAGAAAGAAAGAAAGAAAGAAAGAAAGAAAGAAAGAAAGAAAGAAAGAAAGAAAGAAAGAAAGAAAGAAAGAAAGAAAGAAAGAAAGAAAGAAAGAAAGAAAGAAAGAAAAGAGAAAGAAAGAAAGAGAAAGAAAGAACGAATGCACTAGGGGACAATGGCTGGTTATTGTTTAGCTCCCCGTTTCTTAGCAGAATCCAGGCCCCTCCAATAATCCTTATCTCATGGGCTTTCATTAGTCTTACTAAGGCAGTTTCAGTACTTGCAGGAGGAGGGCATCAGTTTTAGGGAGGGACTATTATCATCATTGTTTCAAGTTAAACTATGAATTAAATTCCTCCCACGGTTAGTTTGGCCTGTGACCAGGAACGAAGGAGGATAGCCAGCCTGTGAGACCAGAAGCACGATGGAGTCAGCCATGGCAGTCTTCTCTGGCTGTCATAATCTTTGCAGAGGCAGTTTCACAATTTCTAGTTTTCAATTCATTAGATCATTCTAGTATTTGAGCCTCAGGTTCATTGCTTTTTTATCTACATGTATGTTCCCAGTAGATTCCACATGGGAATTTGGATAAATTTGATAAATTCTGATAAATAGCGATGAGTAATGCTTATAACTACTGTTAGTTATTACTAAAACTGTTTTAGCCATTATGCATGATATAAAGATGAATTAGTTCCAGGCTTGCTGGTAAGGGTACCGTAAATCATATCTCACTGTTGACTTCCATTGCTCCCAATACAATGTAATATACAGAATAAGCCTTAAGCAAGCAATCCTTGTTTAACAAATTAATAGTCAATCTATACAATATTGAGCTTTTGCAGTCTCCATTGATAATTATTTCAATTAAAGTATTTACATTGTAATTGGTCAACAATGCAAATTATGTGTTGGAAAGGCTTTTAATAATTATTTCTACATGCTATCAATATCTTTGAACTTTTGATAATAAACCCAGTAAAGCAAAACTGAGCCCATGACTGTAACCCTCTTATTTATCTCATAACTGAAGAAGTGTGAGATATCTCTGAGGTAACATTTTCCTGAATGACCATGCCTGTTAGTCATCCCAACTATTGCCAATAGAAAAGACAGATTTAACCACTCAAGTTTTATTTTTTAAATGGAAATTATATTTTAGATATACATTCTTAAAGCAATTTCTGTCAATTATTTTAATTTTAGCATATGAAATAAAGAATTTGACATAATGGTGAAATATACGTAAATTGTTCACCTTCCAAAATGTCAAGTTTTTCCACCTTTCAATTATTTTTCAATTTATTCTAAATCAGTATTTTATATGGGATTGCAATTAATGCCAATGTATAACATTTATATCAATTACGAGTCCTGTAGCAATCAATCTACTGCCACCTAGTACCAAATGTCTAATGTAGGCAAAGCATTTCATACAATAGTAAAAATAATCACATTTCTACTTACATTTACAATAGCTCATCAATACCTATCTCTGATTTATTGAAACACTATTAAAGGAATATAGTCAGAGTTATAGCTAAGGCATTTTATTAAGAGGTCATTTTTTACTGGCCTGTACTAAATAAAGCTAATTGATGTTAAAAGCAGCATCTCAAAGGGCTTGTTAAGAAATTTTTAGTCCCCAAAATACATAAATTTCTTTTTTTTCCTGATTTATGTAAATTTAACATATTTATATCTTCTCTAAAGCAATTTATTCCCAATCCCAAGTGGACAATAATGGTTGTTTCTTTTATAGCCCTTTTTAGTGTGTCCACAACCTTCATAATGAGTGGCTGAGTTTGGAAAGTAGCAGATGTTCATTAGGAGGTTGCAGCCCCTTTTCCAGCTGGTCCACATAAACCTTCAACCATATACCTGGAAAACCCAACGGAGTTGCTGTAAGCATATTGGTTAGTGTTATTTGTGTAAAGGATGCTGCTTTGCATCTTATTGTAAATCTCTCAAGCTCCCTGGTTTCTGACCCCATAGGAAGAGAAAGTTTTTCAGAACTAATTTATCAGTGGAAAAAAATACATATATTAAATATGGATCATCTTTAACTTTATTCTTAAATTTTAGCTCTTTTCTTTATTCTTGCTTTATTATTCTTAGGGCCTTTGTAAACTTCTTTGGTTTTAGTTAATTTGTTATTTTAGGAAAGCTCAAGTGAGTCCTGCTTCATATTAATTTGAAGAACATCTTGGGTAGAATAGAATCAGATCTCTAAATCCAAAGGAACAGAATAATATTCCCTAAACTGATCAAATTGAAATGAACCTATGAGAAAAGGTAAAGGCATTTGTGAAAATGAACTAAAAGTTTATGCCCCACTTTCTAAATCTTGCTGAATGCTGAACACACTGAAGGCTCAGCTCTGGTCTTCAGTCCAGCATATCATTCTCTGCACTGACATCTGGACTAGCTTCACTGATCTGTAAAGATTTCATTTTCCCTCTTTGAGGATTATGTAAAATTCTTCCCACATAACAAAGGAGCAGAGTATTAACACGCCCACAATTTCTGGTTTTCCTTATGGTAAGTGAGGTGATCCAAAAACCGTAACGATCCGTGGTTTAAGTTCAGACAGCAGTCATATTCTGAATATCTGAATGCTAAGCTTTAAGGAATTTTGAACATCACCCACATTTTCATGGTGCTAAGAGAAAGATCTGTACCAACATTTTATCTTCTCAGAGCATATAAAACAAAATTGGAGTTGTAAAGCATCATCCTGAAAGAAGATTGGTCTGCATCAGTAGGTATAAGCTTTCGGGAAAGATTGGGGTGAACATGATGCTCAGAGGGAATCTGGGGCATCACAACAAGCCCAATGCCTGGGGAACCTATATAGTACTCCTTACTCTTCTCTATTCTTGCTCTACAATCCCATCACAAGCCTCCATTTTATTGCCCATTTCTTCAGGGTCAAGCTTTGTGGAATGTCAGTGAAATCAGGGGTTCACAGACTACGGCCTATGAGCCAAATCTGACCCCATTGCCTGTTTTGGCAAATGAATTTTTATTGCCAGCCATGGTGGTTCATTCCTGTAACCTCATCACTTAGGGAGACTGAGGCAGGGAGGATCACTTGAGGCCAGGAAATTTGAGACTAGCCTGGGCAATATAATAAGACTCTGTCTCCACAAAAAAAAAAAAAAAAAAAAAAAAAAAGAAAGCTGGGAGTGGTGGCATGCACCTATCATCCCAGCTACCTAGGAGGCTGAGGTGGGAGGATTGCTTGAGCCCAGGAGTTTGAGGCTGCAGTGAACTATGATTGCACCACTGCACTCCAGCCTGGGTGACAAAGCAAGGCTCTGCCTCAAAAAAACAAAGTTTCATTGGAACACAGACGCACACATTCATGTACATGCTGACTATGGCTGCTCTTCAGCTACAGCCTAACCTATTTTCTTTCTTACCCTTCAAAATAAAAAAATGCTGGCCTTGAAATGAAGGATCTACTGATAACTTTGAATGTGTAAACACTGTGGTGGTTTGCTGACTCA
Organism: Rhinopithecus bieti; assembly: GCF_001698545.2. Lineage (NCBI taxonomy): Eukaryota > Metazoa > Chordata > Mammalia > Primates > Cercopithecidae > Rhinopithecus > Rhinopithecus bieti. The sequence goes on from NW_016803991.1 coordinate 1,321,762, forward strand.
AAAGTACAGGACAGACCACATACATCACTTATATTTCTTCATTGAATACAATAGTATTTTTAACCCCAGACCATTTTCTCATTTCTACCCTGAAAAGAGAACTATGTGCTGCATGTTAAGAAAAAAAAAAAGTCCGGCAGGAAGGAAACTATGAATAGTTCATCTGACTTCATTACTTTTCCCACATGAGTGATTCAAAAATGCGGAGAATATTGTGGACAGTGGCACTCCCTGTTTCTTTACAGCTCATCATTACTGATGTTGCAAGAAAGCACAGGTTTCTTCACTGCAGGGTTGGGTGCATACACATATGCACACACACACATACATACATGCACACACACACACACACATGCGCACACACACAGACATGCATGGAGCTACTCTCCATGGACACCCAGCCCCTTGCCTCATTTTTTAGGTCTACTCAGGTGCTGACCGCCAGCTGGAGTAAATGACAGATGATGCTAACTTTCAACAGATGTCTTTCTGACCCCAAAGATAATGGAAATGACAAATAATAACTTTGTAATTACCTTAACTTCAACCAAAGCAGAAGCTGAAAAATCACCAGATGAGAACTGCAGGGGACATGTGGGACTGACTTTCCCATCAAGCATGCTTAAGTGTCCCCCGTGCTGTGCGGCTCAGGAGCTGTGCCAGGAGGGCAGGGAAGGCAGCCGAACATGCACCCAACCATAAATCTTCTTGGCCCCATGATAAACAAACAAGATTTCAACATCTGCACGCACAGCTGACTAGAAATGGAGAAATGAAGATTAAATGGGAACTGGGGCACTGTCAGAGCTGGGAGCTTTACAGTTCCTTGGATCCTATAAAAGTCCTCTAATTAAAAATACATTTTAAATGCTCACATTTCATTTTTCTTCTCTGTTTTCTGGGACTGGTCCATGAGAAGAAACAATAGGAAAGACAAAAATGGCAAATAAAATTTGAGCTGATGAGAGCAGAGTGTGCCTTTTGCTGGTATTCTAGGTGTGAGAAGAGGTTTAGAAAACTATCTTGAAATGCAGTGCACCGTTTCAAATCTTGACCAATTCTGGCATGGTTGCCTGGGCTTCATGAGATTTCTGAGCATGTTGAGACTTTTCTTTATTTTCAGAAGTTTGGAGCTTGTTTGAACTATGTCACCCCCCAGATATGATTTTTTTTAGTTTGACTGATAATTCTGACCATGCTGTCTACACCTAGATTTAAATCAATCAATCAGTCTCTGGGTAGAAACAATTCTCACTTATGATGGTTAATTGTATGTGTCAACCTGACTGAGCCAGGCAAACACTATTGTTGGTGTTTCTTAGAGGGTGTTTTTGGGATGAGAGTAACATTTAAATTAGTAGACTGAGTAAAGTAGATAGCCGTCCCTAACAGGGCAAGGCCTTGTCCAATCCCTAATCCTAATCCGTCGAGGGCTTAAATAGAACAAAATGGCTGACTCTTCCTTGAGCAAGAGATATTTACTTTTTCTGCCTAATGGCCCTCAAGCTGTGACATTAGCTTTTTTTTCTGTCTTTGGACTTGCACTGATACATTAACTCTCCCTGAGTGTGGAGCCAGCAGATCTTCGGACTGGAGCTACACCCGCAATCCTCCTGGGTCTCCAGTTGGATGACTCACCTTGCAGATCTTAAGACTTGCCAATCTCCATAATCACATGGGCCAATTCTCTAGAATACACCTTTTTCTATGAAGACTTATCTTGGGGTTGAGAAAACAATACCCAATATAAGGGTCTCAGAAGCAAAAGTTTTATCTGATTTTCGCCTGCCTTCCTGTCTCTCAGTCTTGTCTCTCTCCCTCAAGGCTAGCCATAAAAGCTAGAATTTTTACTCCTCACGGCAGGTCATAGAAAGCAGAGCCCCTTTTCCCTAAAGCCAGCCATAAAACCTAGAAATATTGGTCTAATTTCCCCCCCACACACCTTTCTAGGTATAAACTGGCCGTAAAGAAATGATCTGACTTACTTTGTTTGACTGTAGGTTGTAAGACCTCCATTTCAGAAAGGGTCCTGCCCCATACCCAGGGCAAAAGAATGCACTCAGAGAGGCCAAGAAGAATCTAGACAGACAGGGCTTTCTCACTTTCCCTACTCAGTCTTGTAGCAATAGGGCATATACTTTTTGTCCAATCCTATTTCTATATGGCTATTCATATTTATTGAACCTACGCATACAAACGGATAATTTCTCCTGTATCATTGGGTCATCATTCTGAAGGCTCCCATATATACACATCAAATAAATTTGTGTGCCTTTCTCCAATGAATGAGCCTCTTTTGAGCTGATTTCTCAGCGAACATTCAGGGGCCCAAGGGCATTGGCTCCTACATGTACATCCCATTGGTTCTTTTTCTCTGGAGAACACTGACTGACCATCAAATCTGAGGGTAATATCTTAGGACATGCATGAGATATCAACGTTCTTATGATTGAAATCTTCCTGTATCTTCCTGCCATCAATACTTGTTATCCCCCTTGTAGCTATAATAGAGCAAGCCACATGAAGACCATTGTCATTATCCGTGTTTGCAGGCTAACCACTCCAAGTTGATCAAACCCTTCCTCATTAGAGGTAATTGTGAGTTCTTCCACCTGCTGTGTTACTCTTTTCTGTGTCCTCCAGTCTGTCTACATCCCACTTGAAGTGTGGTACACAGCCTTCTCTAGGTGAGAGTGGCATCATCACCTGAATCCTAGTGCCACATATTGACTCATCTTGCAGGGTGTGTTGTCATTATCTGTTTTGATGATTATATGAATTTTTTTTACCCACATTAGCCTAAATACTGCTGCTAAACTAAATGTTTCTGCTAAATTGCATCTTTGTACAGTAAGTTTTTGTCTGTTTTGTTTTGATTTTGTTTTTTGAACTACAAAAGCCTATTCTTGTTTGTTTGTTTGTTTGTGACAGAGTCTCGCTCTGTCACCCAGGCTGGAGTGCAGTGGTGAAACCTCAGCTCACTGCAATGTCTGCCTCCCAGGTTCAAGCAATTCCCCTGCCCCAGCCTCCCAAGTAGCTGGGATTACAAACATGTGCTGCTACACCTGGTTGATTTTTTGTATTTTTAGTAGAGATGAGGTTTCACCATATTTCCTTCCAGGCTAGTCTCAAACTTCTGGCCTCAAGTGATTCGCCACCCCTGGCCTCCCGAAGTGCTGGAATTACAGGCGTGAGCCACTGCGCCGGGCTTCCAATCTTTCATCTAGGCTCCGGAACCAATTCAGTCACCTACCGGGATGTCCACAGATATCCCACTGCAGTGAGCTTCATGAGGAAAGAAATTTCTGTTTGTTTTATCCACTGCTGCATGCCAAGTGCCGAATGTACTCTCTGGCATTTAGGAAGTTCTCTACAAATATTTTTGAATGAATAAGTAAATTAATCTTTTTTTTTTTGAGACAGGGTCTCTGTCACCCAGGCTGGAGTGCTGTGGCACAATCATGGCTCACTGCAGCCTCAACCTTTAGGGCTCAAGTGAGCCTCCCACCTCAGTATCCTGTGTAACTGGGACTACAGGCACATGCCACCATGCTTGGTTAATTTTTTTGTAGAGATGAGGTTTCCCCATGTTGCCCAGGCCTATCTTGAACACCTGGACTCAAATGATCCACCCACCTCAGCCTCCTAAAGTGTTGGGATTACAGGCATGAGCCACCATGCCTGTCCAATAAATGAACCTTAAATTTAACATGCTCAAGTATGGTCTTATTATCTTACCACACTTGCAATATACCCTCTCAGGAGAGTGGTGCTGCCATCTCTGCAGCTACTAAAGCAAAAATTTGAGAGTCATCTTGCATTTCACTTCACTCTCTGCCTCATCTTATATATCCAATTAGATCTCAAGGAACAAGGATTTTTCCCAGAGTGTCTCTCAAATTGATTCAGTTTTCCCTTTCTCATCATCACTGCCATAGTTTAGGCCCTTATCTTTCCTCTATTGATGTTTTTTAATAGCCTCCTAAATGAATTTCTGACTTTATTCTCATCCCCATTCTTTTAGTCCATTTATTCTTCATACTGCTGTCAAAGCTCTCTTTCTGAAATACAAATCTGATCAAATTCTCATACTGCTTAAAATTATTTATGGCTTCCCATGATTGTCACAATAAAATACAAATTCCTTAGCAAGCATTCACCATTTTAAGCTCCTTCATGAACCGGCTCATTCCCACCTCTTCAGCTCCATTTTGTTTACTTTGACACCAAGTGCTCTGTTTTCTAGTGGTAATGAACGTGCCATGCTCTCCTGTCTGACCTCTGCGAGTGTTACAACATTTGCTTCTCCCCTTTATTTATAGATTTAACTACAACTTACCAAACCATTCAGGAGGTGGTTGCGGATCACCCCCAGGCTGGGTAAGACACTTTTGTCTGCACTCACAGAACACCCGCGCCCACCTCTATTGTACACAATCAAAATCAAATGTGGTAAGGGCATTCTCTCACACTTGATCCTAAAATTGGGTGAACTTGTAATCTGAGTGCACAACCCCGGGTTCAGGACATATTAAGTCCTCAGCTGAATGAATTTCACCCTATTAAGCAGGTTGCAAAAGGTGAGAGACGAAAGGTACTAAGAAAATGAGAGGCATTCCAGGACTGGTCATCCGTGTGAGCAAAGGCACAGAGGCAAGAGAATGTGGCTTGTGTCTGAGGGACTGTGAACGAGGCACGTAGAGGTTAGGGAGGGACTGGGGCAGTAGAGGGCTAGAAAAATAGCTGTTTGTTACAAAGAGAATTTCGGAGGCCTTACTGCCGACCTAGTGTTCCATTTCTAGTGTTCTAGCAAGCCATAAATTTTGTGCGTCCTTCTGACTTTCCTCTGGGTGTCCCACATCTCACATTTTGCACTGTCTCCCCTTCATCAGCAATAACAGCAAAACTTGCTGAGTTCAGCACCTATTATCTTGTTAGCAAGACTTTCCCTACAGTGCTGCCTCTTTGCATCTCAGTCTCTGTAATGCTGACTACTAAAAAGACTTGATGTCCAGATGTAGATTCAACATCTGAGTCAGGAGCGCTGAAATCTGTGCCTGCATTGTGGAAATGTGCTGGCAGATGTGACCATGATTTGTCTGTCGCACATTTGTCTGTCAAGACCAGCCTGGCCAACATGGCAAAACCCTGTCTCTACTAAAAAACACAAAAATTAGCCAGAAGTGTTGGTGGGTGCCTGTAATCCCAGCTACTCAAGAGGCTGAGGCAGGGAGAATTGCTTGATCCCAGGAAGTGGAGGTTGCAGTGAGCTGAGATTGCACCACTACACTCCAGCCTGGACAACAGAGTGAGGAAAAAAAATAATAATAAAATAACTCACATTTATAGAGTACTTACCATGTACCAGGAATGGTTCTAAGTACGCTATATGCATTACCTCATAAAATTTCTGTGAGGTACCTGCCATTATTTTTCTTGTTTTACAGATGAGGTCACTGAGGCACAGAGAGCTTAAGAAAACTCTCCAAGGCCACACAGCTGACAAGGGCTGGTGTCAGAATTTTTTTGATGTAGCTCTAAAATCCATGAACTTAATCATTATCCTATGTGCCTCTTTAAAGGCATGTAAGAAGTACAGGACATAGAGAGGGTAGATCTTCTAATATTTACTTTGCTATAAATTGTACAAATTTGAATAAATCAGAATCCCATGAAACTTAGCTTATTTCTGTCTACAATAAACAAATTTGTGTAGAAGAGCAGACTTCAAACATTTTACTTTTATAACCTGTAAAAAAATTTATTTTAAAATATTGTATTCCATTGTACTTTTTAATAACACATCTATTAATAGATTTTCAATTATGTGTTTAAACATTTGCAAAGAAAATAGTTTCTAGAATTTTATAATATAGATCTTAAAATGAAACTATTCCACCACTCTTTTAATATAGATACTTAGCTTTCTTCTGGTTACTGTTTGCATGTATATCATTTTCCATCTTTTAAATTTCAATCTGTCTGTGTTTTTCAATTTAAATGATGTCTGCTGCACAAGGCATATCATTAGAACTTGTTTCTTTTTTAAAATCTAGTCTGATGATCTGTGTCTTTTGACTGGAATCTTTAGTGCATTCATATTTAATGCAAGTATTAATATGATTGGATGTATATCTGTCATTTTGCTATTTGCTTTCCACATGTCTCCTAATTTTTCTTGTTGTTTCACTGTTTCTTTTTTACTGCCTTTTTTGTGCTAGACCATTATTTTTTGGTAAGCCATTTAAATGACTTTGAGGTTACTCAAAGTCATTTATTTTACTTTGAGATAGCCATTAAGTTTTAGATTAATTTTCAGAGTGGCTCACTCTAGGGATTACCATATGTATCAATATACTTCAGATTAATACTGACCTCATTCTAAAAATAAATATAGCTCCATCCCCCTACTTCCTTTCTGCTATTATTTTCATATATATTACATAGTAATACAGTGCCATAATCATTGCTTTAAACAATCTTATGGGTACTTTTAAGAAATTATGAGAAAAAAGCAATTGTAGTAAGAGTATTCTATACTTACCTACACATTGGTCATTTTCCTGCTCTTCACTCCTACTTGTGTATTTGAATTAATATCTGGTGTCATTTTCTTTCAGTCTATTTGACTTTCTGGTGGGACAGGTATACCAGCAAATCATTCTCCTCATTTTTATTTGGGAACGCCTTTATTTTGCCACATTTTTAAATGATAATTTTGCAGGAAAAAGAAACCTTGATGATAGTTCATGAACTTCTACAACCTATTACATGTCAGACAATTAGAATTTGGGGCAGCATTCCCCAAAAAAGTGTAGTCTGTGACCATTCATTTGCTATGAAATATGCATGATCTAGCGATCTAGCATAGTTAAAAAACACTAGTTTCTTCACAACAAGGATTCTTAGTCTTTCAACTGCTAATACGTGTCTTGACTCAAAGAAGAAGGTAGGGCTTGCTTTCTAAGACTCTTTTGACTCTTGGGAAGTTTTTCTACTGAGCATCTTGCTTCACTGTTGTTCGACAAACAATAATGGCAACCAAAATGAGTGACCGAGACAAAGATCTGAATCACTGAGTTTTGTTAAGTCAGCATTAAAGCACGTCCAGGAAAAACGGAACCACAGAGATATCTATGGTTGTATTTCTTTTTTCTTTTCTTCCTTTCTTTTGGTTGTTGCTGTTGTTTAAGACAGGGTCTCACTCTGTCACCCAGGCTGGCATGATCGTGGCTTACTACACTTTTAAACTTCTGGATTCAAGGGATCCTCCTACCTCAGCCTTCTGAGTAGTTGGGACTACAGGTCCATGCCACCATGCCCAGTTAATTTTTGTATTTATTGTTGAGATGAAGTTTTACCACATTGCCCAGGCTGGTCTCAAACTCCTGGGCTCAAGGGATCCTCTCACTCAGGTCTCCCAAAGTGCTGGGATTACAGGTGTGAGACACCATGCCCACCCCTGTGGCTGCTTTTCTGAAGAAGTTTTCAGGATGTTTAGTATGTATACATTTCCTTAAATAGAGGAAAGGCATGTAGCCAGAGGGGCAAGTAAGATGTAAGATGAATGGTTATGTTCCTGTGATACCTCGGTTAGACCCAGTCAATCTATCTACATTTTACATAAGAGAAGGTGAATGTTTGAAGAGAAAAAGGCAGTAAAAGAAGGGTCAATTATGCAGACATCTCTTGGTAGGTGGAAGAATTAGTCTAGTCTTTGTCCTGCACCTGGGAAGACAACATTATCTATGTGGAATCAAACAGACTTTAGTTCCAGGAGCTAGACTTGGATTGTAGACCTAAAGTTATAATTGGCATGTCCTTGTTTAGGGAGACGAGCAAAGAATTTACTTATGGATGATCTGTGGGGGCAGTCCTTCCTAGATTCCTGAGACCTTTTACCTTTTGTAGGGATCTACTAAGGCGTAATGTTAGTAACCACTGTTCATTTGTAAGAGAGTGTTGCATGACTCAGTCTCCCAGTTTAACCTTTCCTTTTGTATAAGAAGTTTGTGAGCCTTGAGATTTGTTATTTTGCAATATGTTCAAAAATTTTAATATAGTATGGGTAAGTACACTGAGGCACAGAAGGAACTGAGCAAGACCCAGTGGGTGAAGCAATGGTACAATGTAAAAAATAGCAGAAGCATTGCATTTCCATCCTATCCACTCCCAGCAGCCTCACAGCAAGGATTATGTTATTGGAGAAGAAAGTCCTTTTAGCAAGGGTTATGATATTTATAGATAATCAAGACAATATGTTGTGATTTATTTATTATTGGATGTTTTGTTATTGTAACCTACTACCCTGTATTTAACCACACAGCTTGCTAAGTGCTTTGGAATTTGGTTCGTCATCTTCACCTTAATGCATTCACATGCTTCACTGTTATAGTTCAGACTGAATAGAAAAAAAATATATATTCGGCAATTTAAACATCCCTATTTTATAATTACATTTTGATTGCTGAGGTATTATCAGGGCATCCTGCAAAGCTCAACTAATGCAAACCTAATTCTTTTTTAATACCAAGCCCAGGAGGAGTTTAACTTGAAAACAGTAAGATTTATTTTTGATTCTGTAGAGTATTTTAAATACCTAGCTTCTAGATTTTATGCACTATGTACAAGGGAGAAGACAGATCATCAGAAATCTCTATTAGTTCTTCCCTTCTGAAGTTGACAGGGAAAGGCACCAAGCTGAGTGGTCAGCTTTGTAGTCTGCAAGGTGACTGCGGGAAATCCAATGTACATGACACAAAACATGCAACAGCCCCTCAGGTAAGATGCATGAGAATTGGACTACATCCTTTACAGGATTATAATTATTAGTATGATGAACATTTATTTAGCTTTTGACACATATAATTTATCCACACAATAATCTTAGGCAGTAGCTAATATTAATTATCCACACTGTAAAGATCAGGAAACTAAGATAAAAAGATTAACATGCTTAAGGCTCACCAGAGGTCTTGTTTGATTTCATATCTTTGTTTTTCACCACTGTTCCCCACTGTAGATAACCATTGACAAAGACTCTTTGTTTGACCAAATCTGAGTCCAGTTCCCCTGAACTCTGTCCCTAAAAATGAAAATTTGTGTACTTCCTTGTAGAGTTCAATTTTAGCAAAAATCTTGCTAAGTCCATTTGGTGAGAATTCCCCACCCTCAGTAGCTGATCCCTGATTAAATTCTTCATCCTTGCTATCCCCAGATGATATCAAATTACCCTGGCATTCCTGTAGCAAGAATCCTGTTAGGTTTGTTCAACCAGAAGTCCTCGCAGCTTTGATGACCCACCAGTGCCCTACCTCCTCAACTTATTCCTTTGTTATTGATATGGTTTTGTTGTGTCCCCACCCAAATCTCATCTTGAATTGTAGCTCCCAAATCCCCACATGTCGTGTGAGGAACCTGGTGGAAGGTAACTGAATCATGGGGGTGGGTTTTTCCCATGCTATTCTTGTGATACTGAGTAAGTCTCATGAGATCTGATGATTTCATAAAGGGTGGTTCCCTTGCACACACTCTCTTGCCTGCCGCCATGTAAGACATGCCTTTGCTCCTCCTTTGCCTTCTGCCATGATTGTGAGGCCTCCTCAGCCATGTGGATCTGTGAGTCTATTAAATCTCTTTCCTTTATAAATTACCCAGTCTTGGGTATGTCCTAATAGCAGTGTGAGAACAGATTAATACAGTTAGAAATCCCCACTTGTTATGATTTTCTTTGGAATTGAGTCCAGTTCTACACTAGAACTTCTCATTCCCTATTGCAATAGTTTTTTTGAATAAATCTGTCTTCACTGCTTAAACCTCTGTTAATCTCTGGCTTTCTTCAACATCATTCAGCAGTACTTCTCAAAGTGTGGTTGTTTTAGCAGCAACCTCAACCTGACTTGGGAATTTGATAGAATTTAAATGCTTGGGCCCCATCCCAGACCTACTGAATCTGAAATTGGGGATAGGGCCCAGTCACCTGTATTTTAATCAGCCCTCTAGGTGATTCTGGCACTCTGGAAAGTTTTAGAAACCCTTTCATTTAGCACAATACTTGTAAGTGTGGTTTGGATTGAGGTATATTTTAAGAGACAATATCAAGGATTTTTTACTAAACATAACAAATTCATCACTCGAGTTTTCAGTGTCAAAGTACAAAGTACATTACAGCATATGCCTTAAGTCCTAGTTATAAAAATCCATGACAAGATTTCTGGGTTTTTTTTGCCTTGTTTCTTGTATCAGTAAGTATTCTCGATGCCATTGCATTGTATGGGCACCTGACTCAGCTGTGTTGGAGAGGTCAGTACATTTCTATTCAAATCTTCTGGGCTTCAATTTCCTCAGGTATCTACCCAATTTATCTACCAGAATTCACCAGTATCCAGCACAGTCTCCAGTGCACAGTAGATAATGAATGTTCAATAACTAAATAATTGGTTAAATTGTTGAGTAGACTCTAACGTAGATTTCAAATTATTATTCTAGATACTCTTTTGAAAGTGGATTTTAAATTCTGTTGACTATCTCATTGAAATGGTTATAGCAAGAGTCTACCAAAGTCAAGCAATGACATATTTTAATAATGACAAATGCAGTCATTAGTCTCCAAAAAGGAGCCCCCTCACCTCCCATGAACCATAGTTCCCAGGTCCTGTGTGGTGGTATTGGGTTAATTTCAAGACTAGGTAAAAATAAACATGCCATGAAATTTCTGCATTAGTCTCTTGAAATACATGTTCAGGGAAAACCAGTCATCATATAAGAATCTATCGCGAAACCTCCCTGCTATAAGGAAGCCCCAAGTAGCCAGCCATGTGGAGAGGCTATATGAATAAAGAAAATGCTGAGACTACTCCCAACTCTTCCAAGCATCCCAAGTGAGGCACCAGATGTTTGAGTTAAAAGGCCATCAAGATCATCCAGCCCAGTTGAGCCTTTAAATAACACTAGCTCCATTTGCCATCATCATTATGATGACTAAATATAATAGAATGAGTTAAGGGAGAAGGACAGGCACCATATGTAATTTACATCCTTTTGCTAGCTCTAGCAATACATTAGTGTTGCCTAAATGTAGACTGTAAGTGCTCTTATTGTAGGTATAAAAACTGGATTTGCATGGCAGTGTTGCATATTGCATACTTTAGTTGGGTTAGAAATCTCATTAACAGCACAGGGAATATTTTTATGAGTGTCCATGAAAGAAAAAAGAATAAAATTTGTATCCTGTTTAAAATTTTATAACTGGAGTTACACCATACATTAAGTAGATCGGTTTCTAATACCACCAAAGTAAAGTGACAGAATGTTGACGTGTACTGCTTCCATAAAGCTGCAAAGACTGGTATCCTGTGAAATAGCACCCAGTTCTCACTGTGACAGCCTGTTCAGAGAGCCAGGTCAATACACATTACGTTTGCCACACTGGGGCTTTCCCTGTGACACCTGGTAAGCCTATGTAGTTAGCATAATACAGCTTAAAATTTGTCAAATTCCTGATCCTGTAAAATCACCTTTTATACTAAAATTACCTGTCTCTTTCTTCCATACCTTCCTTCATCTCCAGTATATAGTAGTAGGCTAAATGCATACCTTTATGAACTGCTTACCACTTGTCACGTAGTATAAATGCTAGCTTTATCCTACACAACTATAATAAATAATAATCTGTTCATAGGCAAATGCATTTCTTAATTCCTTTGATACCCCCTACAGTACCTAGCTTTGTATATTAGAAATTATTCAGTAAGTACATGTTAAATGAGGGAAATGAATAAATGTATGGTATGCTTGAAAGATACTGCATTTTATTTTCCACATCCAGATACTTACAGGATTGCAGATAGATTGTACTTTCTTTATCCTTAATCTCTGATTTGTCTACTGAACTCTACCCTTTATCCTCAAATGCCATTCAATCTCTACAATGGGCTGGATCCTTTGGGAATATAGGAGAGAAGAAGTAATATCTGTTCCTCTCCCACTGAAAGTTTCATGGCTGAAATCCCTATAACAAATGACAGGTTAACAAGAGAAAAGTATAACAAATTTATTTAGCCAAAGTTTCACATGACACAACAGCCTTCAGAGATGAAGAGCCAAAGACTCGGGGACACGGTATTTTTATGCTTAAGTTTGATGAAGAATGAACAGTTGTGTAGAGGTGTAGTTGGATAGGCCAGGTGCAGTGGCTCATGCTTGTAATCCTAGCACTTTGAGAGCCCGAGGTGGGCAGATCGCTTGAGGACAGGAATTCGAGACCAGCCTGGCCAATATGGAAAAACCCTGTCTCTCCTAAAACTACAAAAATTACCCTGGTGTGGTGATGCACACCTATAATCCCAGCTACTCGGGTGGTAGGAGAATCCCTTGAACCCAGGAGGCAGAGGTTGCAGTGAGTCATCACTGCCCTCCAGCCTGGGCAACAGAATGAGACTCTGTCTCAAAAGAAACATGGTTTGACAAAAAAGTAGGATCTAGTCATGACAAATTGGGGGGAACATAGCAAAGTCTGTTTTTTTTTTTTTTTTTTTTTTTTTTTTTTTTCAGATTTTTCTTGGGATCTTTTGT
>NW_016803991.1:1334526-1347021 GCF_001698545.2 Rhinopithecus bieti
ATTCTTTTTCAGATTTTCTTGGCATCTCTGTGTCTTCATTTCTTTCCTCCGAGTGTAAGACAGGGCACCAATTACATGAAAGTTTTATGATTGATTTTTACTTTCATGGGAGGTAGGTTAGATAATTATTTTCCTTCCTTCCTTCCTTCCTTCCTTCCTTCCTTCCTTCCTTCCTTCCTTCCTTCCTTCCTTCCTTCCTTCCTTTCTTTCTCTCTCTCTCTCTTTCTCTCTCTCTCTTTCTTTCTTTCTTTCTCTCTCTCTTTTTTCTTTCTTTTTCTTTTTTTTAATGGGTCACTGAGGCTGGAATGCAATGATAACTCATTGCCTTGAAATCATGGGCTCGAGTGACTCTCCTGCCTCCCGAGTAGCTAGAATTACAGGTGTGAGCCACTATGCTTGGCAGAGAATTACTTTATGTACTACTATTACATAGAAAGGCAGGCAAAGGTAAAAGTGTGACCTCCAGGGTGCTATATGTTGGGGTAGCATGTCCTACATCCCATCAAGGAGAGACAAGCACTGATTTTTAAATTCTGTAATGGAACTGTTAGACCCATTCCTCTCAGTTCACCTTTTGATTTGACTCAAATAACAAATACTCCTAATGTCCCACTGTTTTGCCTGTGGTAAAGGCTTCCCTTCGGGGAACATTGGAGAAATAAATTATAAAGTTATGTGTGAGTACTCAAGGCTTCATAAAATATTAAATCAGCCTAAGAGGTGACCAGTGAGTCAAGCAACTGATATTTACATGCTTTATGTACACTTAAAAAAATCTTAGCATAACATTTAATCCTGAGCTAATGAAAAAAGTATTTTGCAAAGTCCTCTAAATTATTCCCAGAATCTTGTTTCTTAGTTTATAATACAAGAATGTTTTATTTGTCCACAATTTGGAGAATTTGGTTCATATGGTGCTGTCAAGCCCACCTGCAAAGAAAAAGTACCATACAAATATATGCTTTACAATACCTCAGGCACTGCAAACCACACCTTGAGATTCACCACCACTAAATAATTTAACACTTAAAGCCTTAAACAAGAACCCTGTTAGGGTGTCTACAATTTTTAGAGCAAGTTCTACTAATGAATTCCACATTGTGTAAGCACACACACACACACACACACACACACACACACACTCCACAGTGTGCTGGAAAATACACTGTGGAGGAGAGCCCAGCTGGCAAGAAGTTCTCTTCCTTGTTTTCGTCAAATCTTTAAGGTTCTTCCATTCCGTTGCATAACATGTAATTGCTGACCCCTCTTTTATCTTCCTTAGTTTTATTCTCACTAATGTTCTCAAAGATTAAGAAAAAGGAAAATTAAGAAAAAAAAAGCTCTATTATTAAAAAGGTAGGAGAGCCCCAATACTTGGTTAGTAATGGACTGTTTTCACTGAGCCGATGGAAGGGAAAGAAGAGGGAGGCACTGGAGATGCATCGGAATGTAGCATGCATGAGGAGGAATTGAAACCTAAGGGGATGGTTTCTTGATGAGGGATGGACAAAGAAAATCTGGGAAGTAAAATAGCCAGAGTCAGGGAATGCATTTTGCTGTGAGATCTGGAACTCCAGCAACATAATCCTCAAAAATGTAGAATTTTGTATTCATGCTACTCAACTTACTTCTTCGCTCCATTACACTCACCTTTTCAGAAGTAATCATTTTTTTTAACTTAACATGACTAAAATTTTCATAGGACATATTGACAGCTATGCTTTAGACTATAAAAGTGATGTTATAATGGTAATAATGCTACTGAAAAAAAAAAATGAAGTCAGCACTCTCTCATTCCATACAATCCCCAAGAAAGCATCACGTCAGTGGGGCTACTTGAAACATGTTTTGTGTTTTGCAAACCAGTGAGCCTTAATTCTTTCCCAGAAAAAAAAATTAGTGAGGCAGATGGAGATGTGATGTGGCAGGGAAACCCCAACCTTTAGCATCCTTACATTTCAAATTTGTTAGCCACAGAGTTCTTTGTATTTTGTTAATGGATATGTGGCATCTCAGACTCAACAGGCACTTGAGTTCCAGTGATGATGAGGCAGCTAACACAGGGACCTGTGTCCTTCTTTGCAGTTAAATCGGCCCTCTTGTTTCATCAGAGCCTGCTAAAAAGCCTACCCCTCCCTTCTCAGATGCCACTGATTCAATGTGCCTTTATTTCTCCTATAATCTGAGAGAACCTCTCCCTTCTGCACCTCCAACACGCATAGCATTTATTACATCTGTCTTAGATCCTACTCAAGTCTTTGTGTCCTAACTGTCTTTGTAAATTGTCTACTCTTTGAGGGCAGGCATCACAGCTAGTTGATCTTTGTATTACCTTTAGATTTTAATACACAAAGGATTTTTGTGCCAGGCACTGCCATATGCCCTTTACTGCGTTATCTCAATCCTTAAGACACCATTGATGTCCCCGACCTAAGCCAGTAGGTCTGGCTATTATAATACTCCTAGGACTCCAGCTGCAGGACCCACACCTCCTTGCCAAAGGCTTACTTTAGAATCCATTCAGCTCAAGGGCACCACAGACTACCGTGCTGGAGAATTAATGTTTCTTTCCAATGTCTTTTCTCTAACAGCCCTCCATAATTACTAATGGGAATTGGCGTATAAATATCCCAGCAACATTTTCCCCTCTGGTGAGATAGCTCTGAGAAAGATATTCTTCACAGCTCCCAGAGTTCTCTAGCTCATTAGTTCTCAAATTTGAGTGTGCATCAACATCACCTGGAGGGTTGTTAGACCAATTTGCTGGGTCCACATTCAGAGCTTCTAATTCAGTGTGTCTGGAGGGGGGCCTGAGAATCTGCATTTATAGCTAGTGCCAACGTGATGCTGAGGCGAGTCAACGACAAACCACACTTGGAGACTCTGTCTTTGCTCCAGGTATCACAACAATAACTACTTCTTAGGCCATCCTTCCTTGGTTACCTTTCCTCTTCTCACTCCCTAGCTCCCTTTCCAATGTTTCCTGGGATCATCTCAGAAGTAAACTATTTGTACTCAATCCTTATGGTTATTCTCGCCATGATAAGCATGAGGAGCTTATTGCTTACAGGGATTTGGTTACTTGTCTCAGGTTCCACAACTGGAAAAGCCTAGTTGTTACATCACATGACACTGTCTCTTTGGCATAATGCTTTCCACATAAAGTGATTTACCAACAGTAATAAAATGAAACCAAATGGTGTTGCTCAACTATCTCACAAGTATTGAAATCAGAACTGGCTTACAGTGCTTAGAGTCACAAAGGTATCATTAGGGGTAGTTCATGTTTTAGAATAGAGCTATGCAACTGAAAAAGGGACCAGATTCATTTAAGCAAGTATCCTAGCACCAGAAGAGTAGGATTGGCTTGGCTCTGTATTGACACCATGGCCTCCTGGTGAAAATGGAGACCCCTGTTGCACTCTGAAAACTCAAATGATAGCCTGGAGAAGTTTACAGCTGTTTGACAGCTGGAGTCCGAATATCCTAATGCCCCCCTCTGGAGATAATTAGGCCCATTGTCTGTTGTCACTGATGCCCTTTGATTCATCATTTTATATTAGCCAAGAGCCCAGATCCATCTCTCTCCAATATATATCATCTTTGCCTCAGCTCACCAGTCTTAAAGAATTTTGGAGAGTGTGTGTATGTGTGTGGCTTTTTTCTTCTCCTTTTGTAGATGATGTTAATTTTTCCCCACACAGATAAAAGCATATGTCGCAGTTTGTGAGCGGTCTTATGATGCAGTCACACCACTCTTTAAAACAGCCTTGTCAAAAATTTAGAGAAGGCTGAATACTCAAAGCTCAAAAGCAGAGGACTCTGGCTCCACAGATCAGTCAATCACAGCGCGTTGGGTGCCCAGAGAGAACTGTGTGTAACAGGAAAATAATATGTAATTGTGTGAACAATTCACTTTATTTGTTTCCTTGGGATTAAGCCTGAGCCATCTATAGTCGATTTGACAGCAAAGAAAGGGGGAAAAAGGAAAAACTATGTGCAATTTTCATAACTTATTCTGTAATAAAATTGAATTTGAATTGAATTGTATGGTAAGCTAAAAAAATAGAATGAATGTAAGTTTGATTTATTTTTAATTAATTTCAGTGAAGATAAAATGAGCCAGATTTCCAACTAGAGAGTTAGAACAATACCCAGAACAATAGAAAATGTAGATAAGTAGGAGAGTTTATATCATTTAGAATGTCAATATCACTTCCACTATTATTCATAAGTCAATGGTTTGGAGTTCTTATACACAGTCCTTTGGAAAAGCATCGTGGAATGTAAGATGTCTCTGTATCAGGCCTGATCTTTAGGTCAGCTTGTACAAAATAAGAATAGCATAGATATTTTGAAGCAACTGAGCGTTTTGTTTATTCAGTGTCTGCTGTTTACAAAATATTACTATTACTACCAAAAACACATCAACAAACACTTACGTAGTGCTTATTTTCAGGGTGAACTTCATAGGTATAAGTCTCACAGAGCTCTACACTCAGAAAGGAGATCCCTACTAGGCTTTAATATTATGCAGTTGCCATCTTGAAATTCTTAATAATTGTATCTCTGAATTTGTGTTTTGTAAGTAAAGTCCAGTGGGGTAATAGAGCATGTGCTGGAAGCTTGAAGTCTTGATTTATGTGCAGCCTACCTCCCAATGTCTCCCTATGTCCCCAGGATATATTATCAGCCACCTTCTCTCCCATCCCTTGGCAGTGGGATACCATGATGACCTTCCTCTCCTTCTGCAACTTGGTGTCCACTGCCACTCTCTGCCCTCAGCAGGGGCCTAGGTGTAGATACAGGAAAAATTGAGCTCTCGTCCATAAGATAATGAATGTGATGAGATATCATGCCTGTGATTATGTTAGGTCACATAGCAAAAGGGATTCTTGTGAGAGGTAATTAAGGTTACTAATCAAATGAACTTGAGTAATCAAAAAGGGTTTCCAAGTGGGCCCAAGCTGATTACATGAGACTTTTAAAAGCAGTTGAGTTTTGTCCAGCTGGAAGCAAAAGGAGAAGTCAGAGACACTGAAAGAATAAGGACATGGTGTGTAATTGATGCATTGAAGGTGGTGGGGCCATGTAAGAAGGCATATGAGCAGCCTCTGGGAGAAGAAAGCAGCCTTTGGTTTAGCAGTCAGCAAGGAAGTGAAGACCTCAGTCCTACAGCCACAAGGAACTAGCTTCTGAAAACAGCCTGAATAATTTAGAAAAGGATTCTTTCAGAACCTCCAGATAAGAACCCAACCCAACTAACACCTTAATTTTGATTTTCTGACAGCCCAGTCAAATAAACCAGGGCTTCTGACATATAGAACTGTGAGCTAATAAGTGAGTGTTGTTTTAAGCTGCTAAATTTGTGGTAATTTATCACACAGCAATACAAAATTAATACACTTCCATTCTTCCTAGATTGTCCCTTGACACTTTTTTTTAAAGAGGAACGTGTTTATTATATGAAATTAATGGTTGATTTAAGTAGACTCTTTCAAGACAGCTTTTCTGTGTTTACATCTACAAACAGTATTCCTCTATGAAATAATTTATGACAAGACTGAATAGTTTTATGAGCAGTAACATTTATAGTCATGTTAAATAAAGATGCATTAAAATATAAAAACCCTATAGTGTTCTAAAATAAATTCTAAATATCAGTCATGTCAAGCCCATGTTTTATGCAGGATATTACAAAACTTAACAGAAATGTTATAACATTCTACCTCTCTGAGAAAGCCTCAGAGAGAGAGAGAGAGAGCAACTTGGTGGAGAGCCATCTATCCTGTCAATTTTACCTTTGTTTTTCAATCTTAATCTGGTCATTGTGCATTTTTGATGCAAGTTAATTTACTGTGAAATCAGAAGGGGGTCTTTAACTTTTGGCTTCTGTGAGAAACAATATTGATGAATAAATGGAGCCAGAAAGAAGAAAGAATTTGCACTAGACTAAAGGCACCCAATTTGCTATATAGCCAAGACTCAGGCTTGGACCATTCGGAACTGATTGTGTTCAGTTTGATTGTGTTCAAAGCTTAACTTTGTGTTCATCGTAACTCAGTTTCTCTGCTCTCTTTCTTTATCCATCTTTCTTCCCTGGCCTTTCGCCTGGGTGTGAGACCCTCCAGAGGCTAACTCTAGAAATGCTCAAAGAAAACCTTTCATTTCTTCCTCTGATCTCTCCTGGCCACTCATCATCCCAACAGCAGGTGTCCTTCTCTTTGTGGTAGACTGTAACCATCACACCATTAGAAGTGAAATTTCAAATTCCTCCTGAAATTATCCTGAAGCATCCAAGTTGTTCACAAAAAAGAGAATTAAATCAACAATCCAGACAGAATAAATGAAATGTAAGTCAATACCCATATTATTATTTTAAATTTAATCCCCGATAGAGGAATATTGATTTTACTTTTTTAAAAATTTGATGTCACTCAGCTAGGAGACTCTTAAACACAGCTTGCTACCAACCATTATTTATGCTCCTTTTCTGAGCAGCACCTAATAACTGCTAATTAAGTCTTTTGTAGCCTGACTCTGAACTAATTAGGGTTAATTGAGCCTGCTTGTGCATTAGCTATTCTAGCTCTTGTCCTGATAATCAAGATTTTGGAGCACACTGAATATTTCGTCAGTCTGTTAGCTTAGACTTCGCTCCACTGGACATTCTGCTGCAGGTGTTTGTCATCTCTTAATGAGCAAGAGTGTGCTGCTCTCTGCCTGATTTGCACATTGTATTGTGTGTGTGTGTGTGTGGGTGTCTGAACAGCCAGGGAATGTGATAGAGAAATAAGTCCCAGAAGAGTGGGCAAGCAGTAGGGTTAGTGTCACATTATTTTGAAACTGCCTTTGCAAAATTATGACAGTAAGAGAAATTTGCCATGACTGACTCCATCTTGCTTCTAGCCTCGCAGGCTGGCTGTCCTTGCTCATTCCTGGGCCTGGGCCAACCTAACTTTGAGAGAAATTTAGTTAATGGTTTAAATAATAGTTCTTCCCCAAACCAAACTACCCTCGTAAAACTTATGAAAGGGCATCAGGTTAGGAGGATGCGAGGGGCCTGAATTCTATGTAAGACGTAGGTGAAGTTAAATGATTACTAGCCAGTATTCAGGAGGTCACAAGATTTGCAACTTCCCCAATTACTCCCATAAATAATACCACTATTGTAGAACCTAAGATCGGTGTTTTGAGATATTTGTTCAGGCTTTTACATTTCTGATGACTCAATGGCTCTACTCAGACCAGTGAGTCCTCTATGGTCCCTACTCAGAAATGGACTCAGCACATGAGGACCATTTTTCACACCCCTATGATTTCATCCCCAACCAATCAGCAGCACCCATTCCCCTAGTGCCTGGCCGCCAAACTATCTTTGAACAAAACTCTAACCTCTGAGCCTTCAGTGAGATTGATTTGCATAATAATTCTATCTCCTGATGGTGTGGCTGACCTCATGTCAATCAAACTCTTTCTTTACTGCAATGTCATGATCTCAGTGGATTGATTTTGTCTGTGCAGCAGACATGAAAAACTCATTGGTCAGTTACAACTTCACTTTTGACTTTTTAATCATTAAAGAGAATTACCAGGCCAGGCATGGTGGCTCAAGGCTGTAATCCCAGGATTTTGGGAAGCTGAGGAAGGAGGATCACTTGAGCCCAGGAGTTCAAGACCAGCTTGGACAACATAGTGAGACTTTGTCCCATAAAAAAAAAAAAGAGAGAGAGAGAGAGAATTACCAAATTACTAAGGAATATCACTTCTTGGAGGTTGAGAATGGAGTTTCTGAGCTTCTGTGTTTGTGGTTCACAAATAAGACTTTTTATAGTCTTTGTGATTCATTGATTAGATAGTCAAAGAAATCAACATATTTTACCCCAAATATGGTTGCATGCTATAATAAGAGTTTTAAATGAAAAATTCTTAGAGATCAACAAGCACTAGAGGAGATTTTTCTCCTATGTACATAAAGACAGGACTGACCCCCTGTCAGACAGGAGAAGAGTTGTTCTTGTTCCCCTCCCTGTTACGTCGTTATCCATTAGCAAAAATATAACCACACCTGAATAGACCCCTTTCCAAAATAATGACTGTCCCCAAGGAGCATTTAAATTCCAAAGAGAGCTATTAACATGTTAATTTGGTCACAGATCCAATCCTTCTTCTTAGTAATCATTTATTGCCTCTCAATAGAATTCCTCTTCTCCCCCCTCCTATGACCTGTTTTATCAGGATCCAAGCCTCCGTTCTTTCTGTAACCTCAGAAAGAGGTTCTCTACCTTACTGACTGGGAAGCTGGGTCTTCATTCTAAAGGCTGCCATGTACACATGTGAAATAAATTTAGATGCCTTTTTTTCTATTAATCAATCTGCCTCATGTGAGTGATTTACAGACATTAAGTAAATTAGGATGCCTTATTTTCTATTAATCAACCTACTTCACGTCAGTGATTTTTCAGTGAAACTTCAGCCTGTGAACTGATATTGGATTGTGGTGCACCTGGATACATGTTATTATTGATATCATTGTTACTATTATTTTAGGCATGATCATGTGGTTCATATTAATAGGCTCTGCGATCGTCAGCTCTGCTTTCACCCCGTTTCACGCCACTGACCATCCAATCAGTATTTGAAATTTCCTTAAAAGATGTGATCGTTTAACTTGGAATTCCTTCAATTGTTTAGTCATCTTTACTGTAAAACAATTCTACATAAGAACAAATTTTAAATATAATCACTGTTGTTTTCTTTTTTCCAAAAGGTATTTCCATTTATTTCAGTGGTGTATTAACAGACTGAGATGGTTTTAAAAATAAGGAAAAGGGAAAGAAAGCAGTTTACCTGGAATATATATGTAACAAATAAAATTTTTTTCCTGTTTTAATTTTACTTTAAATTCTGGGATACATGTGCAGAATGTGCAGGTTTGTTGCATAGGTATACATGTGCCATGGTGGTTTGCTGCACCTATCAACCTGTCATCTAGGTTTTAGGCCCTGCATGAATTAAGTATTTTTCCTAATGCTCTCCCTGCCCTTTCACCCAACCACCTGACAGGCCCTGGTGTATGTTGTTCCCCTCCCTGTGTTCATGTGTTCTCATTGTTCAACTCTCACTTACGAGTGAGAAAATGCAGTGTTTGGTTTTCTGTTCCCGCATTAGTTTGCTGAGGATGATGGTTTCCAGCTTCATTCATCTCCCTGCAAAGGACATGATCTTTTTCTTTTTTTATGGCTGCATAGTATTCCATGGTTTATATGTACCACATTTTCTTTATCCATTCTATCATTGATGGGCATTTGGGTTGGTTCCAAGTCTTTGCTATTGTAAATAGTGCTGCAACAATCATACATGTGCATGTGTCTTTAGAGTAGAATGATTTATAATCCTCTGGGTATATACCCAGTAATGGGATTGCTGGGTGAAATGCTATTTCTGGTTCTAGACCCTTGGAGAATTGCCACACTGTCTTCCACAATGGTTGAGTCAATTTAAATTCCCATCAACAGTTCGTATTCCAGAGGAGTTCCTATTTCTCCACAGTCTTTCTAGCATCTATTGTTTCCTTACTTTTAATAATCGACATTCTGACTGGTGTGAGATGGTATCTCATTGTGCTTTTGATTTGCATTTCTCTAATGATCAGTGATAAAGAGCTTTTTTTCATATGTTTGTTGGCCACATAAATAAGTGTCTTTTTTTTTTTTTTTTTTTTTTTTGAGATGGAGTCTCACTCTGTCACCCAGGCTAGAGTGCATTGGCGTGACCTTGGTTCATTGCAACTTCCGCCTCCTGGGATCAAGCAATTCTCTGCCTCAGCCTCCCGAATAGCTGGGATTACAGGTGCCCACCACCACGCCCAGCTAATTTTTGTATTTTTCGTAGAGATGGGGTTTCACTATCTTGGCCAGGCTGGTCTTGAACTTCTGACCTCGTGATCCACCCACCTCGGCTCCCAAAGTGCTGGGAGTACAGGCATGAGCCACCATGCGTGGCCCATAAATATCTTTTGAGAAGTGTCTGTTTGTATTCTTTGCCCACTTTTTGATGGTGTTGTTTGTTTTTTTCTTGTAAATTTGTTTAAGTTCCTGGTAAATTCTGGATATTAAACCTTTGTCAGATGGGCAGATTGCAAAAATTTTCTCCTATTCTGTAGGTTATCTGTACACTCTGAAGCAAGTTGCTTTTGCTGTGCAGAAGCTCTTTAGTTTAATTAGATCCCATTTGTCAATTTTGGCTTTAGTTGCTATAGCTTTTGGTGTTTTGGTCATGAAGTGTTTGCCCATGCCTATGCCTTGAATGCTATTGCCTACATTTTCTTCTAGGGTTTTTATGGTTTGGGGTTTTATACTTAAGTTTTTAATCTATCTTGAGTTAATTTTTGTATAAGGTGTAAGAAAGGGTTCCAGTTTCAGTTTTCTTCGTGTAGCTAGCCATTTATTCCCAGCACCATTTATTAAATAGGGAATCCTTTCCCCGTTGCTTGTTTTTGTCAGGTTTGTTGAAGACCAGATGGCTGTAGATGTGTGGTGTTATTTCTGAGGTCTGTTCTGTTCCATTGGTCTGTTTTTGTACCAGTACCATGCTGTTTTGGTTACTGTAGATTTGTAGTACAGTTTGAAGTCAGGTAATGTGACTTTGTTCTTTCTGCTTAGGATTGTTTTGGCTATATGGGCTTTTTTTTTTTTTTTTTTTTTTTTTTTTTGGTTCCATATGAAATTTAAAGTAGTTTTTTCTAATTCTGTGAAGAAAGGCAAAGGTAGTTTGATGGGAATAGTATTGAATCTATAAATTACTTTGGGCAGCATGGCCTTTTTTGTGACATTGATTCTTCCTATCCATGAGCATGGAATGTTTCTCCGTTTCTTTGTGCCCTCTCTTATTTCCTTGAGCAGTGGTTTGTAATTCTCCTTGAAGAGGTCCTTCACATCCCTTGTAAGTTATAGTCCTAGGTATTTTATTCTCTTTGTAGCAATTGTAAATGGGAGTTCATTCATGATTTGGCTCTCTGCTTGTCTATTATTGGTGTATAGAAATGCCTGTGATTTTTGCACATTGACTTTGTATCCTGAGACTTTGCTGGAGCTGCTTATCAGCTTAAGAAGTTTTGGGCTAAGATGATAAGATGATGGGGATTTCTAAACAAAGAATCATATCGTCTGTTAACAGACAATTTGACATCCTCTCTTCCTATTTGAATACCCTTCATTTATTTCTCTTGTCTAATTGCCCTGGCCAGAACTTCTAATATTACATTGAATAGGAGTGGTGAGAGAGGGCATCCTTGTCTTGTGCTGGTTTTCAAAGGGAATGCTTCCAGCTTTTACCCATTCTGTATGATATTGGCTGTGGGTTTGTCATAAATAGCTCTTATTATTTTGAGATATGTTCCATCAGTACCTAGTTTATTGAGAGTTTTTATCATGAAGGGATGTTGAATTTTATCAAAGGCCTTTTCTGCATCTGTTGAGATAATAATGTGATTTTTGTCATTGGTTCTGTTTATGTGATGGATTATGTTTATTGATTTGCATATGTTGAACCAGCCTTGCATCCCAGAGATGAAGCTGACTTGATTTTGATGGATAAACTTTTTGATGTGCTGCTAGATTTGGTTTGCCANAATTTAAAGTAGTTTTTTCTAATTCTGTGAAGAAAGGCAAAGGTAGTTTGATGGGAATAGCATTGAATCTATAAATTACTTTGGGCAGCATGGCCTTTTTTGTGACATTGATTCTTCCTATCCATGAGCATGGAATGTTTCTCCGTTTCTTTGTGCCCTCTCTTATTTCCTTGAGCAGTGGTTTGTAATTCTCCTTGAAGAGGTCCTTCACATCCTTTGTAAGTTATAGTCCTAGGTATTTTATTCTCTTTGTAGCAATTGTAAATGGGAGTTCATTCATGATTTGGCTCTCTGCTTGTCTATTATTGGTGTATAGAAATGCCTGTGATTTTGCACATTGACTTTGTATCCTGAGACTTTGCTGGAGCTGCTTATCAGCTTAAGAAGTTTTGGGCTAAGATGATAAGATGATGGGGATTTCTAAACAAAGAATCATATCGTCTGTTAACAGACAATTTGACATCCTCTCTTCCTATTTGAATACCCTTCATTTATTTCTCTTGTCTAATTGCCCTGGCCAGAACTTCTAATATTACATTGAATAGGAGTGGTGAGAGAGGGCATCCTTGTCTTGTGCTGGTTTTCAAAGGGAATGCTTCCAGCTTTTACCCATTCTGTATGATATTGGCTGTGGGTTTGTCATAAATAGCTCTTATTATTTTGAGATATGTTCCATCAGTACCTAGTTTATTGAGAGTTTTATCATGAAGGGATGTTGAATTTTATCAAAGGCCTTTTCTGCATCTGTTGAGATAATAATGTGATTTTGTCATTGGTTCTGTTTATGTGATGGATTATGTTTATTGATTTGCATATGTTGAACCAACCTTGCATCCCAGGGATGAAGCTGACTTGATGTTGGT
>NW_016803991.1:1348113-1349985 GCF_001698545.2 Rhinopithecus bieti
GTATGATATTGGCTGTGGGTTTGTCATAAATAGCTCTTATTATTTTGAGATATGTTCCATCAGTACCTAGTTTATTGAGAGTTTTTATCATGAAGGGATGTTGAATTTTATCAAAGGCCTTTTCTGCATCTGTTGAGATAATAATGTGATTTTTGTCATTGGTTCTGTTTATGTGATGGATTATGTTTATTGATTTGCACATGTTGAACCAGCCTTGCATCCCAGAGATGAAGCTGACTTGATTTTGATGGATAAACTTTTTGATGTGCTGCTAGATTTGGTTTGCCAGTATTTCATTCAGGATTTTCACTTTGATGTTCATCAGGGATATTGGCCTGAAGTTTCCTTTTTTTATTGTTGTGTCTCTGCCAGGTTTTGGAATCAGGGTGATGCTGGCCGCATAAAGTGTTTTGGGGAGGATTCCCTTCTTTTCAATTGCTTGGATTAGTTTTAAAAAAGTGGTACAAGCTCCCTTTTGTGCCTCTTGTAGGATTTGGCTGCGAGTCTGTCTGTTCCTGGGCTTATTTTGGTTGGTAGGTAGGGTGTTAATTATTGCCTCATTTTCAGAATTTGTTATTGGTCTAATCAGGGATTCAACTTCTTCCTGGTTTATTCTTGGGAGAGTGTCTGTGTCCAAGAATTCACCCATTTGTTTTAGATTTTCTAGTTCATTAGAGATGTTTATAGTATTCTCTGATGGTAGTTTGTATTTCTGTGGGAAATATCCTGAGTGTGTTTTACAGCTTGGTTCCATTCTCCCTGTCACTTTCAAGTACACCAATCAGTCGCAGGTTTGGTCTTTTCACATAGTCCCATGTATCTTGTAGGCTTCGTTCCTTCTTTTGCATTCTTTTTTCTCTAATCTTGTCTGCATGCCTTATTTCAGCAAGGTGGTCTTCAGTCTCTGATATCCTTTCTCCCACTTGATCGATTCAGCTATTGATACTTGGGTATGTTTCATGAAGTTCTTGTACTGTGTTTTTCAGCTCCATCAGATCATTTATATTCCTCTCTAACCTGGTTATTCTAGTTAGCAGTTCTTGTAACCTTTTATCATCGTTCTTAGCTTCCTTGTATTGGGTGAGAGCATGCTTCTCTAGCTAAGAGGAGTTTTTTATTATCCACTTTCTGAAGCCTACTTCTGTCAATTTATCAATGTCATCCTCTGTCCACATATGCACCCTTGCTGGAGAGGTGTTACAATCATTTGGAGAAGAGGCATCTGGCTTTTGGAATTTTCAGTGGTTTTGCACTGTTTTTTCCTCATCTTCGTGGATTTATCCAGCTTTGATCTTTGAGACTGATGACCTTTGGATGGGGTTTTTGTGGGGGATCTTTGTTGCTGTTGTTGCTTTCTGTTTGTTAGTTTTTCTTCTAACAGTCAGAGCCCACTTCTGCAAGTCTGCTGCAGTTTGCTGGAGGTCCACTATAGACACTGTTCACCTGGGTATCACCAGTGAAGACTGCAGAACAGCAAAGATTGCTATGGGTGTACTTTACAAGGTAATTAATTTGAACAAGAACTGAAAATTTATTTTTAATTTCCATTAGCAAATAAACAACTTTCCTAATCCCAATAAGATAACTGGCTGCTCAGAAATTTCTTCATGTGTGTTATCTGATGAGCCAGAATTTAGAATAAACAATCTGGCGATAGCACAGATTAAAATGATGTTTCTCTGATGGACTTCTGATGGGGAGGTAGAGAGGTCATCATGGAAGCAAAGATCCCTGTATGTTTATCTCTCATCATTAGTCTAATATATACTTCACAAGTATATGTTGACTCATGAGGACTGAATGAATTAGTGACTGAATGTGTCTTAATGACACAGCAAATAATTGTTTTTTTTTTTTTTTTTTTTTTTTTTT
>NW_016803991.1:1350199-1370269 GCF_001698545.2 Rhinopithecus bieti
TTTTTTTTTTGTTTTGAAACAGAGGCTCACTCTCTCTCCCAGGATGGAGTGCAGAGGCGTGATCTTGGCTCACTGCAAACTCTGCCTCCCAGGTTCAAGTGATTCTCCTGCTTCAGTCTCCCAAGTAGCTGGGAGTACAGGCATGCACCACCACATCCAGCTAATTTTTTTGTATTTTTAGTAGAGAAGAGGTTTCACCATGTTGGTCAGGCTGGTCTCAAACTCCTGACCTCAAATGACCCGCCCATCTCAACCTCCCAAAGTGCTGGAATTACAGTCACGAGCCACTGAGCCCGGCCAGTTATTTTCTCTATCTTATGTATCTGTGTGATCTAGGTATTTACATTATGCAATTCCTTAATGTCTATACTTCCGTCTGATTAGCAATTGAAAATTTACTGAGCCAGGCTTGTTCTGTCTGTTGTGCAGTGTGCCAGTCACTGAGAAGATGAGTTTTGTAGAGAGAAAGGGTTATTTACGAGGCAGACAAGCAAGGAGATAGGAGAAAATATCTCAAATTAACCTCCCTGAAGATGGAGTTTTAGGGATATTTATGGGATAGAGAAGCAAGGTGATCCAAGGCATAGGGAAAGGTGATTGGGGGTAAGGAAAATGAGTCAATCGGTGATCTGCACAAGCACAGTCAAGCTTCATGGCTCTCCATGGGATGCATGTTCACAAAATGGCATCATTAGCATGATCTAAGGGTGGAGATTTTTGCCTTCCGACATCAAAGGGTCACCCATCAGAGATTCATGCAGTCCAGTCAAAAGGTCTCAGCAGGCTCCAGCTGAACAAAAATGGACTCTAAGTTCCTGCAAAACAACCTAAGCAACTGTTCCTGTGGTGACCTATACACCAGAGATGTTACCTATAAGGAAGCCAGTGCAAGGTTAGTTATATATTGCTTAGCTTCATGACTTTTAGGTCTATGGGTTTTAAAATCAACTAAAAGCAAGTGACTAAAAACCAAATGAGACAAGTTAACGTTGGCAGCCCTAATCAGATTAGCCCTTAGCTTTAAAAAGACCTATGATTTTTCATTTCGACCTTTCCTTTATCAAATCATGGAACTGAGAATTATAGAGGCCAAGTAGTGGGCTCAAGGTCACTCACGATTAAATAGAAGCAAAGCTGAAATCCATACTCAGGGGTAAAAGTGGTTCCCTACAGATGGGTTTCACTGTGAATGGAGATTCTGAGTGCTGACGTCATCTATACATGGTCATCGGCAAGGAGCGCCATCATCCTCAGGAATGAGACCAAGCCAGTTACAAAGAACTGAATTCCAAGCCTCCAAGTCTGAACTAATGTCCACAGAGCACCTCGTGTCAGCTGTCCATTAAACAGCAATCTACAGGTGAGCATTTCCTTTTTTTATTTTATGAAATTTATATAAATATGATTCAAAGAAAAATCGTCATTACAAAGCTTTTACTTTGGAATAGAAAGCTCTATTTAATGTCTTATCTAAATAATGTAACTATTTATCTATATATAGCATAGGAGCCAAGGGAAAACTTCCCCTTCACCACTGAAGGTTGCTAAAAAACCAACTCAAAAAAGGCAGATTAATAGGAGAAATGGCACACAAATTTGTTAGTGTGCATGGGGAAGAGTGATAGTGCCACCACACTATGAGTATAGATGATTGTATACCCTATTTCTCAGGGAAAGGGAAATGGGAAGTGTGAGTGATTTTAGGAGGTAGTAAATAATTTTTAGGGGAATTCAACAGGCTTGAAGAACATACAATGACCAGGGACAAAGCCTGTTGGACTCAAAGAGCAGAAAATGGCTTTTGACAAAAGTCTGTCCAGGTGTGTTGACAGACTTCAGTCTTTCTTCCCGCAATTTTGTCAGAGGTATTTGAACCACAGCAACTCCATCTTGAATAGCTGAGTAAAATGAGGCTGAAACCTACCGGGCTGCATTCTCAGATGGTTAATGCATTGTAAGTCACAGGGTGAGATAAGAGGTCAGCACAAGATACAGGTCATAAAGACCTTGCTGAAAGAAGCCAGCTAAAACCCACCAAAACCAAGATGTCCAGAAGAGTGACCTCTGGTCATCCTCACTGCTACACTCCCACCAGAGCCATGATGGTTCACAAATACCATGGCAACGTCAGGAAGTTACCCTATATGGTCTAAAGGAGGGAGGCATGAATACTCCACCCCATGTTTAGCATATCATCAAGAAATAATCATAAAAATGGACAACCAGGAGCCCTTGGGGCTGCTCCATCTATGGAGTAGCCATTCGTTATTCCTTTACTTTCTTAATAAATTTGCTTTCGCTTTAAGGACTCACCCTGAATTCTTTCTTGCATGAGATCCAAGAACGCTCCCTTGGAGTCTGGATCAGTACCCGCTTCCTGTAATGGTATTAATTCAGTCAAGGAACACACAGGAACGGGACCAAAGGTAATTGTTTTCTTCTCTGGCAGGTCTGACCTTTACGCAGATAAGGGAACTTTGGAGAACTGCATTTGGTAGGTTGGAAGAGACAGAGGATTGAGAGACAGGAGGAGTGGGGAAGGCCAAAGAGATATATATTAAGATTTCTTCAGTTCAAAGCACCATATTTTGAGATATCAGTTTCTGAGCCCCAGCAACAGATGTGCCCATATATGTAAACTTTTAAAAACAGCTATGTATAAATGGGAGTATATACCTTCATAACAAAGGCTATGGATAATTTTTGATTGCTTTCAATTGAGTTTATAATTAATCAATAAAATTAATACATTGCCACTGAACTCTCTAAAACTTTGTGTCAATGGTTTTACACTAATGAGTCTTTTACATGACTTTAAAAAATACTGCCAACCATTGGCTGTGTATTGAAATAATATCTAATTACTGCTATAGGTAGGGAAAATAATAGAATCTATAATTGTAGCCTGAAAAACTGCAGTTTAAAGCATGCATGTGGCTGCTGAGATTTATGATTATACTAATTAAGTTAATGTCAGGGTTTATTTCATAATGGGAATTTTATGATTCAGGAAAACAACTACGATGGCTGAGAACAAGTTAAATGGATTTTTGTCCGAAGTATTATTCCAGAGAATGATGTGAACACGTATTGCAGTGTTTCCCAGGGAATTCTTTCATTTCTTTTCCTCATAGCTCCCTGCATTCTAGTGTGATTAATATTACAGGCAATTCTTGATTTTACTCATTTGATTACTATTACATGCAATTCTTGAGGGAAAGGAGCAGGGAGAGTACTGATAATTAAAATTAATCATATTATTCAAAGGTTCATTACTAGCTTTTGTTTTACCGATACAAAACCATTTCTTGATTGTACCTAGATTTAATTCATAGAAGTGACTAAATGATGACACACAAAGTTTTATTACTCACAGTTCCCAAGAGAAGGGGACACAGGGCCACATAGGGAAGTAGCCCATTCATTCAGGAAGCAGAAGGAAGCAAGAAGAGAAAAGCATGGCTCAGAGTCTTCACTGTGGTTTCCCTGGGAAGAAATGGGTGAGATAAAGTGGGCAAGTTTGATCAAGTTTAGGATTAGATATTTGGAATAATTTCAACAGGCTCTGGGCTAGAGGGGTGGTCTCTAGTTGTTTAGTACCTGACCCTGGAATAATTTGGGGCAGGGCAAATATTGACTTGGTATCTGAGAGTTACATAAAGGAGGAGGTTGGAGACAGGAGCTTTGGCTTCTTGGTTTGCAAATAAAAGGCTTGTTCACAGGGTGGGTGGGCTGCTGCAGGGGAGCGCATTTGCTATCTCTAGAAATTAGATAACCTTTGGAGAGATAGTCTCTTCCAAGCCAGAGAGGACCCGAGATGCCAAAGCTTCATAAAATATTAAACAGAAATAACACGATTAACACAAACATCCTGTGTGTTTCCTCTATTATTCTTGGTCTGTGTACCTTCAAAAGAAAAGATTGATTAAGGAAGGGGTGAAGCTGAAATAAGGGAAAATTGGAGGGTCTTATTTGTTGTCATACAAAAAAGTTATCTTCATACCTGACCATGTGGTAAATGTGTTTCCCATCATTAAAATAAAATATTAGGAAATGAATTGTATGTGTAACAAACATCACATGAATATATATGCATGTGTGTGCTTGTGTTTGTATTACTATTTGCTTGTACTTAAACCTGTTGTGAGTTTACACTCAGACTACGGTTTAGGAGTATGTCTTTCTTCTATAAGTTAAAGCAAACTAAATATGGCCTGAGAAGGACTCCGTACTTCTATATTTGAGTCCTTGTGAATGAACTGCAACCTAACTGAATAGGCAGACGAGATTGTAAACCTAACTTAGGAGTATGCACCTGTAACAATAGCTGAGTACTGGCCAATCCCGGCAACCATACTTCAACCACTCATTCACTGCTGAATGTTCAAACTGTATTCAAATAAGGCAAACACTGAGCTTTAATCTATCCAGCTATTTCTGTAACTCAATTCCTATTTCTGTACAGCACTTCCCTTTTTTTGTCTATAAATTTGTTCTGACCACAAGGCACCCCTGGAGTCTGTCTGAATCTGCTGTGATTCTGGGGGCTACCCAATTTGCAAATCATTCATTGCTCAATTAAACTGCTTTGAATTTAATTTAGCTGAAATTTTACTTGTATCATATACAATCTTCTTTTTCCCTTCATAAATAGTATCTCTGGTCTCTCTCTTTCTCTCTCTCTGTCTCTCTCTGTCTTACACACACACACACACACACACACACACACACACGGAGCAAGAACTGAAAATTTTTAAATCTAATAAGCCCTAAATTTAATAATTGAAGGTAGCCATGAATTAACTAGATTGTTTTTCTGAGACCTTGGACTCTTTACTTGCGAGCGACTAAATTTAAATCTCAATCTTTATCTAAATATCTATTTTATTTTTCTTTTCTAGCTATTTTCTTTTCTTTCTCCTTTCTTCCCTACCTTTTCACTCTCTTTCTTCTTTTGTTTTCTATTATTTTCTTTGAACATACATTTCCATTATCTTTTGAACACTTAATAATTTATTGAGTTCAAATTATTCATTAAACTGGCTAATTATTAGTGATACAAAGATGAAAAGGCACCATTAAAATCTTCAAAGAGCTCAGATGCTGGTGGAAAAAGACTGTGCTGAAAAATGAATATTTACTGGACATTTTAGGGGCTATCCTAAGAAGAATGTGGGAAGGAGGTAGCAGAGCCGGGAGATTGAAGTTTGTTGAAAGAGTCAAGGAATTATTCACAGAGGAAGAAACTTCAGCCAAGAAGGAGCAAGCATTTGAAAGGCAGACAAAGGAAGCAAGGAAATTCCAGGAACAGTAAGAATATGTGGCCAGAGGTGAAGGGAACCCTAGTATCTTTAAGGAGCTCTAAGTAGTTGAAACTGACTGAAGTTTAGGTATTATGGAAGCAGAAAATGTAGGTAAAATATAAGGTAAGGTTCATATCATGAAAGACTTTTTATGCCATGCTATAGAGTGTAGATTTCACCCACTCCATTCAACAAATATTAATTGAGAACTTACTCTCAGATACCATTTGGAACATTGAGAAAAAGGCAGCAAATGAGACATCCCAAGTCCGCTTACATTCTATGAAACATATAAACCAATGTAGGCTAGGCACAGTGCATCACATCTGCAATCCCAGCCCTTCGGGAGGCCAAGGTAGGAGGACTGTTTGAGCCCAGGAGATCGAAACCAGGTTGGGCAACATAGCAAGGCCCCATAGCTTAAAAAATTAAAAATCATCTGGGTGTGGTGGTGTGCTATGGTCCCAGCTCCTTTGGAGGCTTAGGGGAGAGAATTGCTAGAGCCTGGGAGGTCGAGGCTGCAGTAAACCATGATCACACCACTGCACTACAGCCTGGGAGACAGGGTGAGACCCTGTGTCTAAAAAAATTTTTAAAAATTAAAAAATATATAAAGTGTGTCAGCTGATGATACAAGTAAGGGTTTGGGCT
Organism: Rhinopithecus bieti; assembly: GCF_001698545.2. Taxonomy (NCBI): domain Eukaryota; kingdom Metazoa; phylum Chordata; class Mammalia; order Primates; family Cercopithecidae; genus Rhinopithecus; species Rhinopithecus bieti. The sequence continues at coordinate 1,356,154 of NW_016803991.1, forward strand.
CTGAGAGTGCAATTTAAAATAGGATCATCAAGACACTCCCCATAGGACATATCATTTAAATAAGGGTCTATTTGGCTATGAGAAAAGACATTGGAACAAACCTGAAGGAAATGTAAAATTAAATAATTCAAACTTAAAGCCATTGAAATTTAAAATTTTTCTGAGCCTTGAAAGGAATCTGGCTATATGGCCTGAGTGACGAGGCATGCAGCTGTAGCTTCTGCTTCTGCCCTGTTTTTTTTTTTTTTTAATTATTATTATTCTATAAGTAATTAGGAAGAACAAACAGCAAGAGAGATAAGACCCACTCAGATCATTATCACTCCTCATAGAGAAATAAAATAACCTTCCTTGGAATGTAGCAATCTGTAACAAATCAAATTGCTGTAATGTATGCATCCGTCTTGTATGGAAAATGTAATCTTGCTGAAACTTCTCTGTCTCTCCCCACTGTAAATAAAATCTTAACTTCCCTACTTTGATGCACTGACCCCATTTGTTTGGAGTCAGTGTTTCCTGGGTGGCTACCCTCAAGCTTTTCACTCAAATACATTCTATACTTAATCCTATTTTCTGAATCTCATTATTTAAGGTTGACAGAAGGAAGACAGAAAGCCATGAAAATATTCTGGGGCGAGGCAGAGATGAACCTGAGACAACTAGGAAAGACCATAGGCCAGGGCTCTGTGAATGAGGGGTAGATTTGTAGGAGAAAAGGTCAGAGAAATGGGCAGGCTTCTACCTATGTAATTATACAAACAAGAATGTAACCACCCAAGGGTTTCACCTTGCCTGCTGCCTAGACAGAGCAGATCCATCAAGAGAGAGGAATTGCAATAGAGAAAGAGTAATTCACGCAGAGTTGGCGGAGTTATAGGGAGTCGTAGGTGTCTTCTTGCACTGAGTCAGTTCCTGGGTGGGGGCCACAAGATCACATGAGCCAGTTTATTAATCTGGGTAGTGCCAGCTGTTCCATCAAGTGCAGGGTCTGCAAAATATCTCAAGCACTGATCTTAGAAGCAGTTTAGGGAGGGTGCGAATCTTGTAGCCTCCAGCTGCATGACTCCTAAGCCATAATTTTTAATCTTGTGGCTAATGTTAGTCCTACAAAGGCAGTCTAGTCCCCAGGCAAGAAGAAGGTCTGCTTTGGGAAAGGGCTGCTACCATCTTTGTTTAAACTATAAACTAGTTTCCTCCCAAAGTTAGTTCAGCCTGTGCCCAGGAATGAACAAGGGCAGCCTGGAGGTTAGAAGCAAGATGGAGTGAGTTAGCTCTCTTTCACTGTCTCAGTCGTAATTTTGCAAAGGCAGTTTCAAGAATGGGAATAGAATTTCATTCTGTGATGGAATGCTTTTTGAGAGTAACAAGAAACATAAGAAGGTTTACATTTTACAAAAAAGATGACTGATGTGTTATATCTTAATTAGATAATGGTTTCACAAATATATTCATTTGTCAAAACACATCAACACACACATAGTATCTGTGTCTTCTTGTATGTAAATTGTGCCTCTAAAATATTTTTAAAATCGAATTGTCCATGCTATATGGAGATTCATGTATGGCCAGGTAGTGAAAGTAGTAGTTGGACAGCCAGTTTTTTTCTTCTTAAAATCAGTTCAGTGTCATTAAAAACTGACAAAAAACTGGATTGGATTTATATTTCTGAAAAATAAATTGAACAATAGACTGCATAATGAATTAGAGAACTTGAGAACAAAAAGCCTTATTACACCACTGCCATTACTAGGTAGGGAATGATGAAGACCAGGGATAACATAAACGAAGAAGCGAGAATAAGTGAAAGAGGCATTCAGAAGACAGAACTGACATGATTTGGCCAATTGGATAAAAAAGAGAAGAGGAATAAGAGTTGAAGAGGAATGACTATCCAATTTATGGCTTTGGACATTGGGGAAGTTGTGACATATTCATGGAGATTGAAGATATAAAAGAAGGAAATTATTTGTGGGATGCAGTTCTATTTGCAACATGTTGAGTTTGAGATGTTTAGGTAACACGCGAGCAGCAATAGCCAGTATGCAGCCATCAATACAGGTTTGAGTGCTGATAGTCAGGTGATCTGTAAATAAAAGTTTATGAATTGCTAATAAATGACAACTGGTTAAAACTATGCATGTGAATATAAATGCCCTTAGAGAGTCTTGACTCACAGCTTACAGTCTTCAAAATGTCAACACTATTATTTAGTATGAAAGAATGACTTTACCTCTCCATATCCAATATCATTTAATCAAGGCTTTACTATGCATTCTATATGCTCAGTGGTAAGCTAGATACTATGATTAGCAAAATTAGTGTAATTTACATGGAATTTCTCTGTTAATGGGAGACAGGTACAGAAAATAGTTAACCAGAATTATCATGCCTTTAAAAATCTATTAACTTTTAACCATATTTTATAGAGGAATTACCATTTATTGTATGCCAACTACTTGCCTGGAGATAGACTATTTTCATATAAATTTTACCCCTGGGTGACAGGTTGAAGTCTAAAGTGTCCCCAGGATTCCTGCCAGCGTGTGCATGCTCTGCATCATCCTGGGTTTGTGAATATCATAGATTTTACTCCCAGGCTTAAGTTATGTTATATGGCGCGGCTGACCTTAACGCAGGGAGAGGGTCCCAGTGGGCCTGACCTAAACACAAGAGCCATTTAAAAGCAGACTTTTCTCCATCTGTTCGCAGAAGAGTAAGTCAGAGACATGTGTGTTAGCTTTCCTGGAAAAATGTGAACATTCATCTTGTGAAGTGTCCTTGCGGGGTGGGGGGGCGGGGGGGACAAAGAACTGCAGGCAGCCTCTAGGAGATGAGGGCAACTCCTTGCCAAAAGCTAGCAGGAAAACTAGGAACTAGCTCCAACTCGAAGGAAATGATTTCTGCCCACACCCTGTGAGCCTGAAAGAAGGTCTCAAGCATCAGATGAGAACCATAGCCCAGGCCAACACCTTGTTTTCAGTCCTGTGATATCCTGAGCAGAGATCAGCCATGCTGTGCCTGGGCTTCTAACCAAATGAAACTTGAGATAATGAATGGGTGTTGCTTTAAGCTGCTAAGCTGGTGGTAATTTGTTATACAGCAGTAGGAAACTAGTGCACACTTCATACTCAACAATTCTCCATGCTGAAACTCAGGGAGGTAACATGCCCTGATTCCCAATGCTGGTAAGTGGAGCAGCAAGGATTGCAACCCAGGTGCACCTGACTCCAAATCCCCTGCTTCTCTCCCTCATTTCTCATGCAGAGAAGCAGAGTCAGCTGGATGGCACAGTGGTGCAAAGGGCATAACTAAAGCTTAGCATCCTCACTGAAAACCTTTGCTTCCTGTCTCTGTGCTGCCCGTATCTACAATATAGACCCAGCATCCTCTTCAGCATCCATTTATCTGACTCCAGGGAGAGCAAGAAACACTCTTCTCATGTACCAATTAATCTTTGACCAGGAAGACTGCCTAGCAGAGGTAGGAAAGGTGAAATGGAGTCTTGTTTTTAGGAACTGAACTGAGACCCCTGATTTATTCCACATTGTTTTTGAAACAACAGCTAATGATTTCGGTTCACTACCCACCTGGACTAGACTCAGGGAAATTTGTTTGGGGGAATCACAGGAGAACACAATAAGGGTCGGAGCCAATGCACTTCTGCCTTGGCAGTAATTCATCTTCCCCTAGGTTCCAAAGGCTTGGGTAACCAGGGGAACATTTACCGTGGTCTTATAAAATGATGTCAATATCTTAATGACTATTTGTGCTGAAAAAGGTGTATGTTTCAGTTGTTCTTACACTCCAGATAAACCCAGTAAGTATCCCCTTTGTGTCAATAATATATAATCATAAAAATTTCTGGTTCTTACTCTCCTTATCTTCAACGGTAATATAGTAATACTTCATGGAAATACTGTAATGATCAAATGTGATAATATGCATGAAAGTGCATTAAAACTATAAATTGTAATCCACATTTAGAATACTACAAGTTTAGGCTCAAGTTGTCTATAAAAAGAAAAGAAAATATTAAATAATTAAAATTTCAAGCACCTAGAAATTGCTAAATATGAATGGTTGGAAGCTAAATCTGTTTTATATGTTAAGCCTCTCTCTCTGTCTCTGTGCATATGTATTTATAATATAGACATATACACATATAGATATAGATGTATGCATATATATGCACACACTATATGCACATATGTGTTTTTCTAAAATACGATGATCCATTTTAACATCTTCAATTCATCTTACATCATCTAAAAAATGCTCAGTTCATATGTTAAGTGTACTCAGTTATACTCTGTCTCATTCCCCCAACCTCTTAGAGACAAAGATGATATTACTTACAGCCGAGTCTGCACTTTCCTTAAAGCTGAGTAGTCTTGCCTGGGATAAATGGGGCTGTCTTGGTATCAGCTGTGTCAGAGGCCTATACTAGGCTAAAGAAAACTGCCAAATGAGATGCTGAAAGTGGAAGGGGAAATAAATGGAATGTTTCAGCTCCTAAAAGGGAATTACCCTCAATAGTGAGTGAGAAAAAAAGAAGAAAAATTACTGAGAGAGTATTGGAGAGTTACTTAAAATACATTTTTATGCATTGGACAATAGTGAGAAATTTGTCAATATTGGGTAGCATTATGTTCATCAGAGTTATAAAAAGGCTATGCAAACAGTAACCCAAAAGGAATAGAAACACATTAGAATTTATAGGACTAAATTGTTCACTGTGTAAATGAAGTTTTCAAATATATATGGTTTATGGAAATTAATGTCTTATATTTATTACTCAGCTCCAAGATTCAAATTGGAACCACACTGATTAGGTAGCACTACAAACCAGTTCCCATAGAGAGAAGTAATAGTAATACATCAAAGTACAAATGCTCTGATTAAACAAGTTTATGTATAAGAAGAAAAAAGACGTGTGCTTTTCTTGACTGCTGCTTCTGAATGCTAGTCAGTTTTTTCCCTCATTCTTTCCAAAACAATGGGCTGAAAGTAAACAGAGAAGCTGGGCATGACACTTCTTATTTCAGTAAACACACAGGGAGAAAAAAGAGGGAGAGAAGGATCTGGGCTCCTTTCCCACAAGTTAAATATCAAATCATGTGAAGCTTGTATTGCTGAATGTGGCAACACTTCAAGTGCTACGATCAATGTAGCATGTAGCCAAAGAGAAGGCAGGAAGGCAAACAGAATGTATTACTGGATCATCTTTTCAATCTAGTCTCTCTTTTCCTTGGTTCTTCCCAACTGGGGAGTAGGGGTGTGGGGTGGAAGAGATACTATTCAAGAATTAAAACATTTATTTAATTCAGTCAGATGTACTCAACGACTTAAGAAAACTGACATTAACCATGACATCCAAAAATATTGGAACAATTTTTCCAAAGTGGGAAAAAACATTCTACTGAAAGATGTTTTTTTAGTTCTCAGACCTAAAGAATGAGAGTAAATTTAAATCCCAATGGGGGGTGCATAGGAGGAAAGAAACATTTCTAAAAGTGTGCTTTCAAAGCCTTCCATACGAGCATCCATGAGCAGGACCAACGCTCACTGAAGTTACATATATCTAATCATTTATATCTAAATGATTTGGGACCATATCTTCCATTATTAATAGACAGAGAGGCCTTATCAGGGAAAGTAGCAACAGATAAAACAGAATTCAAAACAGACAGGAAATTATTATTTTTTAATTAACAAAGCTACTTCCCTCTTCATGCTCCTTCTGTCCAGATCTACCTTAAGGCCTCATTTCTAAGGCAGATCATGACTCTCACAGGTGAGCTGATAAGGAAATTTTTTTTTACTTCATTAAAGATGGATGTGATAGACTCTTAAAGTAGCTTCCATATTTTATAGTGATACTATTTTTTTAATCATGTTCTTCTTTTACTAAGATAAGTATAATGACCGTATTCATCCCTCATATGGGAATAATTTGGGTCTCATGGAAATTTCTGGTCTCACTCCAGTCATGCTGCAGACATTGATATGGTGTGCCAATGATTGTCCCCCTCACTTCACTTAATCATCTGCAGTGTCAAGGTACACTTAGAACATAAAAAAAAAAAATGGGATTTGCTGTCCAATTAGCATATGCTGTATTGATCAATAAAAGACTGGGTAGTTTCAGAACATCGCCATTTCATCAGGAGACTGCCAAATACAAGGAGAAGCGTCTTTATGGCACCAGAATCATCAGTCCTTGAATTTACTATTGTAACAATGCTTAATGTGATCGACACCAGCATGGATATCAATGCTTTGATCTCTCAACTTTTTAAATGGGTGGTCTGAGAATTATGTGTAGGGTACAGTGCCAGGTGAGCTTTGCCTTTGAGCATACTGTCATCCATCAGTGGAGAGGGGACAGATAAATAATGTCCTCATATTATCATTAATTTTAGCGTCATAAGAGAGACATAACAAAAGTATTATAGGAGTTTAGATGAGTCATGAGGAGCTATTTTTACAATGTTGAACATCAGCATTGCATAAGGTTGGAGTTGGAAAGGTCCCTGATGTCAGCCAGTACTGTAGAAATAACTAGCTATAGCCCTTTCTCAATGTCCAGCCCTACTACCTACTTGAGGCCCTGAGGGGCTCAGTCACCACTCAGTCTTGGGTAATCCCATACTTAGATCTCATTCAGGCATGTCCTGATATCTGTTATGGAATTATGACTTTATTCCACGTTTACTTTTTTTTCTAGACTAATGTTGACAAAAGAGTCAAACTCTGTAAAATATTTAAAAAGATTAATTCTGAGCCAAATATGAGTGACCATGGCCTGTAACACAACCCTCAGGTGATCTTGAGAACATGTGTCAAAGGTGGCTGGGGTGCAGCTTGGTTTTATACATTTTAAGGAGGCATGAGACATCAATCAAATACATTTGAGAAATGCATTGATTTGGTCCAGAAAGGCCAGACAATTCAAAGCAGGGGGCTTCCAGGCTATAGGTAAATTTAAACATTTTCTGGTTTACAACTGGTTGAGTTTGTGTAAAGACCAGAGATTAAAAGAAAGGAAACATTCAAGTTAAGATAAAAGACTGTGGTTCTTTTGAAGTCTCATAGTGGCTGCCCTTAGAGACAATAGACGACAAGTGCTTCCTATTCAGACCTTTAAAAAGTGCTAGACTCTTAGTTAATCTCTTCAGGATTGGGAGGGCCTGGAAGAAAAATATCTAGCTGTGTTAATATTGTTAACAGATGCAATTTTTTTTTCCCACAGAGGATGACTTGCAGGGCCATTTCAAAATATGGCAAAGCAACATATTTTGGAGTAAAATATTTTGATTTTCTTCTTTGTCACATAGTGTTATGCCAGAGTCAGATTGGAAAGTAAGTCACGATATATAGGGTTAAATAAAACCCATCTGAGAAGAATTTATGGCAAGTAGGACATGACTCCCCAGATTCCTTAGATAGGAATTTGGGCATGGTAAAAAATCAAAGCTTAGTCCTCATTAACATTTCATTCTCTTCTTTCAGTGCCAGCCATAAACTCCTCTCAGTTTGGGGTTTTATTATTTCTTTTCCTGCAGCTGGCATTCACGGACAGTAGGGAAGCCTTCATGAAGAAAGCAGCATGGCATCTGGCCTTTGAAGGATGGGCAGAATTTGGTCACATGGAAATTGGTGTGAAGGGAGGGGAGAGCATTTCTTACAGAAGTTACGTCATGAACCAAGACAGAAAAGGAAAAAGCATGTATGTTGTTTTCCATGTTTCTTGCAGCACACGGATATAAAGGAGAAATGAGGAAGAGGAAAGTTTAACAGTTACATTAAGGCCAACATGGGAGATTTAAATATCCAAGGTGTGAGGGCTTAATTTTTTGACAATAGGAAGCCATGTCGGGATCAAGGGAAAACTCCTCCTTTGACCTCTAAAGGTTCACTGAATAACTAACTAAAGGCAGATTAATTGGAGAAATAGCATACAAAATTGTTAATGAGTATACAGAGAGACTTGCAGAGTATGACCCACTCTTCCAATGAGGTTTGGAAGCTTATGTATCACACTGGCAAAAACGTGATGGTGGCAAAACAGGTTATGGGAGTGGGGTAAAGAGGAATTCTGTTGAAGGGCAATAAATGATTACTAGGGAGAATGAATGGATGGGAAATAGAGATTAAGTTGTCAGTAGCTCTCTTTGTAATTTGAATGATCCTGAGAGACAGACATTATCTTGTGAAAGGGTCTGTTCAAGTGTGGTTACATTCTTGGTCTTCTTTTATGCAACAAATAATGAGATAGGAGGAAGGGGAAATAAAGAAAATGATTGTTCTCCTGCTGTAGTTGAGTCCAAGGCTTGTACTGCTCACTGCACGACAACCAATAAGTTGAGAAACAAGGAGTTAGGGCAAGAAAAGTGACGTTATTTTGGACGACCAGCAAACCGGAAAAATGGTGGACTAGTGTACCAAAGAACCGTCTTAAAAAATATGGATCTCCAAAATTCTTTTCATATTGGAAAGGGACAACAAAGAGGGAATTGAGGTAAGGAGGTGACTGGGGAGTTGTGGGGAGGTCAGAGAATCCTTTAGGCTTCTTTTTCGGTTCAGCATGTCAAAGTGCCATATTTTGGAATATTGATTTTCGGCCCCAACCCCAGGAAGGATATTTGAGCCAGAGATCACAAGATCAGAGCTACTTTTATGAAAAAGTAATTTGGTAGTTTTGTGTGGAATGCTTTAGAGTGCAAAGAGAGAGAAAAATAAAATGAGAAGGTAATTATAATAGTTCCTGAAAAAATTTGCTTGTCTGAATTAAGACCACAGTTATGGAAAAGAGAGGACTCATTATCATTGCCTCAAAGGAAGTGTGGCTAAGCCAAGAAGGAGAGGTGGCTTATAAATCTTGGCTTTTGTTTTTCCAAAGTCTAATCCCATAGAATACCTTAGAAAGCTTGAAGGAAATAAATGGGTTGGGGAAGCAGAGTGTGCAAGAAACAAGAGAGAGAGAGAGACCCTTGCCCAAACTAGAAAAGATATTCCCCTAGACTGTAAGAGACAGGTCTGTGGCTTGAAGAATTATGGGACGAGGGCACCAGAGAGGCCTCACTGTAAGCTTTAATTCAAGACTGTAAGCACAGAATCCTGGCCTCCTGAGATTTTTTCCTCCTATGCATAGCTGGGAAGGACCTAAAGGCACCAAGGAAGCAGGGAAGAGATATATCTCATCGTCACAGATATCTATCAGGAGGGGTTCCCTCCAGCACCCCCTCTCTGTGGATGCCTTGGAATTGCATATGGCAATTACATATTTTTGTATCTTGGGCATATAGCACAGCATGTGTTATGCAGTCTGTATTCAACAAATAATAAATGGGGGCATATTAATGTAAGTGGATGAGATTCAAGATAAGTCCAATTTATTAAAAAAATTGCCCTATAGAACATAATAATAGAAATGTTTGTATTTGTTTTTTTTTCACTACTGGTAATTACTTACTTTTTCTTCAAATACCTGATTTCATTGTTTTGAAAATTAAATTGCCATAGCTAGTACAAAAACAAATTCTATTTGCTCATCTGAAAGTTCCTGAATTTTGTCTTGCTTTTTGTTTTCCTTTTGTTTTTTTAACTCAAGGTAAATCCCATATTGCTTATACATTTTAAATCCCAAAAGATAACAATTCTCCCATTTAATTATAACATTAACTGGGAGGAAAACAGCTATTCTGCAAAAACAAAATTTAATTATGGTTTTAACAACAATAAATACCTGTTTTTTAAAACCAGTTAATCGCTTGCTTTCTTGCTTGCTTTTTTTTTATTAATAGTTTCCATCGATTTACATCAGAATAGAGTGTATTTGCTGACAGAAACTTTCCCTAGTTGTGTGTCTATTCATTAACCCAGCAATGTCATACAAAGGCCACCCTGCTTATTCATACTGGGCACTGAAAACTTCCGGAAGCCTCAAAGTAGGATGCAGCTGGAGCTAGGGACACCTTCTCTTGCATTAACTCACATTTACAGTTGAGGCTAGGTATTTTTCAGTGGCAAGAGCACCTCTTCTATAGTAAATTGTAACCAACTTTATTAGGCTAAATGTTGAACAAAAAATCTACAGCCTGGCCTGGCATGGTGGCTCACACCTGTAATCACAGCACTTTGGGAGGTTGAGGCGGGTGGATCACGAAGTCGGGAGTGCAAGACTAGCCTGGCCAAGATGGTGAAACCCTGTCTCTACTAAAAATACAAAAGTTAGTCAGGCATGGTGTCAGGTGCCTGCAATCTCAGTTACTCAGGAGGCTGAGACAGATAATTGCTCGAACCTGGGAGGGGGAAGTTGCAGTGACTTGAGCTGAGATCATGCCACTGTACTCCAACCTGGATGACAGAGTGAGACTCATCTAAAAAAAAAAAAAAAAAAAAAAAAAAAAAAAAAAAAAAAAATTATAGCCTGCATATAAAGTCTTACTATTTTTTTTCTTCCCCAAATTCCAATGTTGCTATGTACTGGATCATGGTTGTAACTTTCTTATAATAGAAAAAGATTGTCTAGGCTGGGCACAGTGGCTCATGTCTATAATGTCAGCAGTTTGGGAGGCCTAGATGGGCAGATCACTTGAGGTCAGGAGTTCAAGACCAGCCTGGCCAACATGGTGAGACCTTGTCTCTACTAAAAATCCAAAAATTAGTTGGGTGTGGTGGAGCACACCTGTAGTCCTAGCTACTTGAGAGGTTGAGGCACGAGAATCATTTGAACCTGGGAACCCGAGGTTGCAGTGAGCAGAGACTGCACCACTGCACTCCAGCTTGGGTGACTGAGGGAGACTCTGTCTCAAAGAAAAAAAAAATTGTCCGAAGAGTCTGGGGCCAGGCACTGTGGCTCACATCTGTAACCTCAGCAATTTGAGAGGCTGAGGCAGGAGGATCTCTTGTGTCCAGAAGCTCCAGACCAGCCTAGGCAACATCGCAAGACCCTGTCTCTACAAAAAATAAAATTAGCCATGCATGGTGGTGGTCCCAGCTCCCCAGGAGGCTGAGGTGGGAGGATCGCTTGATCCCAGGAATTCCAGGCTACAGTGAGCCATGACTGTGCCACTGCACTCCAGTCAGGGTGACAGAGTGAAACCTCTTCTCTAAAAAATAAAAATAAATGAAAAAATAATAATGAAGAATCTGGAAAATTTTATACCAATTATTTTACCCCAGTTTCTGTGACAGTAAGTGCTTTGGGTTCCTTTATCTCATGTTTTTCTTGATCTTTATGGGAACCCATTAGGTAAGTAGATATGCAAAAAAGAGGTGAGAGATACAAAGTAATATACTCCAGGTCATGCTGGTGGCTCAAGGTATAACTCAAGTGTGCACATAATCCTTCTTGGTACCATGTCAATGTTTAAAAGATTTTCACCAATGTTTAGAAGAGCCCGCTGTGTGCTAGGCACATTTTAGGCCCTTAGAATAAAATATTGTAAAAGGCTCAATCTTTGTCTTTAACAGTATTATGGTATTTTATAAAACATAGGTCAGAAAATGGGGCATGTGTAAAATAAACTAATTATTGCAGTTTTAAGGACTGATTTTACTTTCTGAAGTAAAGCAGAGAAATTAGAGTTTAACCCAGGTATTCTATCTTTTTTTTTTTCCATTGGTTTTTCTACTACATTCATGATTTTAGACACAATGCTCCAGGAATGTGCAAAATGACCTGGTCTTAGCAAGGAGTGATTGAGTCACAAGATGTAGAAATCATCGTAAGCTGGCTTGGTTTGGGAACCTGAGATAAGAGTACAGAAGTGAGTCATAGAACACCAAAGCAGGAAGCACAGGAGTACCACCTGAGCAACGAGGTCTGGGCTCTGGAAAGCTGTCAGCGAAACTGCCTTTGTCAAGATGATGATAGCAAGAGAAATCTAGCATGGCTGACTCCATCCTGCCTCTAACTTCACAGGCTGGCTCTCCTTGCTCATTCCTGTGCATTGGCCAACCTAACCATGGGAAGACTTGTTTAATAATAAACAATATTTCCCAATAAACTTCCCAATAAACATGGGAAATTTATTGTTTAATTTTGGATCAAGGATGATAATAGTCCCTCCCTAAAACTGCTTCTCTCCTTCTTCTGGGGCTGAAGCCACCTTTGTAAGACTAATGAGAGACCACAAGATTAGAATTATGGGAGAGGCTGCAATTCTGTTAAAATATAGATATAGTATCTATAATCCCTTAATGCCCAGGAGTCATGCAGCCAGAGGTCACAAGGTAAGTGACTTCCCCAATTGCTCCCATAGATAACATCACTATTTTAAAACCTAGGACTGGTCTACCGAGATTTTTTCAAACCAGCCTTACTTGGACTCATGACTCACAATTTAACCAGCCCTGTAACTCCCACCCAGAGACTGATTCAGTGCACAAGGACTGTTTTTCACACCTCTATGATTGCATCCCCAGCCAATCAGCAGACCCAATCCCTAGTCCCCTGCCACCAAACTATCTTTGAAAAACCTTCACCTCTGAGACTTTGGGGAGACTGATTTGAGGGATAACTTCTGTTCTCCCATGAGGCTGGCTGCATGCTAATCAAAATCTTTATTACCATACTATAGTCTCAGTAAATTAGTTTTGTCTGTACAGCAAGCAGGAAGAGCCCATTGCGTGATTACATCTGGAACCAGGACAGGTCCTCTCCCTGTCTCTTCATGTCTTTCATCTTTCCTGGCCGCTCATAGGGTCATGTTTCTATATGCATTTAGAAAACAAAATGCACCAGACAACTAAGATGCTTTCATTTAGGATATTGCAATAGGAAGAACATTCATTAATGAGGAACATCTCAAAGAAGATGGAGACATTTTGGGATTTTATAAAATGAGGGAGTCATTGAGGAAGGCTGGAAATGGGTTTTGTCTCAGAATATGCAAGGGCAAGTCAGTCCTTTATGGTTAGCTGTTTTACCCAATACAAAGAATTCCAAAAGGGTGGGGGATTTTGCCAGTGTTTCTCCTTGCTGAGACACTCACCCTACTTGTTCACCAGCATACATGATCCAAAAATGGCCACTCTGGACCCAGTGTCTACCTAACCTCCCATGTCCACAGACAACTGGAAACCAACTCCTGATCAAAATGCTCGAGAGAAAGAAGGTTAGAAAAAATCTCATGGGTCAGATACTTACGCTCAGTCCAATTATCCAACAAAGGCTGGGGTTAGTAGATCACACACTAACAGAAAGGATCCATCATTTCTGCTGCCTTGGTGGGGATGGAAAAGAACAAGCCTCTCTAAGAAGAAATTATGAGGAAAGAAAATGCACCAATAAAAGTCAGTTACTTAGACAGCTGGATGTGGTGCCTCACACCTGTAATCCCAATGTTTTGGGAGGCCAAGGCAGGAGGATCACTTAAAGACCAGGAGTTTGAGACCAGCCTGGGCAACATTAGTGAGACCCTGTCTCTACAAAAATTTTGAAAAGAAAATTAGGCGGGTGTGGTGCTGCGTGCCTGTATTCCTGGCTACTCTAAAGGCCGAGACAGGAGGATTGCTGGAGCCCAGGAGGTCGAGGCTTCAGTGAGCTATGATCATACCACTGCACTCCAGCCTGGATGGTAGAGCCAGACTCCGCCTCTAAAAAAAAGACAGTTACTTAAAGGATGGCCATTGTGCAGCTTCTTGAAATGTTAATATCACTAGATAGTTTATGGGGAAAATGTTATTTACATATAGCACAGATAGGATATTGATCAAGGTGATAGGTTCTGTATGCATATGTAACTTTATTTCTATTGAAAATCTCTAGTAGTGACCACAAAATATATTGAAAATAACAACAGTTAATATTTAGTTAATATTTAGAAAATTTAGTTAATAAAAGAAGTTAATGCTTAGAAAATTATTTATCCCAGGAATTTAGGGAGGATTTGACATTAGGAAATATATTGAAGCATTTTACTGCAAAACTTATAAAGTGAAAACAATAGAAGCTAAAAGATATTTTAAAATTTAATTTCCGTTCTCTATAAAAATTCATAAAAAGTTAGGAATAGAAAGAATCAGCACAAATCTGTTTAAAGTATCTTCCAGAAACCTATAGTATGCATTGTGTTTTTTTTTTTTTTTTTTTTTTTTTTTTTTTTTT
>NW_016803991.1:1373033-1406649 GCF_001698545.2 Rhinopithecus bieti
TGGAGTGCAGTGGCCGGATCTCAGCTCACTGCAAGCTCCGCCTCCCGGGCCCACGCCATTCTCCTGCCTCAGCCTCCGGAGTAGCTGGGACCACAGGCGCCCGCCACCGCGCCCGGCTAATTTTTTTTTTGTATTTTTAGTAGAGACGGGGTTTCACCATGTTAGCCAGGATGGTCTCGATCTCCTGACCTTGTGATCCGCCCGCCTCAGCCTCCCAAAGTGCTGGGATTACAGGCGTGAGCCACCGCGCCCGGCTAGTAAGCATTGTTAATATTAAAACAGAGAAAATTCCCATTGCTGCAAGAGAGTAAATTTCCTCAGGTTTTCCTCATATCGTCAAAATTCCTTTGACCTCTCTTACAGCTCCCAACTAATAAGTAGCAGGAACTGAGGTACGTAATTCAGGCCAATTAAATTTAAACTAAATCTGACTCAATAATTTAAACAGTTTCTCTGGGTATAATTCATTATTTGATGAGATATTGACTGTCTTTCTGTTTCCTTGCCTTTTCCCCAGCTCTTCAGATGGCTCCTGGGGTATGAGGAGGCCTTACTCACTGTGTGACACAGGAGAAAAGGGGACTTCCTGGCTTCTAACACACCCCTGGGTGTGTACTGCCTGCCATCTGAGGTGTGCACGTTTTGCAGTGTCTGTATTTAACCTTGGTGTCTTGTAGAACTCTAGTCTTCTCTTCCTCCTTGTTTCTGCCAGGGCTCAGTCACCCTTCCACTTGCAGTCAGTGTTTTTGCTGCTCTCTTTGGTATAGCATCTGTCTCTGAGCTCATGTCCTGTCCCCTCTGGGCCCTGGATGAGCCCACCATCCTTGAGCATCTCACCCCAGCACAGCAGGCCCAGTGGAAATCTCTCTAGCTCTAAACTCAGCATGCGGGTCAAATTGGAATGGAAATAACTCTGAAGAATCCTTGCTGATTCTTTCTACCTGACCCCAGCTGCCCTGACCAATTATACTCTTTGTTGGTGCAAACCCAGCCCATGGAGCAATAGAAAAAGAATAATTCAAATTATTCAAAATTATTCAAATATTGCTTCTGTACAGCAATAACAAAAGGAAGGAGGAAAAGGTTAATAAAACACCCCCACCACCCGCCAAAAGAGCCAGTTCACATAAAAGAACTTATCATGGTCAATGCACCCATGGAATGAGCCCCAACACCATTAGTAATCAGAGGAATAAAAAGTGAAATAGCAATGAGATCTCTTTGTTCTCGCATCAAAAAGCCTGAGTTTGAATCCCAGCTCCGTAATTGATCAGGTGTCAAATCTTGGACAAATGACTTACTCTCTCCAGGTCTGTTTTCTTATCTGTAAATGGGGTTAGTAATACTACCTACCTCAAGGGCTGTCATGACCATAAAATTCATTAATATGTGTAAATGCTGAGAACAGAACGTAGTCAATAGTAAGTGTTCTTAACGTGTTTGGTAAATAAATAAAACTAGTGTTAGCAAGAGGCAGAGACCACATATATATATTTTTTATTATATTACAATATCACATTTACACATAGGATAATCATACGTTCTGGTTTATACCACCTGCTTTCCTAATGTAGTTATAACTAATGCTTGCTTTTAGCCTTACAAGTGTTCTGTTTTGAATGACATATGGTCACACTGCTTGGCAAAATTTGCCTCAAAATAAAGAAAGAGAGAGAAATACCTAGAGAGTTAGACAGAAGGGCTGGTCCTAAAGAAGGAAAAGTCATATAGACTGAAAATGAAGCAGAGTTTCACCAGGAAATAATTTCCTCATAGCACCCTGGACCTTCCTAGTATGTCTGTTGAAGTTGATGCCAGGTGTTAAGAATCCAGACTACATTTAGACCCCTACACCCAAGCTTGAGTAGTAACAGGTCTGCATATTATGCATAGATCATGTGGACTTGAACAACATACATATCAGAGACCATCATGGTAGACTGAAGATTAGAGAACATTTCCTCAGTTTCTGGATACTCACATAAGCCACCTGTCTCCAAAAATATTAGAGTTTGAATTTCTTTGGGAGAAAGAAGTTCCATGACTAGTGTAGGCACAAAGTCAGAATCAATTTGATTTAGAAAGAACACAAATGTAGGATTTGTTACAGCCAGATGCAGAGGTAGAAAAATCATACATAATATACAAGCAGCTAAGAGCTTCTGTTTGAATCACTAAAGTAATTGGTAGGCAGGTGGTTGATGAGTTCAGGACCAGGTGGTTAAATCTGAAGTCCTGAGATCGCACAGCGAACATGTGAGGTTGGTGTTGTCAGTGGCCTCAGATTCATGTAGGGTCTTGTGAGCCAAAGTGGAAATGAATGGAGATGATGGCAGAACCACCATAAGGTCAGTCATGTATTCAATTGAGTCCACAAAGAGTTATTAAGCATCATTAACTCTTCCATGGCTGTGATGAAGTCTCTTACCCATGACTATATGCTGTGAAGGTCCTTCCAAAAAGTACACATTGTCTCAGATCGTAGAGTCACCTGTAGGAAAAGTGGCTTAGCAGGAGAGGTTTTTTGATTCATGTAAAACAGAACTGCATTATCCTCCATGTGCCCAAGGATTCATGTCTAAGAGAGAAAGGCTACAATACGAGAAGAACCAAAGTCCTAACAAAAAGCAAATATATATTTGGAATAAAATATTGAAACACAGATACAATGGAAACATATCCTGGGAACTAAAGATTTAAATAATAATGTAATTAGCTAATTGATTAATGTTCTACCTCTTTCTTCAATGAACATAAGAATGCAAATGTATAAGTAGAATGTTATTATTAAGGAAGTAGTCTGAGAGAGTGAATACTCACCTTTTTTTTTTTTTTTTTTTTTTTTTTTTTTGAGACGGAGTCTTGCTCTGCCGCCCAGGCTGGAGTGCAGTGGCCGGGTCTCAGCTCACTGCAAGCTCCGCCTCCCGGGTTGACGCCATTCTCCTGTCTCAGCCTCCGGAGTAGCTGGGACTACAGGCGCCCGCCTCGTCGCCCGGCTGGTTTTTTGTATTTTTTAGTAGAGACGGGGTTTCACCGTATTAGCCAGGATGGTCTGATCTCCTGACCTCATGATCCGCCCGTCTCGGCCTCCCGAAGTGCTGGGATTACAGGCTTGAGCCACCGCCCCCGGTCTAAAGATGGCGGCCTCAGCAGCGAGGGGTGCTGTGGCGCTGCGTAGAAATATCGATCGATCGGTTGCTTTTGTGAGAAAAATTCCTTGGACTGCGGCGTCGAGTCAGCTGAAAGAATACTTTGCACAGTTTGGCCATGTAAAAAGGTGTATTGTACCTTTTGACAAGGAGACTGGCTTTCACAGAGGTTTGGGCCGGGTTCAGTTTTCTTCAGAAGAACTTCAGAATGCACTACAACAGGAATATCATATTATAGATGGAGTAAAGGTTCAAGCTAAAAGGCCAAAAGTTCTGCAAACATCTGATGATGAAGAGTAAGATTTTTGAGATCGCAGCCTATTAATAAAGTTAACATAACTGAGAAAAAAAAAATACTCACCTCTTATACAGCATAAATATGCTTTATTTATTCTAAGGTAAGAATACAAGTGGAATATGGCTGCTGTAGGTGATTTTAGACTTTATATGCTAAGGAGGGCCTCAGAGAAAGACTCCTTAAAATCTTAAACAAGCCATGGTTGTTCCAATATGGACATCTGAGGGCTGATATTAAGCCAAGTTTCACAAGTCAATGAACCAATGGAAGATTGTAATGTCCTGCCTGCTATTTCTCACTTGAGCATCCACAATGAGAGTACAAAACAATCTGAAGTCATAAGTGATTATGAGCCATAATAGGACCCATAGATAGCAGAGGCAATTGGAATTCATGGGACATCATGGACTTACTGGTCCTGAACAGCTTTGTTGGGGGCTGGGGCCTGAAGTGAACCTTGAAGTGTGGGTAGGAGATGGATAGAACACCAATAATAAATTTCATCATTGTCCCCTGTTTTCATCTTGACCAACAGAAACTGGAACTAATGTGCTTGTTTTTTTCCAAATTCGTGTTCTGCCAGATGTTTCTCAGATAATATCTAATAATAATAACAATAATAATCAGAATCAGCATCAGCATGACCTAGACCTTGAGGGGACACAATGATGAGTGTCTATGCCAGGGCTGGTCCTCTCATTTGCAGTGACAGTCTTCAAAATTAGTCCTGGGTGGTTGCCCAGGAGGAAAATGGATATGTCCACTCTCTCATTTACTGAGGCCACCAAGGAGCCATCAATGAAAGTGACCTTAAGCCACAGTCAACTTTGGCTAGCCTCAAAGCAGTGACCTTGAAGTGGGAGGGGCTAACTATAGACTATCTTTTCTCTGACAGGTTTCGGAGCTCTTGGCACATGGTTGATTTAAGCCTTGCAGCTGTTGCATTAAAAATTATTGTGCTGCTACTAAAATCTTCTTGCTCCTGCCCCTTTCCCAAAATAATTATTAGTTACAGCACATATATTAAAAGTGTGCTTTAAAAATTAAAACACAGTTCTAAAAGGAAGACCATATAAATGTAGAATGAATTGCTGTATATGCTTCGAATTACTGAGAGACTTCACTTTATTTCTGTCACAGCAGAAAGTGCTTCATCGGGAAGAATTCATGTGGAGATCCAACCATGTCCATTTGTGTTTAATACACTTGAGACATTTAATTATTTTTGATTAATTCATTTACCATTAAACTGCCCAAAGACTTAGACACATTCTGCTCTGTGTGGCATATCAGTGTGTTAGTTATATGGACTCCTTAAAGCGGTCAACATTAAAGTTCAGTATTGGGTTCAAAAGAGATTAGAAATCAAACCTTGGGTCCATTACTTACCAGTTGTGTGAATTTAAATAGTTAACCACTTCTGAGTTATGGTTATGTCATTTGTAAAGTGACTTCTACTTCCTAAGGCTATTATGAGAATTAAAAATTTTGGACTTAATGACTGTTTTAGGCAAGCACTCTATAAATGGTAATTATTATTTTTATTAGTTTGAAAAAATGCTAACCATGTACTATCCACCAAAGAAAAACACATACAATCATTGTTTGTTTTTCCCTAAGGTGGTAAGCAGACTTCTTGAGATGAGTTCAAGTTCCAATTCAAACAGACAAACCTGAAAAAAATCAACGTAGAGAGGAGTCTTTAGATGGCCTGTATCTCAGCTCACATTTTTCAGGCTTATATCTTACTAATAATCCCAAAGAACATGCAATTTTAGTAAAACTAGTTTCCTTAGTGTCTGCTGAGCACTCCTGTGCACTAGTCATTTCCCACCTACTCTGAGAAGCCTTCTGCAACTACCGACTTTGTTGTAACCTCCGTTCCCTCTGGCACTTACTGAAGAACCATGGACAGATCAGAGAATTGAGAACTTAGAGCAACTCACAGAATGTCAGAGTGAAAAAGGACCGTGTGAAACAAACAAAAAACTCGAGTCCTGAAAGATTAAATACATTGTTCAAGGTCATACAACTAGAAAACAGCAAAAGTAGAATAAAAACCTAAGACTCCCAACTCCATTCCTACTATTCTGCACTGGGCTGGCACGCTTGGCTGCCTCGGCTTGCTGATTTGTTTCAATTTGGCAACTTCTAGACAAGAGTAACCCCTCAAAATTTCTTGCAGGGAGATCTTGGGGGTAGCATAAGCTGCCCGGCAGGAATTAAAGAGAAATGTCTTTGCTTCTGTTGTAACTACCAGTGTGTAAGCGTCTGTCTCCAGGAAGAAAGGCGATAATTACTGAGTCTTTACTATGTAGCTGGCACCATGCTGTTATGGCCTTCCATGGCCTCACATTTTCCAGGCTTCACTAGTTTGGATCTAAAAACTGGAGAAAATAAGGGCGCTCTCTCATCATAATGGGAAAGCCAGATACCCTCCAAATCCTCCCTCCTGAATTAATTCTGGATATCCCACGGGGATGCTTCACATCTGCTAATGAACATCTTCACAGCTGCTGAGTGGCATCTACCATTTTCCTCTTCTCTTACTGCAGTTATTGAAAATGATCTTTTATCACCACAAACTTAGTGGAGATGATGCTGACTGTGAAGCCACCACAGTGTGACATCTTTTTGGTGTTTTTGCCATGCATGGTTCTGCCTCACTAATCAAGCTGTTATGTTTTTTTTCTGCACCACATCCTGCTCCAGTAGAAAACCAAAAGGAGGGAAATACCATTCCTTGGCACAAACACAACACATAGTTTCAACAAAGCAGGTCTTATACTCTCAAGTATTTATCTAGTGAAAACTGCTCTTATAGACTTTCCTTTGCTGATTATAGACCATGTTCTAAGAATCAGAAATAAGGTCCATGTGGGCTCTGACATGCTATGTGTGGTCCTGAAATCACATCTCCACTACAACCCTTCTATGTTGTCCTTAAACAAAATTTGTCTCCTAAGCTTCTCCATTGCCTTATGATGGGTTGCCCTCATATACACACCCTACTCAGGCTCTCCATGACTTCCTCAACAGTCATATCTGAACCTGAACCTTAATTTAGAGAACTGCACTGACACAAATTTTAACTCATCTGATTTTAACAAAACTGTTACAGGTAGGAACTATTGTCTTTATCCTTCAGATATCAACCCAAAGTCATAGAATTTATTATAATCTAAAACCAGGAATGGGAGGCAGGAATTGACCCAAAGTGTGAGCCTATCCTCTGGGCACTTTGCTAGTGAGCCTCCTATCGGACTTGGGAAAGCCTCCCCTTGCCACCTCCCAACCACAGTCTTCTATGATAGTACCAGTCGGGTTCTTGCCTACCTTCCCAGTGTCCCTTGTTTGAGAGCTCTTCATGGTTTTCACATGTTCCTACTGTAAATAAATTTATTGCAGTGTTTTATTCTACTTCCATTACCCTTGTGACCAATGTGGAATCCCTGTTGTTCTCTGATGGTATAGTAACTGCCACCTACTGCCCAGCGTATTCTATTATTACATGTCAAAGTCGAGCATTTTCCAAAGAAAACCACAACTACACCATGCTTCTGATTAAAACTTATGGTGGACTAGATACAAGCAAGCAAAGTTGTTATATATCCTGACAGTGACTAATAGAAGCTTGTGTCCTTGTGTATCTTTTAGTGAATTATATATACTGTATCGTATACACAAATGACAAAAAAGACAATTTATCTCCCATGTCTTTAAGGATCTGGCCTATAAAAATAGGTCTATCATGAAGAATCATTTTAATAAAAGGTGGAGTGCTAACCTGGAAAATAAAACTTCCATACAGACACTCATATGTAATAGGATGCTAAGGGAAGAATGAACCCTTTGACCCTGATTTAGCCTGAAGTCATCACAGACATCTACAACTTACTGGGAAGATCCTTGTATATTTTTCATATCCAGAGACCATTATTTAATATGAATATTGCACACAAGGAAGGGTTCCTGATATACTGGTCTGTCAGCATTTTATCTATAGTATTAGGGCTTCTAGGAAGGGTTCCTGACATACTGATCTCCCAGTGTTTGATCTACAGTGTTAGGGCTTCCAGGAATTGAATGTCACTGTGGATGATCACTTTGGAGAGCAGGTAACTGAGACGTGCAGGTTCAACAGGAAGCTGCCTCTTGCCTTCAATGTTGTAAAAGTACCAGGTCTCTTAACATCCTGGAAGAGGTGCTACCTTGATCGATTTAACTATTACCTCCCTCATATGACCAGGAACATGACAGAGGCATCCTGAACCATTATGTCCATTTTGATTTGGAAATCCCATAAGTTTTGGTTTGGAATCAGGTCATGAGTGCTTAAAAGTGGCAGGAAGACTGGAATTGAGACAGAGCTGTCCACTCATACACTGTATCTGTCCTTCAGGTGCTCCCCCTAACCACTGTTCATGAGGGAAATAATATTAACAGCAGTGACAGACACATGAGTCCTTCATCATTTTTTTCAAAGTATTTTTTGGAAATATTCATTTATTTAACTCTCACCATACTCTCACAATGTCTTTCTTAATTGTTCTACTCTAAACCATAAGCCTTAAATTAAATACACATTAGCCAGCTTTTCTCTGCCTAAAAGAAAATGCCAATTCCTTGTTATCTATTCTTGTTATCTTTCAATGACATTATTTTCTGTTCCAGTAATGCTAACATTTTTTGTAAGGTTCTAGATCTAAGATGTCTAATAGAGTAACCACTAGCCATATGTGATCATTTAAATTGATTAAAATTAAATATAATTAAAAATTTGGCTTCTCAGATATAATAGCCAAATTTTAATTGCTCAACGTATCTTGAAAAAGCCATATCTGCCAATGGCTATTGTAGAGCATAGTACAGATATAGAACACTTACATTGTCTCAGAAAGTTCCAGTGAACAAGGTTGTTCTATGGTGAAAGTTTTGTTATTGTTGATGTTATTGTTGATGTTGTCATTGCTTTATTTTCCCAATCATCTCAAACAAATTATTTATGGTCTATACACTATTCAGGAATTCCTCTTCAGTCCATGATGGGGTAACAGGTACCCTATATATATATATCCTGTGATCTTAAACAACTAGAAAACTGGAAAAAAATATATGAAATATATTTTGGGGTTTTCAGGCATTGGAAAAGCGATAACACAGAGCTTGACCTCTGAAAACAGTGAAATAAAGACAGGTAGTTCTATAATTGACCCAATGCATGCCTAGTGACAGTTTTTAGGCTTAAAATCTTCTTAAGGAAAAGAAACCTAAACACAGCATAGATGTCTGCATGGGTCTCTGCAGAGGAGACAAATATTAGAGAAAGGGAGGTCAGTGATGTTATGGAGTGGAGTGCCAGGAGAAGTGAATTCATAATGAGAAAGAACTCCAGATAACAATAGAGAGTGGCCTTCATGACTTGGGCTGATTACTAATCTACACTTCATGACAATAAACTTACAAGAACTGGGGAAAGAACCACTGAAAAAAATAAGCCAGGCCAGGCGTGGTGACTCACGCCTGTAATCCCAGCACTTTGGGAGGCTGAGGCAGGCTGATCGCCTGAGGAGTTTGAGACCACCCTGGCCAACATGGCGAAACCCCATCTCTGCTAAAAAAAAAAAAAATACCAAAATTAGCTGGACATGGTAGCAGGTACCTCTAATCCCAGCTACTCAGGGAGCTGAGGCAGGAGAACCACTTGAACTCAGGAGGCGGAGGTTGCAGTGAGCTGAGATTGTGCTGCTGCACTCCAGCCTGACGAACAGACTGAGACACTGTCAAAAAAAAAAAAAAAAAAAAAGCCAGAAAACAATTATTGAAGAGAGTTATTAAAAGATTTTCTTCTCACTACACAGAGTGACAACAAAACAAAACAAAACAAAACAACATAATAGACATCAGCCTCAGAACAGTATCACCCTATTAGTGGGTCTAAATTAGTCAGTTTAAAGGGTGCACAGGACTGACTGTAACAACACTTATAAGCAACTTAACTGTGTGCCAGGACAACATACAACACATTTCCAAGAAATTCAAGAAAAACATTTGCCTCCCCAAAACATAAAATTTGCAATTTTTGGCATCTAATAAAAAGTCACCAGATATGACAATAGCCAAGATGTGGAATCAACCCAAGTGTGCATCAGCAGATGAATGGATAAAGAAAATTTAGTACATATATACACAATGTAATACAACTTAGCATTAAAAAAGAAGGAAATTTTGTCACTTGCAATAAACATTGATGACCTGAAGGACACCATGTTAAGTAAAATAATCCAAGCATAGAAAGACAAACACTGCATGATTTCACTTATATTTGGAATGTAAAAAAGAAATAGAATGGTGTTTACCAAGGGTTGGGGAGATGTTGGTCAAAGGATACAAAATTTCAGTTAGATAGGAGGAATACGTTCAAAAGATAGTGACTATAGTTAACAACAATATATTGTATTTTTGTAAATTGCTAAGAAAGCAGAATTTAAGTGTGCTCATCACAAAATATCATAAATATGAGGTAATACACATGTTAAGTAGCTCAATTTAGCCGTCCTTCAATACATACATATTTCAAAACAATATGTTAGACATGGCAAATATAGAGAAACTTTTTGTCATTTAAAAAATCATTAGGTGTTCCAGAAAGCATGAATAAATGGCATAAAGATAGTAGAAAATCAATCAATTGAAACAGACCGCCAAATGGCATATATAATAAAATTACCAGGCCAGGTGCAGTGGCTTATGCGTCTAATGCCAGTGCTTTGGGAGGCTAAGATGAGTGGATCAATTGAGTCCAAGAGTTTGAGAGCAGCCTAGGTGACATGGCAAAACCCCATCTGTAAAAAAAATATAAAAATTAGCTGAGTGTGGTGGCATGTACCTATAGTCCCAGCTACTAGGGAGGCTGGGGAAAGCGGAACACTTGAGCCCAGGAGACAGAGGTTGCAGTAAGCAGAAATCATGCTGCTGCACTCCAGCCAGGGTGACAGAGTGAGACCCCTCTCAAAAAAATAAAATTAAATAAAACATAAAATTACCAGACAAGGATACTGATATGGTTTGGCTGTGTCCCCACCCAAATCTCATCTTGAACTGTAACTCTCATAATCCCCAAGAGTCATGGGATGCACTCAGTGGAAGGTAATTAAATCATGGTGGCAGGTTTTCCCAGGTTGTTCTTGTAATATTAAGCATGTCTCACAGGATCTGATGGTTTTCCACAGGACAGTTGCCCTGCCCATGCATTCTTACCTGCCACCATGTAAGATGTGCCTTTGCTCCTCCTTTGCCTTCCGCCATGATTGTGAGATCTCCCCAGCCATGTAGAATCATGTGGCCATTTAACTTCTTTTTCTTTACAGAGTACCCAGTCTCAGGTATGTCTTTATTAGCAGCATGAGAACAGACTAATAAAGTCAATTGATACTGGTAGAGTGGGGTGCTTCTATAAGAATACCTGAAAATATGGAAAAATTTGGGTAAGTATAGAAAATGTTACTAAACTTTTCAATCTCTTTAAAAAGTAACTAAAAGCTTAAACAAAATAATACTATATCATGGGCTTTATAACATATGTATTTTAAAATATAGTCACAGCGTGTTTTAAATATGTCAGTTATACTTGAAGTGGTATAATTTTATTTGAAAATAGACTGTGATAAGTTAAAAATATACACTGAAAACATTAAAACAACCACTAGAAAAAAAGAGGTATAGCAAATGAAACAATAGTGGAGGAAGGAAATAATACATATAATTACAGAAATTGGTTGGATGCAGTGGCTCACACCTATAATCCCAGCATTTTGAGAGGCTGAGGCAGGAGGATCCCTTGAGCTCAGGAGTTAGAGACCAGCCTGGGCAACAATGCAAGACCCCTTCTCTACAAAATATATATTTTTTTATTAGCTGGGCTTAGTGGCATATACCTATAGTCCCAGGTACTTGAAAGGCTGAAGCAGGAGGACTGCTTGAGCCAAGGAGTTTGAAGTTACAGTGAGCTATGATCATGCCACTGAACTCCTGTGTTGGAAGCAGAGAGAGTCTCTGTCTTTAAAAAAAAAATTGTATATGATAATAGCAGAAATCAGTAAAATAGGAGATACAAAAACAAGAGAGAATATCAAACTACATGTTGTTTCAAAGAAAAGATGAGCAAAATTGAAAACACTCTAGCCAGATTGATGAAGAAAGTTGAGAATACAAATAATCAAAGTCAGAAATGTAAAACTGGCCATCACTGTAGATCTTATAAATATTAGAAATCTAATAAGGGACCATTATGAATAACTTTATGGAAAGAAGTAGCCATCATTTATGAGTAAAAATGCTGGTTAAAGACACAAACTACCAAAATTCACTAAAGAATAAATAAATAGTCCTACATTTAATTTGTAAAATTTAAATCATAGTTTTAGGAATTACACAGAGAAATATTCAGACCCCAGTAGTTTCATTGGTTAGTTCTATTTAACATATAAGGAAGAAATAACACCCATTGCACAAAGAAACTCCTCCAGAACATAGAAGATGAATTCTATCCCCCAACTGACTTTAGGAGGCTAGTATTATCCTGAATCCAAAACCAGACAAATATGTTACAATAAAAGAAACTACAGACTAATATCCCTTAGGAACACAAATGCAAAAATCCCTAACATACATTTAGCAAATCAAATCCAGCAATATATGCATCTTGATTATTTGGGTTCATCCCAGGAATGCAAAGTTGGTTTAACATTTGAGAAACAATCCATGGTATTTACTATGTTGACAATCAAAATAAAACAGCTATATTATGATTTCAAGGAAGAGCATTTGACAAAATTCAGCACACGTTTACAATAATAGTTATCAGTGCACTTGAAATAGAAGGGAACATCATCTGATAAATTACATCTATTACAAAATTTATGGATGACATCATAATTAATGATGAAAGATTGAACACTTTCTCTCTAGATTGAGAATGAAGCAGAAATACTTTTCTTGTCATTTCTATTCAACATTATCCTGGAGGTCTTAAACTATGAAAAAAGAAACAAAAAACTCCACGCAGATTGGAAGTGAAGATAAAAAACATTCTTTGCCAATGGCCCAATTGAGTACTTAGAATCCCAATAAATCTACTAAAAAGATACAAGAAATTACAGATTAATTTAGCAACTTTGCAGAATACAAAGTCAATTCTGTTTGCAAAATTTATTGTATACACTATTTAGTGAGATAAATCTATTGATCACATATTTTGATGCTGCAAAAATATCCAATTTCTGTAATAGTTTCTAACACTCATTCTCAATTTTCGTACATCTCTCATTTTGGGCTTGTAACAAGAAGTTCATGGACTGGCACCAGTCTACAGACCACTACCCAAATGACACTCCCCCTTTTATTAATAAAGAAAATGTTTAATTTATTCAGTAAGCACTTAGTATACACGAGTCACTGTGCTAAATACAGGGTACTTCCCCACAAATAAGCAAAACTCAGATTTTATGATAGGACCTCCAGCATAATATGTGGCGCAA
This sequence comes from Rhinopithecus bieti, assembly GCF_001698545.2. NCBI lineage: Eukaryota > Metazoa > Chordata > Mammalia > Primates > Cercopithecidae > Rhinopithecus > Rhinopithecus bieti. Next base: position 1,386,020 of record NW_016803991.1, read on the forward strand.
GACAAGTACACACAAAATGAATATTTCTAAGACAATCTTTATAGCCATACTCTCTGAGAAATTATCTGCCTCTGAAGAATGGAAGAATAGGAAGGGAAGAGTTGTACTGATTGGAAAAATCTTAATGATTGAAGATGCATTTGAATTCACCATAGAACAGCAACCTAGCAACACAAACTTAATCACATAACAATGAACTTAATAGTGAGAGCTAGGCTTTCCATATGGGTTATTTATTCAAGCAGTGGATTTCTATAAAACCTGGGATTTGGGAGGCAAGGAACTGACCTTAAATTCCCCTCTTCCAGTGTCCTCCCAATATTCCAAACCCACTCATACTTCTGATTCTCAAATAAGTATGATATTCATGGCTGAAATCCCAAGCATAATATTGATGTACAAACTGTGATCTCTGTATAATAGAATCATCAGATATTAGAAATGAAAAGTCTTCAAAAATCATATGATCCTAAAGTTTTGCAAATAAGGCAATAAGAGAGGAAAGCGTTTTCCTAGGTCATGTGGCTTTCCTGGAAACAAGAGCCTTTAGATTCACCTCTGACACTAAATCTACTCTCTTTCCATTGTACCATAATGCCTCACCAGGTATAAAAGAAATGAAAAGCATTCTCTGCTGCTTCTGTCATTGCCCATAATTAACAAATTCAAATGAATGATGAGTGTGACAGGATGACAGCTTTACTCTAAGCATAAAGGCATGCCTGGACATAAATGAAGAACTGAGAACAAGTTCCCCAGATATCTGTTTAAAGGAGTGCAGAAAAAGCATCCTGGGAAATAATGTTTCCAAAAGGAAGAGAAATTGAGGTACAAGGAAATCAATTGATATACATATTAAAGCATGCTTGAAAGAATTAGGTAAATCTGAAAATATTAGGTTATCACTAATACTGTACCTAGTCCAGCTCTCCTTAACTGACCTCCACATCCCAGAAAAAGTAAAAGCTACAAGACGAATTTCAATAAAATATCAATGTGACTTTGAGAGCAGTATTGACCCTGGGCATGGCACTGGCAAGGGTATCAAGAGCACTGACATTGGAGAAACTAATCCCTATGAGGGCCAATTCATAGCTGATTTGTTGGTGCTATCAGCATCCAGGCAATAGTTTCAACATAAATGCCATAACATAAGGGTCTTATTCTCATATCCCACCAACAAATGGATGTAAAAGCACATAAAATAAACCAACAAAAATCACAGACAATCCTCAGTAAGACATATAGTAGCACGTCCTTGTTTTCAGAACATAAATTCCTAATATAGGACAAAATACATTTAAAAAAATAGACCTCTGGAAATTCCATCACTCCAGAGCCCTTTCTTCCCACTGCCACACTCCTTTCAGAAGACCCAGGTACTCCTTATTTCCCAGTTTACATTCAGAAAGTCAGTTTATTCATTGTTTTATTTTAAAGCATTTTTTTTTTTTTTTGAACAGTGGTTCTCAAACTGTAGGGTACACTGGAATCACCTTAAGGCCTTTTTAAAACAGATTGCTATGACCAGCTGCACAGTTTCTGATTCAGTATGTCTGGGGCAGGGTCAGAGAATTTGCATTTCTATCAAATTTCTGGGTGTTGCAGACACTGCCAGTCAGGATACCAAACTTGGAGAATGGCTGCTTTGGAGCTATACCCATCCTCCAACCTCTTAACACAACGTTTACATTGTTAATAACATGTGAATAACACATGGACAGTAATCTCATGTGCCTCCTTCCCTGTTTTGTATGCAGAACTTAGCACAGGGCAGGTCATAGAATAAGGGTTCAATAACTATTTGTTGTATAAATAAATGAAAAGATGAATGAATGAATAGCTGGATTGTGAGTGAATGAATGAATGAATGAAAAAAGCATTTGCATTTGGCTTGCCTCAAAAACATTTAGAGGTATTCTAAATGCAATGAAATAAAACACTACATGATGAAGAAAGCCAACCAAAATGATCCTATCCCAGAATAAAGAAACCATCCTAAAGATAAATTTCCCATTACACCTTTTGAACCACAGAGAGCAAATTTCTAGCACTTTTCAAATAATCACATTTTCCCCGTTTCTAGGTTTTAAAGGTCAAAACATTGAGTGCTAGCCTCAGAGTATCTTTCTGTACAATCAAATTACGTTAATGATTTTAAATGAAAATAGCTATTTTTTTAAAAAAATACCCTTCTCCTTGAGCAAAATAAATTGCGCACATGTATTTATTTCTTCTTCCTCCTGGCATCCACTAAGGCATCAACCTACAAAGAGAAAGAATGTGGGAGAGAAACAGCACCAGAAAAGAGAGGTCAATGCTATTCTGAAAGATGGAAAACAATGTCTGAGTGATAACTGCCTGGGCACAGCAGGGAAGGCTGGACCTTGAGTGACTGCAGAGAAAAAAAGTAATGAGCAGCAAGTTGACCCATGCAGAGAACAGGGAGAGCTCAGGGTCTGAAGGTCCCAGATACCTCCGCTGGCCATGGTGGGAAGTGAAGCGAAAACAGGATTAATTGAAAGTTGTACAATGTGAAGTGTGACTTTCAGACACTCGTTCCAAGCCCATGCCATTAATTCACATTTGAGATCTCACAACATTTGAGGAGCACCATTATCAGGAAATATAGAGAGCAAGTCAAGCAGGAAAAGGACGTTCAGAGAAAACAGTGGGAAGCAGAATATATATTCAAAAGTTTCTTAAGGACTATATATTCTTTAGAAAGATGAAAGACTTTTTTATTTCTGGAACACACAAAAAAGTATAATTTTTTTTAAAAAGTTCTTTTAAAACTGACCTACAGTTGGATTAAATTATAAGGAGATGGCTTCTGTTGCAGACAATGGTTTTGAAATGCTGAGTCAAAGAGTAGCTTCCTCTCAGTTCCTTCCTTAGCTGGGGCCTCAGTACATGCCTATCTTTTGCAGTGTTGCCCTTTTGAAATATCCATGCTTTTTTAGTTATAGGAAGCCTGATCTGACCGCACACCTTGGTGTCAAGCAGGCAATCCTGTGATTGTTCCCATGATACTACTAGATATGTCAAACCATCTGAATGATTTTTAGTTTAGAAAACAGTCATCATGTCTACATCCAGTGCTAGACAGAGCTGTCAAAAAGACATGCTCACTGTAACAGCCAGAAGCATCTAAGATTTTATAGGCAAATATGAACCATCATTATTGTCACAGTGAGCAAATGGATCATCTCTACATCCAAAAAATATATAAATAATACCCAGAGACTTGCTGCTCCAGGACAGAAGCCCATTTGATTGCAAACAATTTAAAGAAAGAAATGTACTAGGATTGATCCCAGCCACACATCTTAGCAGCTCTAACCCTAAAACCCTTCTGGAATCATCAATCAAGATGATGGTCTTCTAAGATTGCTCAATGAGAAACCAGAGCCAAAGCCCCTTTTGGCCAATTAGGTCCTATAAGTGCGGAGCTCCCTGGTACCTTTGAGCACTGTACACTTGCTTTTCTTCCTCCTCCATCCCAAGCCTCTTTGTCTGCCAGTCTGAATCCTACTCATCAATCAAGGCTTAGCTCAACTACCACTTCCTTCAAGAAATATTCCTGTAATTGAGAATCCGATGGCTTCTCATTATCTTCAGGATAAAGATCCAGACTTAATAAGACATATTAAGCCCTTCATGGCCAGGCCATAGCTTTCCTGTCCAACCTAATTTCTCACCCTTACTTTCCTTCACACTAGCACTTAACATCCAGCTCTTTCAGACTTCCAGACCTTTGTACACACTTTGTACACACTGCTCCTCTCATTCTTCAAACCCATTTCGGGTCACCTGAACTTTGGTTTTCTTAAATGTCCCATCTACGTACTACCATTGCTTGCTTGTCTTCAAATACCCACTTATATCTGTAACTGTTTACTGAGTACTTACAATGTACCAGACATTACAATGGGTGTGTGCTTATATTACCTTTATTTTTTTTTTATCATTGCAACACCTATATGGTATGTACTGTTATGCCTATTTTCCAGAAGAGAAAAGCAGGTCTTAGAGAGTCTGAGTACCATATTAACCACAGGTTTAGTACATTGTAAAGCCAAGATGTGAATATAGATTGATTTTACTCCAAAGCCTATCTAGTTTCTTACTCAACATTATGAACTGTTCTCATGAATGAGTGCATAATAATGAATCCCATAAAGCAAAGGACCATATCTAGCTTCTTTACTATTTTTATTTTTTTAGAGATGTGGTATCACCAGGCTGATCTTGAATTCCTGGCCTCAAGCAACCCTCCTACTTCAGCCTCCAAGTGTAGCTGAGATTACAGGCATATAAATGGTCTATTCATCCAATGTGTTCTCCACTGCTTGTATGCTCCTTAAGGATGGGAATAGCATATTAGTCATCTTTGCATCCTGAGATACTAGCCCAGTGTTTGTTGAATGAATAAATGAATGAATGTACCACATATTCTCTCTTTCTCTCTCTCTTCTCTCTCTCTCACACACACACTCTCTGTCTCTCTCTCACACGCACACACACTTACACACACACACAAACATATTAGTTTTTATGTGTTCATGTAGGGTCTTGGAATCATACTTTGCTGATTTTGGACTTGTATTATTACTCAAACAGATCTCACACCTTTAATGGCCAGGAGCTGTGTCTTTGGGATTAGGCTCTCTCTGCATTGATTAGCACGATGCTTGGTACCTATTAGATGCTTATGCTGTGTTGGTTGCTCCTCTTCTTACCTCGAAGAGACAAAGAAATGCACCTTTTGAGTGGATTGTAAAAAAACCTTAGGTATCATTTGCTTGAGTAACTCTGGTTTATCCCTTCAAGTGAAACTTGTTTGGCTGTGGAGATTTGAAAGCCATCCGACATGCATGGGCCTAAACGGTACACCAGCACTGAAAGTAATCGTGCTGGGTTGTGAGCTCTGTGATTTCCTGTGATGAGAGTGTTGCAGAAAAAAACATACCTGTTCATCAAAGCTGGTGGGGAGCAGGATATGGATGAGAGAGGAGCATTAACATTTTACTTCTGTAAATTAGAGGTTTTGGCATCTCTGGGAAAAAAAAAAATCATGTGGCCTTTTAGAGTCTGCAAGAGCTGCCAAATGTCTTTCCCCTTGAAACAAAAACTGTGTTCAAGTCTTGATAATTACTACGGAGCTGTGCCAAGTCCAGAAATCCTTCTCAGCCAAGCAGCCCCACGGGGAGTTGAAATTTAAATTTATAATCATTTACCTTCAAAAACAGTGAGTTTTCAGAACCAAGCTCCACAAACATAACCTTGGGTTAGATCTGATTTAGACCTGAGGCTGGACCTACCCGTATCAACTAAGTAGGAGAAAAGCAGTCCTGTTCTCCCTCTTTAATTTAAGAGGGGAAATTTAGAGGGGAAATAATGAAAGAATTGAACAGCTGAAATATCAGAAGCAAGACTGCCTTTGTTAGTACCATGTAACCTGTTTTTCTGGAACTTTGTAATCCCAGAAATGAGCAGACTGTTTTTCATCTGATCTCCCGAGGACTCTTGTGGACTCAAGAGAGACACAGTTCTAAAATCCATCTGATCCCCTTCGCCTATCTGAGCAGAATCAAAGCACACAGAGGCCCAAGTATTTGGCCAAACAACACAAGTAGCCAGGCAACAGATATTTCAAAAATAAATAAATAAATACATAAAATCAACTGAAAAAGACGGATTAAGTTGCCTGCCTTTTCTCCTGATAAGGACAGTTTTACCACTGTCACAGAAAACATTCATTGATATTATAAATGTCTGATTAATTCAGAATAAGTCCCTGTTTTCTGTTTTAGGTCCCATTGGTTTATGAATTCAGAATAATTAACAAACTGTGTGTCAATGCCTTAAGCTTTTATTTCCTTTTCTTCCTGGGAAAATTAAAGCCAGTCCCTGTTGATTTCTTCATCTTTGTCCAACAAAGGTATCAAAAAAAAAAAAAAAAAAAAGTATGCAGCTTCACGATAGAGATATCTGATTTTAGTGGTGGAGGCATGGATGTTGGCAGTTAGATAAGGTGGGGGCCAGAGGAGTACTCAGCTCTCAGCAATGTCTTCCTATTGGGATTCGTCAACAGTAGAAGAAGAATTTAACTGCCCCTCCCTCCTTCTTTAAGTGTGACAAGGGTAATATATTACTGCCAAACCTTGTGCGGATGTTAAGAAACATCATTCCAGCTGTTAGAGTCAATGAGAAAAGCCATGAGTCTTGTCAAGTCCTTTTGCTACTTCACAGCATAAAACTGTCACTTCATTAATTAGATGAGCGTGCTGCCACGCGACTCCAGTATGCTCACTCTTCATCACTGATCTTTGTCAATTTCGGTAATAAAACAGCAATTTAATAATCCCCCCTCACACATTAGTAACTGTTTTATGATGGAATTTCAGTTTCCTGGTGGCACTTGATTAATCAGTCTGGGGAGGTCTTAAATAGATACATTAAGAGTTTAATTAAAAGGCAAGCTGCAAGGAAGACACAGTTCAAAGAAAACAGTTCAAGTGAGTATATAATAAAATGAAATACAAGAGGTCATCAGTTCATTCTGTGAGTCTTAGTCTAAAGGCAGACAAATAGATGCACTGGGGTCCCTACAGAGCTCCCACGTTCTGTCTACACAATTCCACAAATGTGCTTTGTTTATTGTCTACCATCCCCACCTGCCACCTGCCATAGCCTCCTCCCCCCACCACCCACAGCGGTTCAGGTAGCTCAGAGAGAACTCTTTGCAACCCTGTGCATGGCAGCTGGTGATAACCCTTCTGGTGTCTCTCTGCAACAAAAACTGAGACAACTTTCGTTTAGGAAGAGATTTCCTAAGAGACTTAGAAGTAACCTGATACCTCTCCTGTAGAGTGGAATCTCAAGTATTGAACAGAGTATACATTAGAAACTTCTGGATACAAATGGAACTGGAAAAAAAAAATTGGCTTCCCTTTCGGGCACAAGGGGTAGGTAAAGAATGGTCCGGTGAAAAAGAAACTGCCTCAGTTCAGAGCCAATGAAAATGGGTTTGTTACTGGTGTAGGGTGTCCAGTTTCTTGGCGTCTTGAACAAAGAATTGTACGAAACACGCAAAGCAAGGAAAGAATGAAGCAGTAAGTCGGGCGCGGTGGCTCACGCCTGTAATCCCAGCACTTTGGGAGGCTGAGGCGGGCGGATCACCTGAGGTCAGGAGTTTGAGACCACCCTGACCAATATAGAGGAACCCCGTCTCTAGTAAAAATACAAAATTGGCCAGGCCTAGCGGTGCATGCGTGAAATCCCAGCGATTCGGGAGGCTGAAGCAGGAAAATTGCTTGAACCCAGTAGGCAGAGATTGCAGTGAGGTGAGATCGTGCCACCATACTCCACCCTGAGCAACAAGAGCGAAACTCCAAAAAAAAAAAAAAAAAAAAAAAAAAGCATGACGCAACAAAAGCAGAGATCCATTGAAAACGAAAGTACATTCCACAGGTGGGAGCTGGCTGAGCACAGGGGCTAAAGAACCCCTTTACAGAATTTTCTGGGGTTTAAATACCCTCTTGAGGTTTCCATTGGTTACTTGGTGTACAACCTTTGTAGATTAAGTAGTGGCCCACAATCAGTCTGATTGGTTATGTGAAGCAACCAATCAGAGGCTGAAGTTACAAAGATTACACGCGGCTATGCTAGCATCTGCTTGGTTGCAGGAAACAACCAATCAGAGATACTTTCAATTTTCCATCTGCTACACAGAAAAGGGAGGGGTCTTTTTGCGAAGGAAGTAGCCTCTGATCCTTTTGTTACCTTGGTGTGGGAAGTTGGAGTTTTCTTTTTGGTTTAGTTCTAGGCAGTCAGTGTGAATCAGCCTTAGGTTGCCTGCCTCCCAGACCCTATTCTTCTGTCTCAGGTTCTGGTTCAGCTCTGCCACCAGTCATGACAAATGTCCCTTGAATTACTCAGTTAATCAACTGAGTGCTTTCAGTCATTCATTTTTATCTCTCTCTCTCTCTCTCTCTCTTTTTTTTTTTATCATCTACACGTTTTCTAATGCCTTTTTCACCTCAGACACCCCTAGATCCTCTGTGCTACACCCTGTTCCCCTCCCTGCACCTACCCCTATGGCTTTGACAAGTGCTTTAGGGTTCTGGGAGAGAAAGATGGCATTACACATTAACTAGGAAAAAATGTGGAGTACAGTCTTACCGATAGATAACATTAACTAGGGAATCCATAGGCAACACTATCGCATTCCTCAGTTAATTATATATCTCCACAAGACCAAAACCCCAGGGCTGGGTGGGGGAGGGGAGGAGTTGAGTACTATAATAGAGAGGTTAAAAGAAAAAGTCACATAATTCAAACAGCTAGAAAGAAATATCAGAGGCTGGGCATGGGGCTCATGCCTATAGTCACAGCACTTTGGGAGGCTGAGGTGGGTGGGTCACTTGAGGTCAGCAGTTTGGGACCAGCCTGGTAAACATGGTGAAACCCCATCTCTACTAAAAACACAAAAGTTAGCTGGGCGTGATGGCCTGTAATCCCAGCTACTTGGCGGGCTGAGGCAGGAGGATCACTTGAGTCTGGGAGGCAGAGGTTGCAGTGAACCGAGATTGCACCACAGCACTCTAAGATGGGCGACACAGTGAGACTCTGTCTCGAAAAAATAAAAATAAAATTTAAAAAAATAAAGAAAGAAATATCAGAGAATCTTTTGAATCATTGGAGTAGATAAAATCTAAGCTTCATATTAACAAATTATTTGTGCCTTTGAATAGGAAATAGATCATACTGGCTAATCTAACCCCAATAGTGACTAAGGAAGCCACATGCCTCATTGCTTGAGAAGTGTATTTTTCCCGGTATCAGTGCATTTCCATGGTATTTCTCACTAAAGTACTTGTCTTTTCTCTTCATCCTTCCACTCTACTTTCTGAGAGGTCCTGTGTAGGGATTAATTCCAGCTCATATGTGTTGTTGTTATATATGATTTTTAAAGAACCTCAGGTTTACAGAATTAAACATAAGCCTCAGTTCATGATATCCTATCATTAATAATTCATATATATTAATTTAGTTTATTAATTTTGATAATATAATAAACACTCAAAAATGTACCATGCAACCAAATAATTGGCACTCTGACAATGTGTATCTATTTATATGCTCCTCCCATACTGTTCCCCTGTTTCCCTTCCACCCTAAAATAAATACAATCCCAAATTTTGTGTTATTTATTCTCTTAAATATTAAACAGTCTTAGAAGTATATATATATGCTTAAATCATGTATTATTTAGTTTTACTTGCTTTTGATTTTTGGAACATAATATTTTGCTGTATATTTGATTTGATTTCAAATCTGTATGATTTGATTTTTTTCTTTTCACCCATACTGTAGTGAATACATGAGGTTAATTCAGCTCACGGTCCTACAAAAATCCATTGTTTGCATATATCATAATTTAATTATTCGTTCTTTTAAATTTCTTTGCAGGTTTTCACTATTGTGAACAGTGGTAATGTGAAAGTTATTGTCTATGTCTTCTGGTGATCCTGTTCAATTATTTCTCTCAGGTGTATACCAAAAATTTGAATTGCTGGGTTGTAAGATACATAACTGTTCAACTTTCCAATATAGTGCTCCTGTCCATTGATATCCATGGGGGATTGAATAGTTTTACGATCCCCCTGCAAATACCAAAATCTATGGATGCTCAAGTCTCTTACACAAAATGGTGTCGTATTTGCATATAACCTATGCAATCCTCCCATCTACAGTAATTTAAATCATCTCTAGATTACTTATTATTACAGTATTATTTTTCATTTTCCTCATTGCTAATGTTGTTTAATATTTTTAAATATGATTATTGGTGATAAATATTTTCTGTGAAATAATAATTTTCTTATTTTAACATTATATTGTAGAAGTTCTTTATCCTTTAAAGAGACAATGAGTATACTTTATCAATGCATCAATTTATGTGTTGCAAATACACTCTTTCCTATTTATAGCTTGTATATTTTCCCATTTTCTTCAGCTATCTTTTGATTAGCAGGGGTTTTTATTTTAATATACACAAATTTATCTGTTGTTTCTTTTATGGTTATCACTTTTGATATCTTATTTAAGAAAAAGTTTCCTACTTGTACTTTATCTATATTATCTACCAAAATGCTAAAATTTTACTTTTGATATTTGAATCCTCAATGCATCTGAAGTTGTTTGTTTTGCATGGTATCAAATTGATTTCAATTTTTTTAGCCAGCGAAATACAGTAAGAAATTAAGTAATAAGGCATGGAAATGAAGAAATAAAACTGTCATTATTTGCAGATGATATAATTATTAACATAGAGAATGCCAAAAAATCAACAGAAAATTGTTATATGAAAATATTACAGGTTATATTAATAAAATGCAATTATAAATAATAGGAGAATTGAGCAGAGTCTCACTCTGTCACCCAACCTGGAATTCAGTGGCTCAGTCGTGACTCACTACAGCTTTGACCTTCTGGACTCAAGGAATTTTCCCACCTCAGCCTCCTGAATAGCTGGGGCTACAGGCACTCACCACCTCACCCAGCTAATTTTGTGTGTGTGTGTGTGTGAGAGAGAGAGACCGAGTGTGTGTGTGTGTGAGAGACTAAGTCTCACTATGTTGCCCTGACTGGTCTCAAAGCCCGGGCTCAAGCAATCCTCCCACCGCAGCCTCTCAGAGTTCTGGGATACAGGAGTGAACCCCCATGCATGGTCATCTATTGTATTTCTATACATCAGTAACACATAAGAAAATGTAAATATGTGAATAAGGATGTAATTCACACAGCAAGCAAAACTCCAAATTCTTTAGAAATAAATCCAACTAAGATGCAAAAGACCTGAGAGCAAAAAATTATAAAAGTTTAACTGAGAGTCAAGAAGACCTAAATATTTAAAGAGAGGGCTGTGTTTGTGAAACAGATGTATCATAGAGATGTCAATTCACCCCAGACTGATCTAAATATTTGACACAATTCCAAAGTCATAATTGGACTTTTTTTTTTTTTGAAACTGAGTCTCACTCTGTTACTCTATTGCCCAGACTGGAGTACAGTGGCACAGTATCGGCTCACTGCAACCTCCACCTTCTGGGTTTAAATGATTCACATGCCTCAGCCTCCAAGTGGCTGGAATTAGAGGCATGTGCCACCATGCCTGGCTAATTTTTGTATTTTTAGTAGACATGGGGTTTCACCATGTTGGCCAGGTTGGTCTGGAACTCCTGACCTTAGGTGATCCACTCATCTTGGCCTCCCAATCTGCCGGATTACAGGCATGAGTCACCACACCTGACCTTATAATTGGACTTCTAATGAGGTTGATCCTTAAATTTCTATGAATACATAAAGGGTCAACAACAGACAAGACATGTCTAAGGACAAATAATGGGGTAGACCAATTTTGCTATATATCAGGCTTCATGATGAAACTGTAGTAATTAAGACAGGGTGTATTAATGCAAGAACAGACAAACTGACAAATGGTACAGAATAGAGAGCTCACAGAAAGACCAATACATCTATGGAATTGTGAAAGGTAACAAAAGTGGCATAGCAGATCAATGTGAAAAAAATTATTATTATAAAAATGAAATTGAGAAAATACAGTTGCTCATAATGTATGTAGGTTTAAGTTAGTTTAGTGTCATTTGTATAATCGATTAGTGTTTATTAAAGTGGTATGTCAAAGCTCCCAGGTTTGACTTCATGAATAAGAAGCTCCCAGAAGTCTTTCTTTTTGGGGAGATGCGCTATAAGAGGTAGATTACAGTCTCTGAGGAGCATGCATGAATCACAATAGCTAGTGCCCATTTGTGTTTCAAGAAGAATGAGTCTAGTCAATGTAAAGTTTTTTTTTTTGTTTTTTTTTGTTTTTTTTTTTTTTTTGAGACTGAATCTCACTCTGTCGCCCAGGTTGGAGTACAGTGGCACAATCTCAGCTTACTGAAATCTCCACCTCCCAGGTTCCAGCAATTCTTCTGCCTAGCCTCCCAAGTAGCTGGGATTACAGGCACCCACCACCATGCCCAGCTAATTTTTTTTTGCATATTTTTAGTAGAGATGGGGTTTCATCATGTTGGCCAGGCTGGTTTGGAACTACTGACCTCAAGTGATCAGCCCACCTTGGCCTCCCAAAGTGCTAGGATTACAGGTGTGAGCCACTGCGCCTGCAGGCTTGCAACTCTTGTATTGGTGAGTGGGATCAAAGTCGAACTTCCCAAGGCAAAAAGGAAAAGCTGAGTGCTGATTCCGGCAATCAGAAATCCTTAAGTAAAAACAACAACAACAAAAAAACTCAAGTAAGTTTTAAAAACTTCAAAACTATTAGCTTATCCACAATATTCATATATTCTGGTCCGCTTTTACTTCACAGTGGTTAATAAAGTCATGACTCATTTGCTTGGGCCCACACATTTCAGTGCATTTCCAAGGTAACTGTCCATCACTGACATTTGTCTTTCCCATCATACCTGAAACCTAACTTCTTGCAGTCTCAAAATCTAAGAGCGTGTGCACATTAATTCACTCCAGCCCATAAATGTTCTCTAGGTAGACGTTTACGTGTTGTCTATGGAGCCATTCCCTTAACCATTCTTTCAGCTACTCTATTGAGATTTATCTAAGTGTCACTTCAAGGATTCCTGCGTGGTGCTCTGTAATAATATGTACCCAAAAGTTTTTCTTTCCTCACCATGTGTGTCTTAAAATCTTTTGATTCAATGCATCCTGTGCTTCATTTCCTCATCTATTATTGATCTTCTGGGGTCTTAATATTTTGTCTCCTGTTTATTGACTCAAATCTTCCTCTAGAATTTGAGGTTGATGTCACCGCTTAGACTCTTAACTTGACTCTGGGTGTTAACTGAAATTGTAATCCTACTTTTGAGGATAATTTTGATTCCAATCCCTAGAACCAGAGCCAAAACATCCTACCCTAGCTATAGTTCAAATGTCTGGCTTTCCTCCCCTGTCTTCTGATGGAGGGAGTAAGCCACACAGCACCATTACAAGCCTTCCAAAAAAGCACAGGTTTGAGGAAGTGGGGTAAATACATTAAATATTTAGAGAACAAATCCCAGTTAGCATATGACTTCATGCTACATCTCTGCCTATTCAAATATACTCCGTGTTTCAACTGCTTGGTTGAATTCTACTTCATATGGGAGGCCTTCCTATGACATTAAAGCTTTCTCTGTTTGGGAAATATGAAAAGGTATTTCAAAATCAGACAGGGACTTAGAACTGGATTTGTGATTTGGATTCCTTTTCCACATGCTGGAATCCCTGAGGTTGTTGTCTGTTTCACGTGGCATTTACAGATACATTAAAAATAATTAACATTCAGTTGTAGAATATGTATTTCTTCTATTAGATTAAAAGCTTTTTGAGAACAGTTCCACAACCCTTAATGATACTTTCTGTATTAGTCAGGATCCTGGGAGGAAGCAGATGGCATACTCAAACTGGAATACCAGGAGGAAATTTAATTAAGCCATTATTTACAATTCCTAAGAGATAGTGCAGTACCCAGAGGCTAGTAATCGTAGGTTTGATTCCCTGACTAGTTCTAAAAGGCAAGAAGAGAGAGCAATTATCAGAAGTCAGAAGCAGAGAAAACTTTGTAAAGTGTGCTAGCTGATCTTTGTACAAGGTAAGCATCTAGGAGTAGTGTCCTGTAGGGAGGATCCTAGAGACATCGGTGCTCTGGCCACATAAGCCTCCTTGCCTCCAGTTTCCTGGTGGTTTTCCACATTGAAAATCCAAAAGGAAAGCAAAAGCAAGTGCAAAGGCAAAACTGAGTCCATTGCTGCAGTCTCTACCAGCAGTCTTTCAAGGCACAAATTAAAGTGGAGAGGAGACAACAGATCTGCAGGGACACAAGAGAGACATAGAGCACATTCTCTGAGCCTCAGAATACTTGCCCGGAAAATGGAGCTAACAGACTGGAATTAAATTAGAAATAAATAGCAGAACAGCATCTGGGAGATGCCCATGTATTTAAAAAAATGAATAGTCTGTCAATCAAAAAAGGAATCAATAGAGGAATTAGGAAACATTTTTCCCTGAGTGAAAAGGAAAGCACATACGAAAGTCTGCTGGATGCGTGTAAAACAGTACCAAGAGGGAAATTTATAGCTTCAGAGTTACATTAGAAAAGAAGAAAAGCTCAACCTAACAAGTTTAGCTTCCATTGTAAGGAAAAAAAATTAAATATTAAATTCAACCTAAAGTAAGCAGAAAGAAATAAGGTATGAGCAAAAGCAAAAGAACAGAAAGCAAAACATTACAGAAAACCAATGAAACTATAAGTTGGCTATTTGGCAAAATCAATAAAATGAAAATCTCTACCCAGAGTGATCAAGTAAAAAAAGTTACAAGTTGTAAATATCAGGAATGAGAAACGTAACATTACTACAGATTCTTCAAATATTAAGAAGATACTAAGGGAATATTATTAAAAAATGCCAATAAACTGGACACCTTAGATGAAATAGCAAATGTTGAGGAAAACACAAACTAACAAAGCTAACTCAAGAGGAAATAGATAACTTGAATAGCTCTATAACTGTTTTAAAATTTGAATTCATATTTAAAAAATCTGCTCACAAAGAAAACTCCAGATGCAGATGGCTTCACCAGAAAATTCCCCCATTTAAGAAATAAATAATACCAATTCTATATAAAATCTTCCAGAAAAAAATTAAAAAGAAAAAAGTAATTTCTAAGTAAGTCATAAAGCCATCCCTCTCTGTTACCAAATCCAGAAAAAAAGTCTTTCAAGAAATAAAACAAAAACTGCTTACCAAACTCATTAACATAAGTGCAAAAATACTTAATAAAATTTTAGCCAATCAAACCCCAACAATACATAATATATTATGTCCAAATGGGATTTATCTCAGGAATGCAAGCTTGCTTTAACACTTACAGATTAATTTGTGTACAGTAATCCCCCTTGTCCATGGGTTATCCATTCCAAGACCCTCAGTGGATGCTTGAAACTTAGAATAGTACAAAACCCAATTGCTATCAAATCAAACACCTTTCTGTTCACATCTTCCATCCTCAAATTTAATGCCTTCTCTATCTTAACTAAGCACTTATCATGCACTGCGACCACAACTTTTGCAGCTTGAGGTACAATGGCAAAATTAACACGAAAGCTCTCAAATGTTCTAATTAGGTTTAAAATGATATCGACCCATTTTGCTTATAAACATAGTTGCATGAAACTGTGGATGACATGTTCTGAAATTTAATCAAAATTCTTTTTTTTTTTTTTAATGGAGTCTTGCTTTGTCACCCAGGTGGAGTGCAGTGGCTTGATCTCTGCTCACCGCAACCTCCGACTCCAGGGTTCAAGTGATTCTTCTGCCTCAGCCTCCCGAGTACCTGGGATTACAAGCATACACCACCATGCCTGGCTAACTTTTGCAGTTTTAGCCGAGATGGGGTTTCACCATGTTGCCCAGGCTGGTCTCAAACTCCTGACCTCGGGTGATCTGCCTATCTCAGCTTCCCAAAGTGCTGGGATTACAGGCATGAGCCACTGCACCCAGCCTAATCTATAACTCTTGGTCATCAATTTCATTGCATCTTTGATTTAGTCTGCTTTTTTTTTTATCTCCTTTACACACTCTCTGTATTCATACTGATAAAACTGCCATAAGCACTTTCAGGTACTGCCTATTTCTCTGCTCATCTTTATGGGAAAAATAAGTCTCCCCAGTGAGTTGTAGGTAGTTGCTACAAGCATTTTCTCCCCATACATTCTCTCTTTGTCCTATGTCAATCAGGATTTTATGCTAGCACTTAATTTAAATTCCTCTTCAAAGGTTTCTAACACCTTGCATTCTGTGAATGCAATGGTTAATTGTCAGGCATTATCTTACTTCATTGATAAGAAGCATTTGATACATTTGATTTTTTTCTTCTTCTTTTTCTTTTCTTTTCTTTTCTTTTTTTTTTTGTTTTTTGCTTCTAAGACAGCCTGCATTTCTGATTTTTCTTCTACAACCCTGGCTGCTCCTTTCCCAACTCCTTTGCTGGCTCCTTCTCCTCTTCCTGACCAGTCAAACTGCAGTGTCCAAGGATCTTTGGCTTTTTCCCTGACCTTACTGCAGATGCAAGCATTCAGCTTCCAACTTGATATATCTTCTTGATGTCTACTAGGAATCTTTTTATTTATTTATTTTTTGAGATGGAGTGTTACTCTGTTGCCCAGGCTGGAGTTCAGTGGTGTGATCTCGGCTCACTGCAACCTCCGCTTCCCAGGTTCAAGTGATTCTCCTGCCTCAGCTTCCTGAGTAGCTGGGATTACAGGCATGCACCACCTTGCCTGGCTAATTTTTTTTTTTTTTTTTTTTTTTTTTTTGTATTTTTAGTGAAGACAGTGTTTCACCATGTTGGCCAGGCTGGTCTTGAACTCCTGACCTCAAGTGATCTGCCTGCTTCAGGCTCCCAAAGTGCTGAGCCACCATGCCCAGCCAGAAATCTCAAACTTACTATACTATACATCTAAAACGGATTTTCTTATTTCACTCTCCACGTCTATTATATCTGCTTTTTCCATAGTCTTTCCCTAAATCTTACTAAATGGCAGTAGTATTAGCCTGGTAACTCAGACCCCACATCGATAAATCACCCATAATACTTCCCTTTCCTTCACTCCTACATGTCCTACTGGTGCCACCTTCACAATGCAGTATATCCTTAATCGGATCGCTTCACAACGCCTTCACCACTGCAACTCTGGTTATGACTGGTATTATGTATCTCCTAGACTGCTGTCCCTTCTTTCACTTTTGTCCCCCTAAAACCAATTCTCTTATGCTTAGCAGCTGAAGTAATGTTGCTCCAGCTCAAACCTGAGTGATATTCAGAAGGAAGTTTGACTGCGATCCATACTGTGATCCGTAGGACTCTACATGATCCAGCCCTTCCCAGCTATGAGAATGAGAATATCTTATCCCCTACCTCTTTCTCCTCTCCTCTTATTTTGTTCTAGCAACAGTGGGGTTATTTTCCTATTCATTGGCTATACCAAGCTTATTCTTGCTTTTGATAATTTGCACTGTGTTCCTTCCTCTGCCCAAAACACTTCTCTTTGAAGGACCCACATGGCGAATTCCCGCAGTCCAGTCATATGTCTGTTCAAACATCACTAGCTCTGAGAGGCTTTCTCTAATCGTGGTACTCAAAAGAGCTCCTCTCCCTCTATTGTCACTTTCTATTTTCATACCCTGCTTTATTTTACCTCAAATCACGTAAACTACATTGAATCATGTACCTATTTGTTTACATATTTATTATGTCCTGTCTTCCTAATTAAAAATATAAGTCCCATGAGGTAGGCTCTTTGCCTAGATTGTTCATCCTTGTATATCCAGTACCTAAAACAATGTCTGGCCCATAGTACATACTCAATAAGTATTTTACAAATGAAATATTGAAGAAACTATTACATCAGGTCAATATATTTAATTAAAATCTGACCCTGTTTTGCAAATTAGCTTTTCATTATTTTACATGGCCTTTTAAAAATTCCATTTTATGAGATAAAAAAGGAAAACGGGAATGTCAATGAAATGGAAGAAATTCCAAGGCAAACTTAGATTTAAATATTAAAAGCATCAATCATAATCATGCCCTATGTTTCAATAGCACTTAGTGATTTTCTTGGTACTATCTTACATTCTGTCCTATTTAATCCATATAACAATCTTTTATTAGTATCTCCATTTTGCATATGAGAAAATGAAAACTAAATGAATCTAAGGGACTTTAACAAGTTCTTGCAGCTAAGAAGTGTCAGAGACAAGATTAGAAGATGCTTCTGTCAGAGTCTTCATCAAGGATTTGCTCACACTCTCAAAGCTAATCTAAAAACTCCCCACTCTGTGCCAGGTTCAATATGAAAATATGAAAATCGAACAAATTTGAAATTGACATTCCATGGCTCACATTATGAAAATGACTGTTTTCCCTAAAAGTCAAACTCTAATTTGAAAAATACTTTTTTTCTGATTCTGGAACTCTGAGAATGAGCAAGAAGGGGAACTTGACTCTGCAAATTCACACTTTTGGAGCAGGGGCTATGTAACATGGGTGTCAGGCAGAGAAGACTTGCTGGCAAGGAACGTGCTCAGGCCCTACCTGTAAAAAGACGTCCAGGTGGGTCAAGAATCAAATGAATTAATACAGAAGAACAGCTATAAATGTGCAGGTATAGACTGAATTCAGACTGGATATCTTAGCTTGGGATTATATTTTATTTTGTTTTATTTGTATTATGTTAGTGTGGTGGGGTTTTCTATTTTAAATTGGCTTTAAATATTTCACATTCTGAATGTCTAACATAAAAGTCTGAGTTTCTCAGTTTTCTTTTCTTTCTTCTTCTTTTTTTTTTTTTTTTAAATAAAAGACAGCTGGTTTACCATGCAAAATCATGATAAACCATGAAACGACGTAGCTGCTGCCTCTTCAAGTGGGGTAGCTACTTTCTGTTTGCCACACTTCCCATTCTTACTCATAACTTCCACCTTTCTGCTTTGCTCATTTACATGGTTTACTTGATACCTGCAGATATTTGAGTTTGTGATGTTAAATTTAGAGATTCCTAGCTATATGAAGCAGGAGGCAGCAGAGCATCATCAATGAGATTGATTTATCAATGGTATAAATGAGCTGCAAGAACGTGTAACTCCAAACTGAATATTTTTGTTTGGCAGCAACAAAAAAGCCTCCTTGAAAAGAGTGTCTTCTTAACAGCTTTCTAGGAGGGCTGATACCCAGGTAATCTGCTGCTTTAATGTATGAGCTGACTATATTTATTATGACCTGTTTTCCTCTCAATGTCTTCCTCAACAGCATCCTGTAAAGTCTTGGATGAAGATCTTCACAGGTATAGTATAATCCCCTATTTGTGAAGGGTAGAATGTACTACCTAAAATATAGATACAAGTATTTCTGTTGGTATTGTATAGAAGAGAGTGAAAAGACAATGAAAAATAAGAGAGAGAACAAGAGACCATGGGCACTTTAAGTAAGGACAGTACTGGAGACAGTGAGCTTTGTGACAGTCCCTGTGCTACTTAGGACAATGCCAGGATATTGGGCATTGTAAAAGGAGAAGAATGGTATTTGCAGTAGGAAGCGATGTCTACTACTCCCCTTCTCATGGAGAAAAATATGGGAAGAATCTTCTCACTCCTCCTTCCCCAGAGAGGCAGAGTCACTTATGTTACTCCCATATTTAGAAGACACAACACAGCCTCGCATTGTCACAGTGCATCCAGTATGCTTGTTCTCATCCTATGATGGCTGGACTGTGATGGCATCTTCAGTGTATCACCTCACGAGTGGCACATGCAGAGTAAGCTTCATTTAGAGAGAATGTGATAAACGTTACTTTGATTGACCTCTTTGGCCATTTCTGGGTGCCGGACTCTTGATTCAATAGGTAGAGAACACCACCAAGTAAGGATTTTTCTAGAATTTGAAACTATGAAGATAATAAAATGACTACTGAAAATAACAAGACCTGTATTTTGAAATGAGGTCTCTTATAAATTGATTTCTAAATATATAATTACTCACAAAGAGTAGTCATGGTTTTAGCATCATATTCTATTTCCTCTTCACTGAAACTCTGGTTATAATGGTATAGGGCAGCCACAGGAGCAGTGTGGGTCTAGAGTGGCCCTTCTTCTGTGTGAGGCACATTGCTCTTCTTCCACAAAATCTGGTCTGCTCAGAAGTGTTTGCTTTTCATTTCAGAAACGTCATTAAGTAATCATACAAAGTTATTCATATTTTCTAATTACTCCTAGGCATGGCTTTCAACCTTCAGGAGAACTTACTACAGCTCAGGTGAGAGATAGCGCTGTAATTGTAGGATCAGAATTCTTATTTCTGTCCTGTATGTTCTTTCTATTACCTTTACTTTCTTTTATGTACTGTGATGATTTTGGGAAGTGGTTTTAAACTTTCTTTCAGAGATCTATATTTCTATACCTACTGGCAATAGGAACTGAAAATTGATCTTCTCTCCTATTTACAGTCCATAAAATTTCCTGTATTCCATCACAAAGATAGTGACTCAGAACATTACTTTTTAATCACTTCATGCCTACTTCAGTGGTTTCCAAATGCCTTTGTGTAAATGGACTGCATCAGAATTGCCTGGGAAGTATATTAAAATTACAGATTCCCAGGCCCCAACCCAGTCATTCAGAAGAATCTCTAGAACTGACTCCCTTTAATCTGTGTTTTAAACAAGAACAAAGGCAATTCTTATTCCAGCCCCCAGTTTGGAAATTTATAAAAACACTATGACTAACATGCACCTACAGCCAGCAGTCACTATTTTCTGACTCAATGAATCAACGAATGGGTAACATTCTCAAACACGAAAAAGACAAAAAGGATACTTGTGAGCCTTCTAAAACCCTGACCCCAGACAGCTGAAAGACTACCACCTGTTTGAAAAACTAATGCAGCCTAGACTTCTGTACACAAGGAGAATGTGGTAGGTAATTACAAACCAATGTTTCTGCTGCAATAACCAGAAGAAGTCAGACATATTATTAACAAAATATATA
>NW_016803991.1:1407005-1422490 GCF_001698545.2 Rhinopithecus bieti
TATATATATTTTAGGCATCAAAGAGCTATGAAAGCAAGAAGAATTAGATGATCTACAGCTCGAGAGGAGAATATTTCCTAGCTGACCTGATTATATCCAACCTTTTTGTTCATCTAGGAGCATTTGCCAATTCTGTGAATAAGCTAAGGATAGTGTTCACTGAGAAACTTTTGGAGAGAATGAGACATCAGTAAGCTTTTGTAGAGATTCTGTGGTGGTAGACTAACAGTTTAGAAATTTCAGGGAGTGCAAATGCATTGCCAGTTTTCCCTATGAGAAACTTGATAAATTCCAGTGCTGAATAGATGACTAGGACAGTAGGCTGGAAGTTTCTCCAAGGCAGAGTAAAATTTCCTGCAGGTTCGTGGTGCTTAGGACCAAAGAAATTTGCAAGGGGGAGGCCTGTTTCAAACATATTGCCAATCTTTCCCTACAAATATTTGTCAAACTTTGAAGCTATATGGAAGTGGAGGTTGGGAAGCTGGGCTGGAAACTATGGAGAAAAAACTTTATCTCTGAACTCTTCCAGAGCTAAAATATGAATTGGGGGAGACTCTTAAAGAAAGCTTAGAATGGCCATACATTAAGTAAAGAGGTAAACCAGGCATAGCTTGATCTGATTAAAACTACAAACCAGTCCTGACTCAGATGTATTTCTGACCGGACTAAGATGTTTAGCTTCTCACACTGTCTTCCTAAGAGAAATGGGAGAAGGAAATAAAAGACTATTTGGAGTGTCCATAGTTTCATTACACACAATGGCTAGCATGTATTTATAAATTACTATACAGAGCCTGGACAACATGGCAAAACTCCATCTCTACAAAAAAATACAAAAATTAGTCGAGGTAGTGATGCACACCTATAGTCCCAGCTATTCGGGAGGCTGAGGTGGGAGGATAGCTTGAGCCGAGGAGGTTGAGGCTGCAGCAAGCTGTGATCGTGCCACTGCACTCCAGCCTGGGTGACAGAATGAGACCCTGTCTCAAAAAAAAATTACTAAGCAGGTAAAGAGACAAGAAAATATGACAAATAATGAGAAAAGGGAAATCCACAGATGATCTAGATATTGAAATGAGAAGTCAGGTATCTTAAAGGAGCAATAACTAATATGTTGAAAAAATAGAGGACAATATGGACAAAATGAATAAAGACTGGATAATTTCAACAGAGAATGGTATCTGTAAAGCAGAGTCAAAAGAATAGTCTGAAACTAAAAATGCAATATTTGTGATTCAATGCCTGGGTTTAGAACTAGAACATAGGATTAATGAACTAATCAGTAGTTAGTGAACAGGTCAATAAAAACACATAGATTGAAACAAAGATTTTAAAAGACTAGAAAAAAAGACAGAAATGAACGTAAGATACTTGAGAGATAGATTGAAAGAGGCTAAT
Source organism: Rhinopithecus bieti (assembly GCF_001698545.2). Taxonomy (NCBI): domain Eukaryota; kingdom Metazoa; phylum Chordata; class Mammalia; order Primates; family Cercopithecidae; genus Rhinopithecus; species Rhinopithecus bieti. The sequence continues at coordinate 1,408,404 of NW_016803991.1, forward strand.
ATATATAGTCTTGTAATTCTAGAAAGGAAATAGAATGAGACAGAACCATCTTCAAAGACCACAGTGTTGACAATTTTCTCAAAATGGATGAAAGATATCAACCTCAAAATTCAAGAGGATCAATGAACCCCAAGCAGAATGCACACACACACTCGTGTGTGCGCGCGCGCACACACACACACCTATCTATGTAAATTAAGGTAAATTTCCTGAAAATCACTGGCAAAGAGAAAATCGGGAAAGCAATGAGAGGACAGATAAAATCACACACTAGGCCGGGCGCGGTGGCTCAAGCCTGTAATCCCAGCACTTTGGGAGGCCGAGGCGGGTGGATCACGAGGTCAGGTGATCAAGACCATCCTGGCTAACATGGTGAAACCCCGTCTCTACTAAAAAAAATACAAAAAACTAGCCGGGCGAGGTGGCGGGCGCCTGTAGTCCCAGCTACTCGGAGGCTGAGGCGGGAGAATGGCAAGAACCCAGGAGGCGGAGCTGCAGTGAGCCGAGATCGCGCCACTGCACTCCAGCCTGGGCGACACGGCGAGACTCCATCTCAAAAAAAAATAAAAAATTAAAAAAAAAATAAAATAAAATCACACACTACATTCAAAAGAACAATGAGTGACAGCTGATTTCTCAAAAGAAGTCATATAAACCAGAAGGCAATAAACTTTTATCAGACATTTTAAAAATCTGATCAAATATAGTCCAGCTAGAGTGTTATAACCAGTAAAAATAGTCTTTGAAAATGAGGGTAAAATTAAGAAGTTTTCAGACAAAGACTAAAATATTTGTGGCCAGAAAACCTGCCCCAACAGAAAAAGAACAAAGAGAATTCTTCAAGCAGAAGATCCCATCAGATTCCAGAGAAAAAAGTTAAAATGTAAGAAGAAATGAAGAGTATTTGGAATTATAAATATAAGTGAATATTGTTTTTATAAATAACAATTGTAATGTTTTGAGGAGTTAAAATTATATGTAGAACTAAAATAAATACATAGGAGCTGTTACATGGAATTTAAAGATTCTAAGGGTTTAATGGTATTAGTAATATGAGAAAAGTAATCACTTCTATTGGGCTGTAATAAGTAAAAGATACATGTTGTAAGCTCTAGAAAACTAGTAAGAGAACATATAACTAACAAATTTATAAAAAAAAATAAAATATTTGATAATAAAAGAGAAAGCAGGAAACTATTTTTTAAAATAAAAGAAACATAAAACAAATGGGCCCATAGAAAATCACCAGTAAGAAGATAGCTATAAACCTAGTTTTATCAGTAGCTACATTAAATCTTAAAATCTCCAAATAGAAGACTAAATAAAATTGTCAGAGAAAAAGAAACTGCAACTGTGCGGTGTTTAAAAGTAAACAGTTTAACTGTAAGACAGATAAATCTTTGAAAAAATATATACCATAGTATCACATAAGCACTAACCAAAAGAAAGTTTCCAATGTCAGAAAAAACTAATTTTAAGTAAATAAATATTATTAACAAGAAAGAACCACAGAATATTCTGATAATCACTCAAAAGATTAAATATAGAGTGACCATATGACCCAGGAATTCTTAAGTATCGGGTCATGAGAAGTGAAAATGCATGTTCACTCAAAAACTTGTACAAGAAGGTTAAAAGTTGCATTATTCGTGATAGCCAAAAAGTGAAAACAAGCCAAATGTCCACAACAGGCAAACAATATGCAATATGTTGTATACATATTAAATGGAATGCTATTTAGCAATAAAAAGGAATCAAGTACATACTAAAACACGGGTAGACTCAAAACATTTTGCAAAATGAAAAAAATGAGTTACAAAAGACAGCATATTATATGATCCTATTTATATAAAATCTTCAGTATAGGCAAACCTATAAAGACAAAAAGTATATTAATGGTTGCCTCAGTCTATGAAGGTTAATGTGAAGTAATGGGGAGTGATAGCTATTAGATACAAGATGTCTTTGGGGATTGCTGAAAATATTCTAAGCATTTGTGGTGATAGTTACACAACTCTGTCAATATTCAAAGACACTGAATTGCATACTTTAAGGGGATGAATTGTGTGGCATATGAATTAAATTTCTATAAGGTTCTTAAAATAAATGAATAGGTACAGTTTCTAAAGTAAAAAATGTCAAACACAGAGCATCATAATCCTAATTTGTGTAAATCTTATGGTCCAGCTACAAACTTCATAAAACAGAAATTAACAAAACTATTATAGGAGGATAAATATACAAATCCTTAACTATTGTGAGAACTTTAGCACATGTCTTTCACTAACTGATAGGAAAAGCAGATAAAGAAAATGAAAGTCCATACAGAATGTCTGAATAGCATAATAAGCAAACAAACTAAACTGTCATATTTAGAATTCTGCACCCATAGACAACAGAAACATATGGAAACACATCCCATGCTCATAGATGGGTAGAATCAATGTTGTGAAAATGACCATATGGCCAAAACCAATCTACAAATTCAATGCAGTCCCCATCAAAATACCACCATCATTCCTCACAGAGTTAGAAAAAACAATTTAAAAATTCATATGGAACCAAAACAGAGACCACATAGCGAAAGCAAGACTAAGCAAAAAGAACAAATCTGGAGGTATCACACTACCTGATTTCAAACTATACTGTAAGGTCATAGTCACCAAAACAGTGTGGCACTGGTATATAAATAGGCACAAAGACCAATGGAACAGAATAGAGAACCCAGAAATAAACCCAATAATGATATTATTTTCAAGTATACTTAAAACACTTACTATTAGAACTGGGCTGTTTAAAAAAAAAAAAAAAAAAAAAGCCAAAACATAATTCAAAAGATTGTTATCCTTCACAGTGCATTCTTTGGCCAAAAAATATAACCCCTAAAACTCCACTTCGTGAAAATTAATGAACCCACATTATTTTTGAAAAACTGCAATGGCAAAATAAGAAATCAAAACATAAATTAGAAAATATTTTTAAATGAATGACAATGAAGATACAAAATATACAAACTTGCAAGTTGTAGCAAAAGCAATGATGAGAGAAAAATGTATAGCTTTAAAATGTGTATATTAAAAAATAATCCTTTCAGCTGGAGCTGAAGGAAAGATGAAAAAAAGTGAGATAAAAGAAATGTTTAAAGAAAAGATGAGAAAATAAAGTGAAATAGGCTCAAAATTGAATGATTTGAAGTTTCTGTTTAAGAATCTAGACCAAAAGGAAGATCAAATCAAACTAAAGAAAACTATGAAGAAAAGCATGAAAAACATACTGGGAGAAATTAATGGCATAGAAAACAAGTGTACAATATAGAAAAACCAAAAAAGACAAAATTAAATTATTTAAAATAAATGTTACAATTGATAAACCTCTAAAATTACCTAATTAAGAAAAATGGGAGAAAACACAATTATCAATACTAGGAATTAAAGTGGATGTCACTTTAATAACAGATAGAAAATCAATAAACAGCTGACTTAGGCAACACTGCAGATCAAATTGGCCTAACAAACATATTCAGAATTTTCTACCCAAAAGCAGAATATATATATATATATTTTTCAAGTGTTCACAGGGCATTCTCTAGGACTGATCATCAGTTAGGTCACAAAACAAACCAACAAATTTAAGAAGATTAAAATCATAGCATGTATCTTTTCTGAACACAATCAAATGCAATTAGAAATCAATAACAATAAGAAAATGAGATGCTGAGAGCAGCTCGGTCAGGGAGACCCTAACCAGCAGCACCAGAGGAATTAAAGACACACACAGAATTATAGAGGTGTGAAGTGGGAAATCAGGGGTCTCACAGCCTTCGGAGCTGGGAGCCCCGAACAGAGACTTACTCACATATTTATTAACAGCAAAATGTTCTGGAATGCAATCTTCCTAAACAAGTACACTCATTTTTTCTAACTGAGTCCAATCCTGTTTACAAATAAGTTTTTGAGAGTGGTATGCCTCAATAATAGGAGAAGATTTATTATGGTAAATACTGAGATCAGAAAGCATGTGTAACTGTGTCAGAGTGATTACATGTAGGCATTATTGCCAGCCATGATTGATAAATATGCTCAATAAGTATAATTGTTCTCTGTGACAGCCCTTATTGAAGGAATACTCACGGTAGTAGTGGATATCTGCTATCATAGCCACCATTAAATTACTTGTTGTGACTGGTTGTCCTGCTTTCCTCAGATTTTCTTCTGTCATCTGTGACAGCTTCTTGATCTGTCCCCAGGTGGGTGGCTGTGTTCGATGGGTGTTGCTCGTGACAGTTGGGGTCCTTCTCAGTGTCAGTCTCAACATGGCTGTACCTGGGCGGTCCTTGGGATCTTCCCAGAGTCTCTTACTCAGCATCTGGCTCATGATAAAGTTTCAAGTGTCTTGATGGTATCAAAATTGGCTGTTGATTTTTGCCTGGAGAAATGCAAGCACAACCTCTACCCCAAGTTATTATTTTACCTATTTCCCAACCTTTTGTAATTGGATCTCTCCACCAAATCAGTTATTCTGCTTCTGCCTTTGCAGCTGGTTTCTGTAGATGCTGTTCAGCTGCTGATAACATCTGGCCTTTGGACAGGCTCAAAAAATTTAAAGTTAATAATGCTATATTCAGTTGCATCTGTGGGGTTCCCTATTCTCTTTCTCCCCCTTTCTGCTTCTGGAACTGCTGTTTTAGGGAGAGATTCATCCTTTCCACTATGGCTTGTCCTTGAGAATCATATGGGATACCAGTAATGTGTTTAATATTTCACATAGAGAAAAATGTAGCTAGAGCTTGGCTTGTATAGCCTGGGGCATTATCTGTTTTAATAGAAGCTGGAATGCCCATCACCACAAAACACTGCAAAAGGTGATGTTTAACACAGGCAGAAGACTATCCTGATTGGCATGTAGCCCAGACAAAGTGAGGAAAGTTGTCCACACATACATGTACATAAGCTAGTCTCCCAAACAAGGGAAGATGTGTGACATCCATTTGCCAAAGAGAGTTATGTTCCAATCCTCGAGGACTAATTTCTCCTGTAAAAGATGAGGAACGTACCATTTGGCAAGTTGGGCATTGCTGGATAATAGCTTTAGCTTCTTTCCAGGTAATGCTGTATCTGCATTTGAGACCAGAGGCATTAACATGGGTTAAATTGTGAAAGTGTCCAGCATTAGATATTGCAGTAGCAACTAGGTGATCAGCCATTTGATTCCCTTCAGTCAAAGGTCCTGGAGGAGGTGTATGAGCCCTAATGTAAATGATGTAAAAAGGGTGCATTCTACTTTCAACTGCTATTTGCAGTTTGGTAAATAAAGTCATCAGTTGTTCATCTGCAGGAAATCGTAACTGAGAATTTTCAATTAACTGTGCAGAATGAACCACGTATGAAGAATCAGAAATCACATTAATAGGCATATCAAAAGCAGTCAATACCTCAATTACAGCTAAAAGCTCTGCTTTTTGAGTTGAAGTATAGGGCGTCTGGAAAACTTTACTTTTCGAACCAGAATAAGAAACTTTACCATTACTAGACCCATCTGTAAAAACATTCTCAGCACCTTCAATTGGTTTAAATTTAGTTATTTTAGGGAGAATCCAATTAGTTAATTTCAAAACTGAAACAGCTTCATTTTAGGAAAATGATTATTGAGAATACCCAGAAAGTCAGCTAAATGGGTTTGCCAAGTAAAACTATTTACAAAAGCTTGCCTTATTTGTGCCTTCATGAGAGGGACAATACGTTTTCCAGGATCATATCCATGTAATTCAACAATCCGAGTTCTCCCAATTCCTATCATAGTAGCGATTTGATCTAAATAAGGAATTAGAGTCCGTGAATTAGTATGTGGAAGAAAAAGCCACTCTACTAAGTCCTGTTCTTGGACAGTAACACCAGTAGATGAATGCTGAGTTGAAAAAATTGTTAATTTAGAGTCTTCTCTGGAACTATTCTATTCATTTGAGCTTTATGGACTTGCTTCTCAATCATTTGTAACTCTGCCTCAGCCTCCTGCATTAACTGCGGAGGGCTAGTGAGACTAGGATTTCCTCTAAGGATAGAAAACAGATTACCCATGGCATAGTAGGAATGCCTAGAGCAGGTTGTATCCAATTAATGTCCTGTAGTAATTTTTGAAAGTCATTTAATCTTTTCAACTGATCCCTACATATGGTTACTTTCTGTGGCACAATGGTAGTGTCATTTACTAAGATCCCCAAGTAGCAGTAGGGAGTAGTAGTCTGAATTTTGTCAGGAGCTATAATTAAACCAGCACGAGAAATCGAATTTTGCAAGTGATCATAACATTGGAGTGGGGACAATGTTTCTCGAGTGGGGACAACACAAAGTATATCATCCATATAGCGAATAATATAACACTGTGAAAATTTTTTATGAGTAGGTTCAATTGCTTGCCCCACATACATCTGGCAAATCGTTGGACTGTTTAACATGCCCTGTGGCAACACTTTCCAAGGATAACGCTTAGCAGGCTGCAGGTTGTTTGCTGCAGGAATTGTAAATGTAAACTGTTCAGTCTTGCTCAGCTAAGGGGATAGTAAAGAAACAGTCTTTTAAATCTCTGACTATTAAAGGCCAATTTTTTGGAATTATAGCAGGAGAAGGCAATCCTGGCTGTGATGCTCCCACAGGTTGTATAACTGAATTGATGGCTCTTAAGTCAGTTAACATTCTTCATTTACTCGATCTTTTTCTTAATTATGAAAACTGGAGAATTCCAAGGGGAAAATGTTGGAGTTATGTGCTCATTTTCTAATTGTTCAGTAACTAATGTATCTAAAGCCTCCTGTTTCTCTTTACTTAGTGGCCACTGTTCTATCCAAAATGGCTTGTCTGTTAACCATTTTAAATGTGTAAGTTCTGGAGGCTTAACAGTGGCCGCCATAAAAAATTATTTCCTAATCTTTGGTGGGAACTTTGTTTTTCCACGTGAAGCAGTCCTTTCAAACCTTGCAAATTATTTTCTAATCCCGTACCAGGGACAGACCCCATTTCATGCATCATATGTTGATTTTGAGGGCTATAGAATTGTTCTGGAATTAGAACTTGTGCTCCCTATTGTTGTAACAAATCTCTCCCTCATAAATTTATAGGTACAGAAGTTATAATTGGTTGAACAGTGCCAGGTTGTCTGTCGGGCCCTTCACAATGCAAAATGTAACTACTTTGATATACTGCAGGGGCTTTACCAACTCCAACTATGTTAAATTGAGTGGGTTAAATTGGCCACACGGATGGCCAGTGCTGTAGAGAAATGATTGAAATGTCCGCTCCTGTATCTACCAAACCTTTAAATTTCTTTCCCTGAATAGTTATTTCACAGTTATGACATTTATCAGTAATTTGATTTACCCAACAAGCTGCTTTGCCTTCTTTATTTGTACTTTCAAATCCTCCTGTTTGTTTAATTTCACGTTTTCCCACTCCCAGATATGGCACAATCAGGAGCTGTGCTATGCGCCCTCCTGGCTCTGCTTTCCAGGGAACTGAAGTAGACATAACAATTTGAATTTCCCCATTGTAGTCTGAATCAATGACTCCTGTATGTATTTGTACCCCTTTTAAACTTAAACTAGGCCTTCTTAAAATTAATCCCATTGTCCCTGCTGGCAAGAGTCCACAGACTCCTGTTGGGACTTTTTGCGGGGCTTCCACAGGCAGAAGGCTCACAGCTTTTGTGCAGCATAAATCCACTGTGGCACTACCAGCTGTGGTGGGGGACAGACATTGTACAGGGGTGAGGGAATGGCCTAAGCTGGAAATGCCCCAGTTTAGAATGGGGCCCGCGACAGACCCCTCATAGCATTTCCCTAAATCAGGTTCCTTTCTTTATCAAACTTAGAATGACACTCGCTAGCCCAATGTTTTCCTTTTTCACATTTTGGACATATTTCAGGCTCAACAGTTTTCTTTTTCCCCTATCTGGCGGCCTGACTCGCTTTTTCTACACTCTTTTTCAGTATGGCCATGCTTCCCACAGTTAAAACAAGTTCCAGGAAGTATTTCTTTTATCCACTCTCAGTCCTGCTATTGCCTGTGCCAACAAAGTAGCTTTATGCAGATTACCTCCAATATTATCACAGGCCTTGATATAATCAACTAAATGTGCTTTCCTTCTGATAGGTTGCAGAGCAGCCTGGCAATCAGGATTAGCATTGTTGAAAGCTAATAGCTGCAACACTGTATCCTGAGCAGCCAAATTTGCAATCATCTTTTTAAGAGACTCCTGTAACCTAGTTATAAAATCAATGTATGGTTCTTTTGGTCTCTGTTTTATAGCACTAAACGAAGGGTATTGTTCCCCACCTGAAGTGATTTTTTCCCAAGCTCTAATGCACACTGCTTTAAACTGTTCTATGGCATCACTCTGCATGACCAGTTGTGCATCTAAATCAGCCCAGCCACGAACCCCCAAAAGTTGGTCTGTAGTTATATTAATTTGAGGTTGGGCCTGGGCATTGTGAGCAGCCTGTATGGAAGCTTCATCTGCCCACCAAGTTTTAAGTTGTAAGAACCAAGCAGGAGTCAGACAAGCTCGAGTAAGAGCATCCCAGTCAGTAGGTATCATTTGACTGGAAACAGCAGCATTCTTTAACAGTCCCATTACAAAAGGAGAACTTGGTCCATACTGATTTATAGCTTGTTTAAATTCTTTGAGTAATTTAAAAGGAAAAGGCTCAAATGTAGCTATAATGTTTCCTTGTTGATCTGGGGGGTGTATTCTAACAGGGAACTGCCAAGCCTGTAAATCACCCTCTCATCTAGTTTGCTGAATTCCTGCCTAATAGAACTAAGAGCGGTTGCTCGAGGCGCTGCTTGAACAGTCACTGGGGCAGCCACTTTTGGCCCAGTATCCTCCAGAAAAGAAAGATCTGAAAAGAATGATCTGGGGGGTCTTTTTCTTCAAAATAATAAGGAGGGGGTGCAGAAGGGTAGGGAAGAACCTCTCTCTCTTTTGCCACTTTAGCTTTAGCTGGCAAATAAACCTGGTCTCTAACCTCTTCTGTTACTTCATTATACTCTTGTTCCTCCTCATCATCAGTGTGAAAAAGTTCCAAGGTGAAATGAACCAGACCCCACACTTGTCCCATTGTTACCCTGATGCTTCCGAGCTCCCCTTCTTACTCACCATGGGGATTGCTTAAAGAGTACTCAGGTGTCCTCCAGCTAACTTTCCATTCCAACCATCTCTCCAGCAACCCTTCAACCTGGATTCGAGCCCCCACAAATAGGCACCACTTGCCGAGACCAGCTCAGTCAGGGAGACCCTAAACCAAAGGCACTAGAGGAATTAAAGACACACACAGAAATATAGAGGTGTGAAGTGAGAAATCAGGGGTCTCACAGCCTTCAGAGCTGAGAGGCCTGAACAGAAATTTACCCACATATTTATTAATAGCAAACCATTCATTAGCATTGTTTCTGTAGATATTATATTAACTAAAAGTATCCCTTATGGGAAACAAAGGCATGGGCCGAATTAAAGGAATAGGTTGTGTTAGTTAACTGCAGCAGGAATATGCCCTTAAGACACAGATCACTCATGCTTTGTTTGTGGCTTAAGAATGCCTTTAAGCAGTTTTCCACCCTGGGTAGGTCAGGTGTTCCTTGCCCTCATTCCGGTAAACCCACAACCTTCCAGCGTGGGCGTTAGGGCCATTATGAACATGTTACAGTGCTGCAGAGATTTTGTTTGTGGCCAGTTTTGGGGCCAGTTTATGGCCAGATTTTGGGGGGCCTGCTCCCAACAACGAGAAAATTCACAAATCATAAAAATTAAACAATCCACTCTTGCATAACCATTGTGTCAAAGAGGATGCCAATGGCAATTTTAAAAAATATCTTGAGAGAAATGAAAATGGAAACACGACACACCAAATTTTATAAGATGCAGCAAAAATAATACTGAGAGAAGTTTACATTGATAACTGTCTACATTAGAAAAGAAAATACATGTCCAATAAACAAGGAACTATAAAAAAGATTAAAGTATAATATTAACAGAAGGAAGAAAATAAAAATTATAGTAGAAATAAGTGAAATAGAGAATATGAAAACAATATATGCTCTGCATGGGGGCTCATGCCTGCAATCAGAACTTTAGGAGACCAAAGCAGGAGGATCTCTTGTGCCCAGAAGTTCAAGGCCAGCCTGGGCAACATAGTAAAACCCCTGTCTCCACAAAAAAATATTTTTTAACGAGCTGGGCACTGTGGTGTGCACCTGTATTCTCAGCTACTTGGGAGGCTGAACTGGAAGGATTGCTTGAGCTTGGGAGCTCAAGGCTGTAGTGAGCCATGATTACACTACTGCACTCCAGCCTGGGCAACAGAGTGAGACTATGTGTCAAATAATAACAATAATAAATAAAAACAGAAACAAAAGAAATATTAACAAATAGATAAAGATAATCCATATAGACAAGCCCTTAGCTTAACTAAGAAAAAAAGAGGAGACTTAAGTAAAATCCGAAATGAAAGATGAAACATGACAATCGAAGACTCAGAAATACAAAAGCTCTTAAGAGATGATTATGAACAATTACACACCAACAAATTAGATAACCAAAAAAAAGAATAAATTCCTAGACAAAGACAATCCACCATGACTGAATCTAAAATAAACAGAAAGCCCGAACAGACAGACAATGAGTAAGGAGATCAAATCAGTAATCCAAAACCTCTCAATAAGGAACAGCCCAGGACCAGATGCCTTCGCGGGTGAATTCTGCCAAACATTCAAAGAATAATACCAATCTTTTTAAAACTCTTCTTAAAAAATAGAAGAGGGAATACTTCAAAACTCATTTTATGAGAGAAGCATCACTGCGATACCAAATCCAGATAAACACACTAAAAGAAAAGAAAATGATAGACCAATATTCCTAATGAATGCAGATGAAGAAGCTTCAATAAAATATTACCAAACTGAATTCAACAGCATATTAAAAGTATCATGCACCATGAATAAGTGGGATTTTTCTCTAGAATACAACATACTAAAATCAATCAATGTGATGCACCACAGTAGCACAATGAAAGATAAGAACAATATAATTATCCCAAAAAATACAGAAAAAGTGTTTGACAAAATTCAATACCATTCGTGATTAAAAAAAAAAAAAAAAAAAAAAAAAAAAAAAAAACTTTCAACAAAATAGGTATATAAGGAACTTACCTCAACACCATAAAGGCCATATATAAAATGCTACAACTAATATCATAATCAATGGAGAAAACTGAAACCTTTTCTTTACTATCCACTAAAGAAACCTTCTCCCACCACTTATATTCAACATAGTACTGTAAGTTTCAGCTAGAGCAGTTAGACGAGAAGAAATAAAAGACATTTAAATTGGAAAGGAAGAAGTAAAATTATCTCTGTTTGCAAATGACACGATCATACATGTAGAAAACCTTAAATACTAAACAAAAAACTGTTAGAGGTAATAAATGAATTTAATAAAGTTGCAGGATACAAAATCAGCACACAAAATCAGTAGAATTTTATGCACTTACAAGAAACTATCTGAAAAGAAATTAAGAACATTTCATTTACAATAACAACAAAATAATTAAATACTTGGGAGTAAACTTATCCAGTGAAATAAAGTTTTATATACTGATGAACTATTTTAAATTGATGAAACAAATAAGACAGACAGATACATGGAAAGATAGCCCATCTTTATGAATTGGAAGAATTAATACAATTAAAATATCTTTAATACCCAAAATGATCTATGAATTCTATGTAATAGCTATTAAAATCCCAATGATATTCTTTTCAGGAATAGAAAAAAACAGTCCTAAAATTCACATGGAACACAAAAGACTCCAAATAGCCAAACAATCTTGAGCAAGAAGAACAAAGCTAAAGGCATAACATGCCCTGATTTCAAAATATACTACAAATCTACAGTAATCAAAAAAGTATGATGGTGGCATAAAATCAGACATATAGATCAATTAAACAGAATAGAGGGTCCAGAAATAAATCTGTACATTATAGGCAACTGATCTTTGACTAGGGTACCAAAAACACATAGTAGGGAAAGGATAGTCTCTTCAATAAACAGTGCTGGGAAAACTGGACATCCATATGCGAATGAGTGAAACTGGACCTTTATCTCACATCGCATACAAATATCAACTCAAAATAAATTGAAGACTTAAACATAAGGCCTAAAGCCATAAAACCATTAGAAGAAAACATACAGAAAAAGCTTCTTGACATTGGTCTTAACAATGATTTTTGGGATATGTTGCTGAAAGCATAGGCAACAAAACTAAAAATAGACTAGTAGAATTGCTTCAAACTGAAAAACTTCTGCACAGCTAAGAAAACAACAGAGTGAAAGAAAACCTATAGAATGAAAGAAACTATTTGCAAATTATGTATCTAATAAGGGGTTAATATTCAAAATATGCCTGTAGTCTCAGCATTTTGGGAGGCCGAGGCAGGCAGAACACTTGAACCCAGAAGCTTAAGACAACCCGAACGATATGGTGAAACCCATCTCTACAAAAAATACAAAAAAAAAAAAAAAAAAAAAAAAAAGAAAGAAAATTAGCCAGGTATGGTGGTGCATGCCTGTGGTGCCAACTACTTAGAAGACTGAGGTGGGAGGATTGCTTGAGCCCAGTAAGTCAAGACTGCAGTGAGCCGAGATTTTGCCACTGCACTCAAGTCTGTGCTACAGAGCGAGACTCTGTTTCAAAAAAAGCAAAAACAAAAACAAAAAACTCAAAACATATAAAAAGCTCAAACAACTCAATAGTAAAACAGATAAGCCCCAAATAAAACCCAATTATAAAATGTGCAAAGTACCTGTATATACATTTATCCAAAGAAGGTATACAAATTGCCAAAGGTACATTAAAAGGTTGTCAACATCACTACTCATCAGGGAAATGCAAATCAAAGCCATAATGAGTCATCGCCTCACATCTGTTAGGATAGCTACTATCAAAAAAGACAAAAGATAACGTGTTGGCAAGGATGTGGAGAAAAGGGAACCCATATACACTGTTGGTAGGAATGTAAATTGGCACATTATGGAAGACAGTACAGAGGTTCCATAAAAACTCCAGCAATCCCTCTTCTATATCCAAAGGAACTGAAATCAGTATCTTTGAAGAGATAACCACACTTCCATGTTACCTGTAGCATGTTTCACAATAGTGAAGATATAGGAACAACCTAAATGTCCATCAAAGTATCAATGGATATGAATAAAGAAAATCTGCTCTATCTATCTATCTATCTATCTATCTATCTATCTATCTGTATAGTGACATATTATTCAGCTGTAAAAAGAAAAAAAGAACCATGTCAGATGTGACAACATGGATGAGCCTGAAGGGCATTATGCTGAGTGAAATAAGCCAGGCATGATCTCATTCATATGTGGGATCTGAAATAGTCAAATAAGTAGAAGCAGAGAGTAGAATGCTGGATTGCCAGGGTCTGAGGAATAAGGGAAGTAGGGAGATATTGGTCAATGAGGTGCAAATTTTAAGTTACGCAACATGAATAAGTTCTGGAACAACATGAATAAGTTCTGGAGCAACATGAATAAGTTCTGGAGATCTAATGTACAGCATGGTGACTATGCTTAACAATACTGTATTGTAAACTAGATGTGTGCTAAGAAAGTAAGTACATCTTAAGTGTTCTCACTACAAAGGAGGAGAATGAGAAGGGGGAGGAGGAGGAGGAGTGAAAGAGAAGAAGAAAATGATAATTTTGTGAGATGATGAATGTGTTAATTAGCTTAATTATGGTATTGTTATTCAGTTAATTAGCTAATACATTTGAAAATTTGAATGAAATGTGCAAATTCCTTGAGAAATACAAATTACAAAACCCGACAGAAGAAGAATTTAATGTCTGAATAGTCTGGCATCTAATAATAAATTTGGAACACTTATTAAAACCTTCTCACAACAAAAACCCAGATGGCTGTCTTGGTGAAATCTTCTGAATATTTAAGGAATAAATTATACTACTTTTGTACAAATTCATCCAGAATAAATGAAAGAGTGAATATTCTGTCTGTATTTTAGG
>NW_016803991.1:1422754-1453661 GCF_001698545.2 Rhinopithecus bieti
ATACATATACACACACACACACATATATATATATAATAGATCATTATCATGTTAGGTATTGCAGAGTATGTTGTATTAAAATTCAAAAATTAACCTACTGAATTTACTACATTAACAGAATAAAGAAAATAGTCATAGATAGGATCATCCAGATAAATGCAGAAAACATTAACAAGATTTAAATCCTGTCATGACTTTAAGGAATATTTTTAGCAAATTAAGAACAAAGAATATATTTTTAAAAACACTACAGGAAATATTATACTCAATAATGAAGCATGGAAAGCTTTCATCTACGATTGGAAATAAGACAAGGATACTCGCTTTAGATCACTCTGTTCAATGCTGTTGGTAAAGTCCTAAAAATACAGTAAGGTAAGAAAAGAAACAAAAGGCAAATTGATTAGAAAGGAAAAGATAAAACTGTCACTGCTGGCAAGTTATATAATTATGTATACAAAATCTGCCAACACACAGAAACCCTTTCAAAAGAATATTACAATTAATAGGTGAAGTTAAGAAAAATTTAAGATGCTAGGTCAGTATTAAAATTTATTCTATTTTTATATAGTAGTAAAAAATTAAAAATAGATTTTAAACATATCATTTATAATACCATCAAAAAATTGCCAGGTGTTGTGGCTCATGCCTGTAATCCCACTGCTTTTGGCAGCCTGAGGTGGGAAAATCCCTTGAGTCCAGGAGTTTGAGACCAGCTTGGTCACCATAGCAAGACCCTACCTGTACAAAAAATTTAAACAGTAGCTGAGCATGGTGCCACATGCCTGTGGTCACAGCTACTGGAGAGGCTGAGGTGGGAGGATTGCTTGAGCCCATCACGTCAAAGCTGCAGTGAGCCAGGTTCACGCACTGTACTCCAGCCTGGGTGGCAGAGAAAGACCCTGTTTCAAGAGGGGAAAACAAAACAAAACAAAACAAAACAAAACATAAAATGCCTAGGAAAATATCTCATAAGAAAATATGAAGAAATTGTAAGCTGAGAGTTGCAAAATATTTTGGGGATAAATTTTAATGGACCCAATTAAATGGATGAATATATCACATTAATGGACAGGAAGACCCAGTATTGTAAACATATCCATTTTCCCCAAAATCAACCTCTAAAATCAATACAATTCCTCCTTTTTTTAAAAAAAGTATTTTTTTTTTTTTGGTGGAACTTAAAAAGCGAATTTAAACATTCATATGGACATGCAAAGACTTGAGAATATCAAGACAATCCTAATAAAACCAAAATGCTGAATGACTTACTTTTGCCCGATATCAAGATTCATTATACATCTGTGCTGCAGGGATAGACAAACTGACCAATGGAAAAGAATAGGATCCAGTAATATAAGCACACCTGTATTCATCCATTCTCACACTTCTAATAAAGACAAACCTGAGACTGGGTAATTTATAAAGAAAAGAGGTTTAACTGACTCACAGTTCAGCAAGGCTGGGGAGGCCTCAGAAACTTACAATCATGGCAAAAGGAGAAGCAAACACATCTGCCTTCAAATAGTGGCAGCAAGGAGAAGTGCCAAGCAAAGGAGGAAAAGCCCTTTATAAAAGCATCAGGTCATCTCATAAGAACTCACTCACTATCACAAGAACAGCATGAGGGTAACAAACCCCATGATTAAATCACCTCCCACCTGGCACTTCCCATGACACATGGGGATTATGGGAACTAACAATTCAAGATGACATTTGGGTGGGGACACAGCCAAACAATATCAATGCCCAATGACACAACAATTTACTTCTATCATACATCCCACAAAAATACAGATGCAGGCTAGGCACAGTGGCTCATGTCTGTAATCCCAGCACTTTGGGAGGCCAATGTGGGCAGATCACTTGAGGTCGAGAGTTTGAGACCAGCTTGGTCAATGGGGCAAAACCCCGTCTCTACTAAAAATACACACAAAAAATTATCCTGATGTGGTGGAGCACACCTGTAATCCCAACTACTCAGGAGACTGAGGCAGGAGAGTGACTCGAACCCAAGATGCAGAGGTTGCAGTGAGCCAAGATCAGGCTACTGCACTCAAGCCTGGGTGACAGAGCAAGACACTGTCTCAAAAAAAAATAAAAATAAAAAAAAATAAAAAAAGATATATATATACACACACACACACACACACGTAGGTTCATATTTACTAGAATGTTCACAAGAGCGGTATTAGTAATTGTTCCAAACTGGAAATTACCAAAATTCTCATTAACAATTAAATCATTTTAAAAATTATTATAGTCACACGATTTAACACTATGTAGTATTGTGAATGCGAATGATTTACAGCAATAGCACCTACATGAAAAATTTTTAAAAACTTACTGTTGAACAAAAGAAGCCAATCAAACTAAATCTCTACTATAGAAGTCAGGACTGTGGCTATCCTTGGCAGGGACAAACAGGTAGTCTCTGGAAAAGAGAGAAAATAGCTTCTGTGGTGCTGGTAACATGGTATTTTAAATGTGTGCTCATCCTATAGTTGCACTCCGTTTGTGAAAAGTCATCAAGCTGAAAGCTGAATAATTGTAATATGAGCCTATCTCTGTAAATACATTATATTTGAATAAAAACTTAAATTAATTAAATATCATATAAATAAATAATTCTAAAGCAGCCTAAATTATTAAAGAGTTCTAGAGTTAAAAGTTATTCAAAAGCACCATATATGTGCTTCCAGTGTGGGGATTAACTGTAAATGTTTAAATACTTACAGAAGAAATGAATGATGAACATATAATCCTATAGAAAATTAACCAAATTTATGGAAAACTTACTATACTAATGCTCTGATGGATGCCAAAATGAATTACCACAATCCCTTTACTCAAGAAGTATACAATATATAAGCGATTACAAACCATAATAGTATTGTTGGAAGGTCTAATAAAATAAATGTCATAAGATAAATACAAATAAATCACTGAAAGACAACTTTGAATTGCAAGTGGGAAGAAAGAAAGTCTATGGGAGAATGGTGTTGAAATTTACTCTGAAAGCCAGGTACAATCCCACCAGCTGAAGATGAAGCCAAGGCAGAGTGTATTCCAGCCTGTTGTTTTTTTTTTTTTTTTTTTTTTTTTTTGAGACGGGGTCTTTCTCTGCCGCCCAGGCTGGAGTGCAGTGGCCGGCTCTCAGCTCACCGCAAGCTCCGCCTCCCGGGTTCACGCCATTCTCCTGTCTCAGCCTCCCGAGTAGCTGGGACTACAGGCGCCCGCCTTGTCGCCCGGCTCAGCCTGTTGTTTTCAATATCCATTTTTTATTTTCATTCAAAGAGATGATAGTTCATAAATTAACACAGTGCCTTTTAATTTAATTTTTCTGTTTGGTTAGGCAAATGCCACTCCCTTCCCCTATCTCATAACATCTTTTTCTTTATAATACTTCCACTGTGGCTTCATATTTTTGTGGGTGCACAGTTCAGTGTTGTATTTTTCATGATTGAATTTCATCCTAGTATTTTCAACGTCGTTTTGAATCTTTTTTTCCTCAGATTGTTAGCACTTATCCACGTTTACATGAGGTCTATCCGATGGTATAAATTGACTATGGCATGATCAATTTCATATTTTTCACCCTCTTAGTGACTGGCTATGTAGCAATTGACTGAGTGGAAAGTATGAGGATTCAGCAAATTTTATCACTGTAATAGTCAAAATGGATCATATATCAAGGTTTATACATTTCGACTATCTAGCTCTGGTATCAGATTTTATTTTATCAACATAAAATAACTTAGAAAAACACATTTTGCTTTATCTGAGACAAAGTCCATTCTCTATGAATTTCTTATATAATGGGACTCCTCTTTATTAGATGACAGAGGACAGATATTTGTGCCAGTCTCTGGCCTGTTTGCCCTTAGATCCATTGTTCTGTCTGCTTGCTCTGCCCTGTACTGCAAATAATGTAGAAGGCTTGTTTCCAGCTGTATTTAGTCAGGAGGAGGTCCTGGTAGAAGACTGAAAGATGGAAAGAAGAGAATATCCAGTTATTTCTCTCCTTCCCTTTCTCTTCCAGAAAGCGTCTTTAGAGGCAACTGTATTTCCTTCATCATTCCAACTTCCAACTTACATCTCTATTATCGTTTTAAGCTTCTGCTGTGACCTCCTGATTCTTGGCTCTAATAATGCTGCCTCCTGTCTCTATTCTTTCTGACTTTCTTCCTTCTGAGTGACTTTACTTCCAGTTGTTGGTTTCTCAATTCCTCTATTCTATCATTCATATAACCCATTCCCTGCATTTAGGTCTTTCTGTTCTAAACACTCTGAATGCTGTTTGCTGAATAGATCCTGACTAATATAGCATTTCATGCTTAAAGTTATAAATTTCTAACCATCTTTTACGCATAGAAGCATGAGTTGATCATTTCATTCATGTTGCAGGGAATAGGAGCCCAGTACTTTTATTTGACACAATTGACAGATCATGACTAAAAATTACTCTTAAATTAGCCACAGAAGCTCAAGATTGCTTAGCATGCACTAGTATGTCACCACATATATCTACCAGATTCATAACAATATGGGGAAAAACATGCAGCATCACTTTCATTTTCATAGATGCAAAAATTGAGGGCAAGGTACCATATTCATAGACTGTTATGGTCTAAGAGATCTTAAAGAGATAATCTTGAACAGGCTTCTCAATTCATAGTAGTGTGTGGAGGATTTTTGTTGTTTGTTTTTAATTTTTGTTTGTTTGTTTAGAGATGAGGTCTTGCTCTGTCACTAAGGCTGGAGTGAAGTGGTGTGATCATAGCTCATTGCAGCCTTAAACTCCACGCCTCAAGGAATCCTCCCACATCACCCTCCTGAGTAGCTAGGACTACAGGTGCACCCCACACCTGGATCATTTTTATATTTTTTGTGGAGACGTGGTTTCACCATGTTGCCCAGGCTAGTCTCGAACTCCTGGTCTCAAGCAATCTTCCTGCCTTGACCTGTCAAAGTGCTAGAATTCCAAGCATAAGCCACCACATCTGGCCAGGAGGCCGTTTTGGTATTTTCTTTTTAAAGAAACAAAAAAGTTGAGAATTCTCATCAAAATATTTTATAAGGGGATAAACTGAGACCCAAAAAAGTGAGAAGGCTTGTCCATGGACAAAGTGTAAGCTCAAAACTTTATGTGTGATTCTTGGCTTCCAAAATGAAATTTCCATCAAAGTGAGAATTCAAAACTGCTCTTATAATTATAGTTCTTCAATATCCCTTTCTTATCCTGAGAACCAGATAGAATTAAGTAGCTGTTGTGATCATTCATACCAGATTTTAATTTACTAATGGCAAGAGCCATGTTTTATATGATTCATAATCTTTGCAAATCCTGGAAAAATGGTTTTAATTTCTATCAACACATGGTTATTAATTTTCTACTACATAAAAAAGACACCATGCTTTTTAATACTATGGCCAACCAGGCTTTAAATCAGATTTTCTGCTCTACACTGTATTCAGCTATATGAATGGATAAGTTGGACCAAAGATTAAACAGGTATAAGCATTTACTTCATCGTTTATTCATTTATTTAACAAATGCATTTTGAGCACCTTTAATGAAATACCAGTTTTGGATACTGAGGATATAGCAGTGCTAGAGTTTCTAAAATCATTGAAGAACAAGATATAAATGAGCAATAAATAATTTCAGCAGGCAATAAATGCTGTGGATGAAACAATGGACGCCGTGATAAAGGGTTAAGGGTTGCAGGAATGCTGTGTACAATCGTGCATGTTATGCACAACACAACCCTAGGAGGCGCCACTTATTTTATAGACATTGCAGATTTGTATATTTATTGCAAAAATTTTCCGGCAGATGGCAGCAAAGTGTCTTGTTGAAACACATTGGTATACTAAAATTATTTTTTTCTGACAGATATAAGTAAAGACTCTTGAAGAAGCGCTGCTTTTTTTCCAATTTGCCGGAAGGCACCATGTGGGCTAATGAAAGTTCTGAAAAGGGGAGATAAACTTTAAAAAGAAAGTCATATAAGACCGCTTTGATGAAGTGACATTTAAGCTACAGATAAATAAGAGTCAGTCATTTGGAGAACAGGAGTTAAGAACACTCCAGAAAGAGGGAAAAGTATATGCTTGACATTATCTACTCTTCTTTTGTTTTGCTTATTTTGACATGATATTCTTACAGTTAAAAATCATAAAGTTCTTTGTAGATGAACACAATTTTCACTAGCAGAGTATCTGCTTTGGATAGTTTTTGTTTCCACTGGTGATGACCCAATCTCCTTTCTCCCTCATTTCCAGGAATTCTTGCTAAGGTTAAGGATTTAATATTTGGGCCCATAACCTAATGGAATGACCTCATTGGCAGGAGGTACTGAACAATTAATTTGACCTAATCAGTCCTCAAGGAAACTTTCGTTATTATATATTAGTCCTTTCCATCATCTTTCCTTCTTTTTTTTTTGAGACGGAGTCTTGCTCTGGCACCCAGGCTGGAGTACAGCGGCACAATCTTGGCCTCCTAGGTTCATGCCATTCTCCTGCCTCGGCCTCCCAAATAGATGGGTAGATGGGACTACAGGCACCCACCACCACACCCAGCTAATTTTTTTTTTTTTTGTATTTTTAGTAGAGGCAGGGTTTCATTGTGTTAGCCGGGATGGTTTCGATCTCCTGACCTCGTGATCTGCCTGCCTCGGCCTCCCAAAATGCTGGGATTACAGGTATGAACCACTGTGCCTAGCCCATCATCCTTCCTTCTACATAACAGGTACCATGCCTTTTAGCCATACAACAAAGTTAAAATATCTACATATTATATATCTTATTATGACAATAACTGCTAACACTTGCAGAGTATTTATTAAATATCAAGTGCTATGCTAAAAATGTCACTAACTTAGCTCATGTAAAACTAACAACTGTCTAGATATTTTATCTAATCTATAGAGGAATCTGAGACTTAGCACACCTAAGATGTGTTGTTTGAATTTGAACCCAAATATCCTGGTTCCAGATTCACGCTCTTAACTCGTAAGAAAGACTTCAATAAATATTAGTATTACTAGATGCCAAAAAGTGTAGTGATAATGAATACAAACTCAAAAAGTTGAGATACTCAGCTCTTAGGTGACTTCTAATAACAACCCTAAGAGAAGGTATTACAACCTGTCTCAACTACCATGGGACTTCTCTTCACTTCGTGCTTTCCTATGGTTACTGGCTTTCTTGTTCTTAAAAAGAAATCATCTTCTTCAGTGTACTCCTTAGAGTGACGCACTCTTCATTCTCTCCTAGAAGTACCTGATTCCAAGGAGGAGCAGATATAGAGTATGCCTAAAATTTTCTCCATTCATCTAGGTTCTCCCTTCCAAGAGATTTCTACTAGAGTTTTCTAGCTGCCTGAAGCATACAGCAAAGAACTCCAATTAACAAGAAAAGACTTCTTGCCATGTCATATATTGCAAGAATACTGTTAAAATATTTAAAGTCTACATGGCAGACTTTTACAGAAGTTTGGAATTTTGAAGTACAAGGAAAATGTGCATGATGGTATTAATTTGATGAGAAGACAATTTGAAGCCAAGAGAGTGTTTAGACATATCATTTTATTAAACATCATAAACTCTGCTGTGTTATAGGCACAGTGGAACCAATAAACCATTAATGTGGCATCATGCAATAGCCAAGAGCAGAATACGAACCAGCTTTGATCAAGAGCAGGTGTGAGCACAAAGCAGAAAGTAAATTGTTCAATCAATTAATGGGAACGGAGTTAAATACTTTTGTTTATCGGTTGATTATAAATTATAGCATCCCAGTGGGAAGGGCTATAATAATTCCCTAACAAAGCTACATGATTCTAAAACACTACAGTAAATCTTTTATCAGCATCAGCCTGGCATTTCTGTTGGAAGAGCCAATCTGTACTTTGTGTGTTCAGCCCAAATGAGTGCCCAGAAAAGAAAATTTCAGTGGAAGGGACTCAGGAGCAAAACCCCAAATGTTCACGTTCCTTGTCTTGATAAATACCCACAAATTCAGTGGCTTATGTTAACTGTTAAAACATTCAAAGACAAACTAGAATATATGAGAATGGGCATTTGGAAGTAGACTAAGTTAAGCACTCCAGAGAAGCCGGAGAAAATTAAGAGTCACTCAAGGAATAGGCATTCAGCAACTTCCAATTTTTTTAATTATTAATTAATATTGGAGATTTTCTTAGGGGCCAAATATGTTCTCGCCTCTAAAGAAGCCTCCCTAAAACTGGAAACTTCCCCCCTTATGTCAGCTAAACTCTGAAACAAGCAACCTGGAAGGCAGTAAGTCACACTTGAAAATCTGGAAATTAAAAAATAATAATCCAAACTGCAATCAACTTAGATCACTTAAGAACTTAGATCACTTAAGAAAGGGTTCCTTTCCCTTCCCTGGACTTTGTAATTTTCACCCGGCTCTTAATTATAACAATTATAACCTCAGTGTTGTTGCTGGTGCCCTGGGTTCTTGCAGTCTCCCATGATCAAAATCAAGAGAGCCTAACAAGTACAGCATCGAAGAGAAAGCTTATTTAGCTTATGCACAAGGGAGCCAGCACTGAAAAAGGAAAAGGAATGGGCTGCTCCCTGAGGATAATGTGTGGGTTAGTTTTATAGGGTCTTTCTGTAGGGAAGGGTTATGTCAGGGCATGTATAGAAGGGCTTTTTTAGTGCTTGCATAGTGGCTCAACATGCTTTTTCATATGTAGCATTAGCATTTTAAATCTCCAAGTGTAATTGTGCATGCAGGGTCTCTGGCAAAGTCCATAGCCATCTGAAATAGAAATTGGCAGTTAAAAGCTCACTGGGTCTGTTTTTACTGATTGATTGAGAGTTAGACAAGATAGAGCTTGAGTAAGGGGCTTTTATCCTTTTCCTCCAGACCGCGCTAAAACAGGAAACCAACCAGCCTGCCTGTCTCAATATGATTACTTAAATCCTGCCAAAAGCGCCAGTTTCTAACCAGACTCTGGGATTAACCTTCACCCTAAATGAAGGACATATATGATGCTTAAGTGTGGCATTAACTCTCTAGTTCAACCTCAAGGGCAGTTTTTATATTGAGTCTTTTTGACCATAGTAACAAGGTTCTCAATAACTGGATTCTTGACGTGCTTTCCAGTTATAATGATTAAGTTAGTACCTGGAACTAATGTACATCTGTGACTTGATTTTCTCTCTGAACCTGAATTTACTTGATACTTGTTCTAAGTCTCTACATATGCCCATATGCCTCCAACCTATTTGCTTGTATTCGTTTATTGTTCTGGATTACTTGATGTACATACATTTCCATTCTAACAGTAGCAAATTACTCAGCTTTAGTGTTAAGGATTTTTTGTTTTTGTTTTCGTTTGTTTGTTTTTGAAACAGGATCTCATTCCGTCACCCAACCTGGAGTGTAGTGGCACCATCTTGACTCACTGCAACCTCCGCCTCCTGGGCTCAAGCAATACTCCCACCTCAGCCTCCCAAGGAGCTGGAACTACAGGCATGTGTCACCAAGCCTGGTTAATTTTTTAATTTTTTTGGTGTGTGTGTAGAGATGGGGTTTTACCATGCTTCCCAGGCTGGTTTTGAACTCCTGTGCTCAAGCAATCTGCCTGTCTTGGCCTACTAAAGTGTTGGGACTACTGGCATGAACCACGATTCCCAGCCTACAGTTAAGTTCTTATTCTTTCCTTCCAAATATATGTTGAGTGCCGATTTGGAACTTGATCTAAAGAGAGAAAATGACAAAGTTCCTGACCTTAAGAGTAACTATGAGTGTCAACATTTGAATAAAATCAGGATTCAGTCCTGCTTAACCCTCAGAACTTTCTGACCTCCAGGCACTAGTCTACACCTATCTAGTCTAAGGAACTGAGGCTGAAATCTCAAAAGGACACTAAATAGATTTCTTTCTTTTTTTTTTNATGTTGAGTGCCGATTTGGAACTTGATCTAAAGAGAGAAAATGACAAAGTTCCTGACCTTAAGAGTAACTATGAGTGTCAACATTTGAATAAAATCAGGATTCAGTCCTGCTTAACCCTCAGAACTTTCTGACCTCCAGGCACTAGTCTACACCTATCTAGTCTAAGGAACTGAGGCTGAAATCTCAAAAGGACACTAAATAGATTTCTTTTTTTTTTTTTTTTTTTTGAGACGGAGTCTCGCTCTGTCGCCCAGGCTGGAGTGCAGTGGCCAGATCTCAGCTCACTGCAAGCTCCGCCTCCCGGGTTTACACCATTCTCCTGCCTCAGCCTCCCCAGTAGCTGGGACTACAGGCGCCCGCCACCTCGCCCGGCTAGTTTTTTGTATTTTTTAGTAGAGACGGGGTTTCACCGTGTTAGCCAGGATGGTCTCAATCTCCTGACCTCGTGATCCGCCCGTCTCGGCCTCCCAAAGTGCTGGGATTACAGGCTTGAGCCACCGCACCCGGCCATAGATTTCTTAAAGTTGATAAGCCTGAAGTATTCACTTATAGTCTTTCCCAAGTGATGTCCATATTGCTAACTGGTTTGGCTTGAATCAGTTTTCTTTTTGTCTATTTTGCCTAATTAAGTTGTACAATATTAGGGCTAACATTGATACTCCAGTTAATATCTGCATTAAGAAAAAATATTTAGTAATTTTTACATGTATAAACTTAATTCCTAGTAAGGATATTTTTAAAATTCCAATTAGAATATTTTGCCTTAGGTTGTGTCATGTTCACCATCAAATGAAAGTATAAAGTTTTCCACACAAGTATTTAAATGGTAGAGACCCACCCAGTAACTCACTCAACACCTTATAACTCTAGCACACATACATTTAAAGTTAAATTCAGAAAATGCATTTCTTCATAAACGAAAGATAAACATAATCCATTTCCTTATTTAAATTTTTTTTTTTTGGTGGGAATATTTGTCAACATTCCTCTAGGTGAGTGTAGAGTGTAGTCTAAAAGCCTAAGTTGTTGTGAGGAAAACTTTCCAACCAAAACTGATCCAGCATACTCATGATCTCTCATTTCACTCTCTCTTTACATACATACACACACACATACACACACACACGAATAAATGTGTTCTATTTTAAGCATAAGATGAAGTTGAAAAGCAGCAAAAATGAAAGGACAAGTCCTCTATTTTTGTACTTTTGGCATTGATGGAAGAGATACTCAGAATTGCAGATTTCAACACTGAGAACAAACATTATCAAGATACCAGAAAACTAAAAACACAGTTTA
The DNA here is from genome assembly GCF_001698545.2 of Rhinopithecus bieti. Classification (NCBI taxonomy): domain Eukaryota; kingdom Metazoa; phylum Chordata; class Mammalia; order Primates; family Cercopithecidae; genus Rhinopithecus; species Rhinopithecus bieti. The sequence continues at coordinate 1,433,995 of NW_016803991.1, forward strand.
ATGAGAAACAAATACTATGCATCAAATCGTTAACAGTTACCTTTGAGGATTATGGATTTTGCCAATTAGCAACTTCTTTACAAACACATTATTTATTCATGAAAATCGATCTGATTTTCTTTGTCTAACCATCAGCAGCCTCATTTAGTGACCTTAGAGATGATAAACCTGGGATTATTCTGAGCCCTGGGGTAGATTTATAAAATGTTTCGTATTTCTGGAAAGAAAAACTGATTTTTGATCAGAAGATATGGGCCTTACGCTTAGTCCCTCTACTCATTAATTTTATAATATTGGGCTAAATATTTAACCTCTCTGTGGCTTAGCATTTTCATCTATTTAGAAGTTAATGACAGTATTAATAAGAACTGCTCTTAATTTGACTAGGTTTTGTAAATGTTTTGATTCTTTTCATTGTAGTTAAACACATATAACAAAATTCCCATTTTACACATTTTTAAGTGTACAGTACTGTGGCATTAAGTCTACTTATATTGCTGTGCAGCCATCATCACCATCTATCTCCAGAACTTTTTATCTTCCCAAACTGAAACTCTATATCCATTAAACACTAACTCCCCACTGCCCCTTCTTCCAGCCCTGAAAACCATCACTCTATTTTCTGTTTCTACAAATTTGGCTATTCTAGGAACCTGAGAAAAGAGGAAGTACACAAGATTTGCCCTTTTATGACTTCAAATATGTACTTTTATGTCCTTATTTCACTTAGTAGAATGTCGTCAAGATTCATCCATATTGTGGCATGTGTTGAAATTCCCTTCCTTAATTAAGACTGAAAAAATTCCATTGTAGGTGTGTACCACATTTTTTTTACTCATTCATCTGTCATGGTGATGGGTGCACAACAATGTGAATGTACTTAATGCCACTGAACTAAACATTTAAAAATGGTTACATGGTAAACTTTGATGAAGGCAGAGATGTATTTACTATAAACTCATGGAGCTTAAGCTGCATGGCCCTACACTTGTATAAGATCCTTCCAGGGTTCTGACAGGAGCCCAGGAAGTGTGTGCACAAGGTCATTTGTGTTTGAAAATTTGCAAAAGTTGACAAATGGCTCTTTCCATTGTGAGTTTCTCTCTGTCACACTTTCTGTTAGGATGGGTAGAATGAAGGAACTCTCTTACGATGATGGTGAACATTTTGTGGGGTGCTGCTAAGAAAAAGTTGAGTTGGGCATTCATTTAGTTTGGGTTGATTGGGATATACTGATGCTGTTTATAATCATTTCCCAGTGAAGTTAACTTACTGCCAGCCATTCTATTAAAAACAGCATCTGGGATTCTATCTCTGGATACTTTGCTAACTCAATCACTACAGTAGCACTATGATGCAAAAACATATAAATAATACAATACCTGGCACAGAAACTCTGTGATTCGTGGGGGAAAAACAAGGTTTACAAATATTAAGTCATAAACTTGTCTATGTAAAAATTCATTCAATCATTAGAAATGAAACGTTATAAGCAGATAACTCAGTTCTTATCAATGTCTAGTCGAAACAGAAATACACTCAATAACGCAACATACAAAATTATAAAACTACTATACATTTTTTGTATGGTAGTTATGTGAAATAGAATTTACTGAAATTCATATTACTGTAAAATACAAAACTATACGAATACTAAAAATAGCAATGAGTATGTTTGTAATGTCATAAATGAAAGAAACTTGATAGAGATTTATAAAATTTGTCTATACTGCTAAAAAATTTATATTATATTACTGGTAATGAATTGTGAAGCAAAAAATAAAAGAGAAACTTTCTAAACCCTTATTCATAAAAGCAGATATTTACCAACCATGATAGATTTTAAAAATAATTTTTTGGTGGCTCATGCCCATAATCCCAGCACTTTGGGAGACCAAGACGGGCAGATCACTTGAGCTCGGGAGTTTGAGACCAGCCTGACCAACGTGGTGAAACCTTGTCTCTACTAAAATACAAAAAAATTAGCCAAGCATAGTGGCATGCGCCTATAGTCCCAGCTACTCAGGAGGCTGAGGCAGGAGAATCTCTTGAACCCGAGAGGCAGAGGTTACAGTGAGCCAACATTGTGCCATTGTACTCCAGCCTGGCGACAGAGCAAGCAAGACTCTATCTCAAAAAAAAAAAAAAAAAGAAAAAAAAAAAAAAAAAAAAAAAAACTATTTTAAAATAAAAACATTTAGCAATTTTTTGCTTAAATATAAAAAAAAACTTTACTTAAAATTTACTTAAATTTATGTATTTTATATTTTATAATTTTATATTTACTTAACAATTAAAAATATATTTTTTTACCTCTCAGAGATACTCAAGACAACATCAGAAATTTGCTTAAAATGTCATCTTCACCAAATATTTGAAACTCTATTTAGACAAAGGTGCAGAAACACATGTTGTGAAGATATATTTCTACTTAGAATCTCTGATCTTGGCTTAAAAGTCTATGAGGTGAGGACTTCTGCATTGCGGTCTCCCGGCACACAGGCTCTCTGGTCTACTGACTTGGAAAGCAGAGAGAGAGAAGAAATGAGAGAGTGAGATTCAGGCATCCTCTGTAATTATTTCTCTGTCAGAATTACAGTATCTCAGAAAGCAATCTGTCATTTGTAAGAAACCCTGTGAATCAGCCAACATTTTCTATATTATCAAAGAAATGTGATGTGGTTTGGAAGAGAGGTGGAGAGAGTGAAAATGAAGATGCTATTATACTATGGCTTTCTATTCCAAGATAAACTTTCAGAGAAATTTGTCAAAATTAGCTACGATGTTCCTTCTAAGTAGTGCTCAGCTGTCACCTACTCTGGGAAAAGGAGAAGCATGAAGGATGACTTTGTATTCTTCACCATGTCTCCTTGTGTCTGTTAATAAGGAGATGACTATGAATATGGAGGGTAGTCCCTATTGACATTTTTCAATCACGTCAAAAGAACTAGAGAACATTAATACTAATTATATCAGAAATTATAACAACTTTTTCTATTTAATTTTGCTATTGTGGCTTCCATCTCCATATTTCAAAGCTTATTATAATACTGTGACTCTTGCATTTATCCCCCACCCCAACCCCAATCAGTCAAGAGAGTTTTATGGATTTTCCTGAGTTTAATAGTGAAACGCCAAGAGCCATTGGATACAGTCATAAAGTGTTAGTTATGGCCGGGTGCAGTGGCTCATGCCTGTAATCCCAGCACTTTGGGAGGCTGAGGTGGGTGGATCACGAGGTCAGGAGATCGAGACCATCTGGCTAACATGGTAAAACCCCATCTCTACCAAAAATACAAAAAAAATAGCTGGGCATGGTGGCACACACCTGTAATCTCAGCTACTCTGGAGGCTGAGGCAGGAGAATGGTATGAACCGAGGAGGTGGAGCTTGCAGTGAGCTGAGATCACAGCACTGCACTCCAGCCTGGGCAACAGAGTGAGACTCCATCTCAAAAAAAAAAAAAAGAGTGTTAGTTATTAGATGAATGTACTCCTCACTAAACACAGTTGTCTTAGGAAGGAAAGTTGTTTATGCCTGGGGGAAATAGAGTATGCTAAATAATTAATCTAATTGAATTAAAAGATAGTAATTTGATCAGCAAAAGTTTTTTATTAACGAAATTGGGAGAGGAGATGAAAAGGAGAAAGAGATCATAACCATACTCGTGGGAAGTTTTAGAGATATGTAAGATTATCATCACTTCTACTTCTCATAAGATAGAGTAGATGTAATTTCCCTATTCTTCCCACTAAGCACAATTTAAAAACTCTAGACATTATATATAAAACAAACATAAGAAGACTCTAAAAGATAGAGAGAAGAAGGCAGACTGGATAGGGATGTTAGCAAGGAACAACATGGTGGTGAGTTTCGTAGGTTTTCTGTTTCCATCACATATCCCAAACTAACAGCTGAAAAGCCAGCCTCCCAGAAACAGTGTATGAGGACTGGAAAACCTCAACAAAAGCTTGTTCTCTCTAGCCAAAGGATCAGGAAGGGGTAACATAAAAATACAAAAAAAAAAAAAAAAAAACCCAAAAAACTCTTAAACTATAAATTCTCTATTTCAACCAAACATCATAAAAATAAATACAGACAACTCCCCACCCACATCATCAAAAACCAAGGACAAGCACAGAATCCCATGCTCATGACACTGTTGCAAGATGCCCCAGCAACTCTCCTAGCATGAGGCCCAAGAAAGCTAAGTAGGGATTTAGGACTTCCAGCACTGTTGGGCAATAACAAGATGTTCCCTGTGGTGTCATTGGAGACTACACAGGTTGCCTGGACTTCCACCCAACCGAAAATTAAAGAGAAGGCCCTTCTCCTACCTACTGATGTGGTATCAGAAGATATCTAGCAGAGAGTCAAGTTTTTCACAACTAGCCATTAGTATTAAGGTCATCCCTCTGTGATTTCAGTGGAGGCTACATGAGGAACAGTAATAAGTACTCCCCTCAGTCTGGGTGTTATCAGTAGAGGCCCAGAGGAAAGCCAGAACTCCTCCTCTACCTAACAGTTATGAGAAGCTCTCCCCTTCACTGGATTCAGTGGAGGCCAATGTAGAAACTGGGCTTCTCCTCTCACCTGACAGTAACAATTCAGCACTCCCAGGCTCTCACTCTTGAAGCAGTGTCCAAGGGAGCCAGTTAAAATAGAGGGTTTAAATAAGATTCAGAATTTCATAATATACTACCCCAAATTTACAGTTCTCAATTTTAAAAATCACTTATACCAAGAACCAGGAAAATATCAACTTACAAAAAAGGGACAATCAATAGATGCCACCACCTAGATAACAGAGATGTTAGAATTATCTGACAGAGATTTTAAATTAGTCATCATAAAAATGCTTCAACAAGCAACTACAAACATACTTGAAACAAAATAATAGAAAGTCTTGACAAGGAAATAGAAGATTACAACAAAGAAATATATATATAAATATATAAATTATATTACATATCATATATACATTATATTTATTGTATATATACACATCATATATATATGAAAATTTTAGAACTGAAAATACAACAAACAAAATTTTAAAAGCTCAATGGAAAGTGTCTTATTTAGCTCAAGCTGCCATAATAAAATACCACATGTCGAGTGACTTAAATAACAAAAAAGTATATTCTTATAATTCTGCAATCTGGAAGTTCAAGTTCTGGTGCCAGCATGGTTAGGTTTTGGTGAGTGCTGTCTTCCTGACTTGCAGATGGCCACCGCTCCCTGTGTGCTCACATGGCCTGTTCTCAGTTGCCTAACAGGGAGTGGGAAATCAGTCTCACTTACTTTTCCTTTTCTTCTAAGGGTGTTAATCTCATCATGAAGGCCCCACCCCATGAAGTCATCCAAACTTAATTAACTCCCAAAGTCTTCAGCTGCAAATACTATAGCATTGGGGGTTAAAGCTGCAACGTATAAATTTGGGGTTGGAGGACACAATTCAGCCCATAGCAGAATGACTCCATAGCAGGATGGAGAGGACAGAAGAAAGAATTAGTAAACTTCAATATAGAACAATAGAAATTACCCAGTTCAAACATCATAGAAAAATCACCCTGAAAGGAAAAAAAATGAATGGAACACCAGGAACGTGTGCAACTATAACAAATATTTAATACTCATGTCATTAGAGTCTCAGAAGGAGAGGAAAATGAGGGCAAGGATGAAAAATTATGCAAATAAATACTAACTGAAAATTACCAAATTTGACAAAAGAGGTTGATCTAAGAGGCTGAGAAAACCCTGCACAGAATGTATCCCAAACAATCCTCAGGAAAACATCATAAGTACATTTCTGAAAACTAAAGACCAACAAAAAAAATTGCAAAAATAGCAAAGTAAAAAATAACACCTTATCCATATGGAGGGAAAAATTATCCAAATGACAAAAAATGTCTCACCAAAAATTATGAAGACAATGAGGAAGTGCCACAATATTTTTCAAGTGCTTTAAGAATTGTAAATATAGAATTCTATATCCTGTGAAATATCCTTTATAAATGTAGGGGAAATTAAGCTTTCAAATGAAAGAAAAATTAAAATAATTTGTCACTAGCAGATGTGCCTTGAGAAATACCTGAAGATGATTCTCTAAACAGAATAATTTGATAAAACAAATCTTGTAATATCAGTAATAAAGAACAATGAAAAGACTAGTGCCATGCATAAAAAAACAGAATTTTTCTCTTTTGAGTTTTCTAAGTTACGCTTCACAGCTGAAACAAAATTGTAACAGTATGTGATATGTATCTAAATGTCTGTGGAGGAAATATTTTTTCCAGCTTTATTGAGGGACAATTGACAAAAATTGTTTATATTTAAGGTGTACAAAATGCTTTGATATACGTATACACTGTAAAATGACTACTGTAATCAATGTAATTAACATATCCATCACTTCACACTTACTTTTTTTTTAACGGTGAGAACAAAAGATTTATTCTCAGCCAATTTCAAGTGTGCAATACAGTATTGCTAATTATAGTCAGTATGTTTGTACATTAGAGCTCCAGAACTTATTCATCCTGCATAACAGAAATGTTGTACCCTTGGACTAGCGGGGTCTGATTCCTCCCATCCCCCAGAACCTGGAAACTATTAATACCATTTTACTCTCTGCCTTTACGAGTCTCACTTTTTAGATTCCACATATAAATAAGATTATGCACTATTTGTCTCTCTGTATCTGGCTTATTCTACTTAGCATACAATTTGCCAGGTTCATCTAAATTGTCACATATGGTATAAATTTCCTTCTTTATTAAGGCTGGATATTTTTTCATTGTGTGTGTGTGTATTCTTATTTTAATCCATTTTAATAATAAACTTCAAGCTGTTTTTAATAATGGCTGTACTAATTAATATCCCCACCAACAGTGTACCAGAATTTCCTTTTCTTCACATCCTCACTAATGCTTATCTTATTTTTTTTTTAGTAATTGCCATTCCAGCAGGGCTGAGGTTGTATCTCATTGTTGTTTTAATGTGTTTCTCTGCTGATTAGTGATGTTGAGCAGTTCATCGTTTATCTGTTGGCCATTGTATGTCTTCTTTTAAGAAATGTCTACTCCGGTCCTCTGCCTATTTTTTTTTTTTTTTTTTCTGAGAGGGAGCCTTGCTCTGTCACCCAGGCTGAAGTGCAGTGGCATGATCTTGGCTCACTGCAACCTCCACCTCCCAGGTTCAAGCAATTCTCCTGCCTCAGTCTCCCAAGTAGCTGGGATTACAGACACCCACCACCATGCCCAGCTAATTTTTGTATTTTTAGTAGAGACAGGGTTTCACCATGTTGGTTAGGTTGGTCTCAAATTCCTGACTTCAGGTGATCCACCCACCTCAGCCTACCAAAATGCTGGGATTACACACGTGAGCCAACGCACCAGGACTCCATTTTTAAATCACATTATTTTTTTCTTGTTATTGAGTTGTCCTAGTTCCTTATATATTATGAATATTAACCTTTACCTGATGTATGCTTTGCAGATATTTTCTCTCACTCTGTGGGTTGTCTCTCCACTCTGTTGATTGTTTCCTTTACTATTTAAAAGCTTTTTAGTTTGATGTAATCCTATTTGTCTATTTTTGCTTTTATTACCTATACTTTTTGTGTCAGAGGTAAAAAAATCAGTGTCCAGACCAATGTCACATGTTTACTTCTAGTAGTTTTATGGTTTGGGGTCTTATGTCATTACCTATTTTGGGTTGATTTTTTTTTTTGTATATGTTGTGAAATAAAAGTCCAGTTTCATTCATTTGCATATAGATACCCAGTTTTCCAAACACCATTTATTGAAGAGACTATCCTTTCCCTATTGTGTATTCTTGACACACTTTGTCCAAGATTAGTTGACCATAAAAGCATGGATTAATTTCTGGGTTCTTTATTCTGTTCCATTGATTTATATGTCTGTTTCTATGCAATTTTCATTTTTTATTGTCTTGATTACTGTATCTGTGTAATACATTTGGAAATCAGAAGAGGCTGGGCCAAATGGCCGACTGGAAGCAGTGGCATTTGGAGGCTCCCATTGAAAAACAAACATAGTAAGCGTGTGTATCCTTCACCGACAACCAAGATATCCAGGTTCTCTCATCAAAATTGACTAGAAGGCTGGCATGAGCCACAGAGAGAAGGAAGAGCAGTGTGGTGCTGCAGCCCACCTGAGAGCCACACGGGGAGGGGAACACCCTCCCCCCAGCCAAGGGAGGTGGTGAGTGAGCATGCAACGCAGCTGGGGAAACTGTGCTTTCCCCACAGAACCGTGCAACCCACGGATGGGAAGATTCCACTTGCAAACCCAAGCCAGCAGGGCCTAGCGACCCAACCATGGAACCTGCATTCTTATAGCCACTCAGTGGGAATCTGCTTAAGCCTACCAGGGGGACGGGTGAGAGTTGCCTGCTGTGTAAACCATTTGAGCTCCTTGGGGAGGGGCAGCAGCCAGCACTGGGACTGGCAACTGCCTAACATATTAAGCTCCCTGGCAGGGGAAGGGTGGCATCCATTTCTATTGCTCCAGGCTGCACTCCCTGCTGGAGCCAGGGAGGCTGGATGGCTTGGTCCCAAGACTTGTCTCCACAGCCCAACACACTCGTTGTGGCAGTCTGTGGCCAGAGGGCCTCTTCAGGTCTAACTCTGACCTATCCTTATTCAGTGGATGAGGCTTCCTTGCAGGATCTCCAATAACTCCAGCCAGAGGCTCAGGGACAGAATTTGGATCTCCCTGGGCCTGAGCCCCTAGGGGCAGGGTTGGCCGCAGTTACTGCAGACCAGCAGACTTAGCCTCTCCTCCTGGTAGTTCTGAGGAATCTGGGCAACCCAGATGAGTGGGTTTCCCCCCAGCAAAACACGCCCTCTCCAAGGGACAAAGTGCTTCGTTAAATGGGTCCTGCTCCCCATGCCACCAAACTGGATAAGACCCTCCAACAGGGGTTGTCAGACACCCTATATAGAAGCAATCCTAGTGGCATCAAGTTGGTGCCCCTTGAGGTCAGAGGTCCCAGAAGAAGGTGCAGGCACCCATCTTTGCCTCCTTGAGTGACATCTCCAGGTACAGGAAAGAATCAGATCAATAGAGCCTGAAGTGAACCCCCAGCAAACTGCAGCAGCCCTATAGAAGAGGGACCTGACTACTGAAAGAAAAACAAGCGGAAAGCAACAACAATGGCATCAACAACAACAATAACAACAAAAAGGCCCCCACAGAAACCCCATTCAAAAGTCAGCAGCCTGAAAGATCGAAACTAGACAACTAAGGGCCAGGTGTGGTGGCTCAAGCCTGTAATCCCAGCACTTTGGGAGGCCAAGACGGGCGGATCACAAGGTCAGGAGATCGAGACCATCCTGGCTAACACGGTGAAACCCCGTCTCTACTAAAATACAAAAAATTAGCCGGGCGAGGTGGCGGGCGCCTGTAGTCCCAGCTACTCGGGAGGCTGAGGCAGGAGAATGGCATGAACCCGGGAGGCGGAGGTTGCAGTGAGCTGAGATCCGGCCACTGCACTCCAGCCTGGGCGACAGAGCAAGACTCCGTCTCAAAAAAAAAAAAAAAAAAAAAAAAAAAAAAAAAAAAAAAAAAAAAAAAAAAAAAAAAAAAAAAAAAAAAAAAGAAACTAGACAACTACAAAAATGAGAAAGAATCATCAAAAAAATGCTGAAAACCCAAAAGGCCAGAGTACTTCTTGTCCTCCAAATGATTGTGACATCTCTCCATCAAGGGCACAGAACTGAACGGAAGATCAGATAGACGAATTGACAGAAAGAGGCTTCAGAAGATGGGTAACAAAAAACTACACTGAGCTAAAGGAACATGTTCTAACCCAATGCAAAGAAGCTAAGAACCTTGATAAAAGGTTAGAGGAATTGCTAACCAGAATAACCAATGTAGAGAGGAACATAAATGACCTGAAGGAGCTGAAAAACAAAGCACGAGAACTTCATGAAACATACACAAGTATCAACAGCCAAATGGACCAAGCGGAATAAAGGATATCATAGTTTGAAGACCACATTACTGAAATAAGACATGTAGGCAAGATTAGAGAAAAAGGAAAGAAAAGGAATGAATAAATCCTCCAAGAAATATGGGACTTCATAAACACACTGAACCTACAATTTATTGGAGTACCAGAAGGAGGTGGGGAGAATAAAAACAAGCTGGAAAACACACTTCAGGATATTATCCAGAAGAACTTTCCCAACATAACAACAGGGGCCAACATGCAAATTCAGGAAATACAGAGAACACCACTAAGACACTCCACGAGTAGATCAACTGCAAGACACATAATCATGAGTCTCCAAGGTTGAAATAAAGGAAAAACTGTTAAGGGCAGTCAGAGGGAAAGGCCAAGTTGCCTACAAACGGATGCCCATCAGACTAACAGTGGACCTCTCAGCAGAAACTCCACAAGCCAAAAGAGATTGAGAGGGAACAATATTCAACATTCTTAAAGAAAAGAATTTTCAACCCAGGATCTCATATCCAGCCAAACTAAGCTTCATAAGTGAAGGAGAAATAAAATCCTTTCCATACAAGCAAATGCTAAGGAATCTTGTTACCACCATGCCTGCCCTGCAAGAGCTCCCGAAAGGAGCACTAAATATAGAAAGGAAAAAATAGTACCAGTCAGTGCAAAAACACATGAAAATATATAGACCAATGACACTAGAAATAAACTGCATCAATTAGTGTGCAAAACAACCAAATAGCATCATGGTGATAGGATCAAATTCACACATAACCATACTAACCCTAAATGTAAATGGGCTAAATGCCCCAATTAAAAGATACAGAATGGCAAATTTGATAGGAAGTCAAGACCCATCAGTGTGCTGTATTCAGGAGACCCATCTTATGTGCAAAGAAGCATACAGGCTCAAAATAAAGGGATGGAGGAAAATTTACCAAGCAAATTAAAAGCAAAAAAAAAAAAAAAAAAAAAAAAAAAAAAGCAGAGGTTGCAATCCTTGTCTGTGAGAAAACAGACATGAAACCAACAAAGATCAAAAAAGATAAAGAAGGGCATTACAAAATGGTAAAGGAAATAATTCAACAAAAGAGCTAACACTTCTAAATATACATGCACCCAATACAGGAGCACCCAGATTCATAAAACAAGTTCTTAGACACCTACAAAGAGACTTAGACTCCCACACAATAATAGTGGGAGACTTTAATACCCCGCTGTTAGTATTAGATCAACAAGTCAGAAAATTAAGAAGGATATTCAGGACCTGAACTCAGCTCTGAACCAAGCAGACCTAATAGACATCTACAGTTCTTTCTATCCCAAATCAACAGAATATACATTCTTCCAAGTGCCACATGGCACTTATTCTAAAATCAACCACAGAACTGGAACTAAAACATACCTCAGTGAAAGGAACTGAAATCATAACAAACAATCTCTCAGACCATGGTGCAATCAAATTAGAACTCAGGATTAAGAAATTCACTCAAAACCACACACTTTCACGGAAATTGAACAACCTGCTCCCAAAAGACTCCTGGGTAAATGATAAAATTAAGGCAGAAATCAAGAAGTTCTTTGAAACCAGTGAGAACAAAGAGATAACGTACCAGAATCTCTGGGACACAGCTAATGCAGTGCTAAGAGGGAAATTTATAGCACTAAATGCTCAATCAGAAAGCTAGAAAGATCTCAAATTGACATCCTAATTTCACAATTAAAAGAGCTAGAGAGACAATACCAAACTAATCCAAAAGCTAGCAGAAGACAAGAAACAACTAAGATCAGAGAAGAATTGAAGGAGATACAGACACAACAAACCCTCCGAAAAAATCAACAAATCCAGGAGCAGTTTTTTGAAAAAAAATTAACAAAATTGATAGACCACCAGCTACACTACTAAAGAAAGAGAGCGAAGAATCAAATAGACACAATAAAAAATGATAAATGGGATATCACCACTGACCCCACAGAAATACAAACTACCATCAGAGAATACTATAAACACCTCTATGCAAATAAACCAGAAAATCTAGAAGAAATGGATAAATTCCTAGACACATACACCCTCCCAAGACTAAACCAGGAAGTTGAATCCCCAAATAGACCAATAACAAGCTCTGAAATTGAGGCAGTGATTAATAGCTTACCAACCAAAAAAAAAAAAAGAAAAGAAANAATCTTCAATAAAATACTGGCAAACCTAATCCATCAGCACACCAAAAAACTTATCCACCACGATCAAGTCAGCTTTATCCGTGGGGTGCAAGGCTGGTTCAACATACACAAATCAATAAATGTAATCCATCACATAAACAGAAACAATGACAAAACCACATGATTATCTCAATAGATACAGAAAAGGCCTTTGATAAAATTCCACATCCCTTCATGTTAAAAACTCTCAATAAACTAGATATTGGTGAAAACATATCTCAAAATAATAAGAACTATTTATGAAAAACCCACAGCCAATAACACATTGAATGGGCAAAAGCTGGAAACATTCCCTTTGAAAACCAGCACAAGACAGGGATGCCCTCTCTCACCACTCCTATTCAAAATAGTATTGGAAGTTCCGTCCAGGGCAATCAGGCAAGAGAAAGAAATAAAGGGTATTCAAATAGGAAAAGAGGAAGTCAAGTTCTCTGTGTTTCCAGATGACATGATTTTGTATTTAGAAAACCCCATCATCTCAGCCCCCAAACTTCTTGAACTGATAAGCAACTTCAGGAAAGTCTCAGGATACAAAATTAATGTGCAAAAATCACAAGCATTTCTTTACACCAACAATAGGCAAGTGGAGAGCCAAACCATGAATGACCTCCCATTCACAATCACTGCAAAGAGAATAAAATACCAAGAAATACAGCTAGCAAGGTATGTGAAGGACCTCTTCAAGGAGAACTACAAACCACTGCTCAAAGAAGTAAGAGAAGGCACAAACAAATGGAAAAAAATCCATGTTCATGGATAGGAAGAATTAATATTGTGAAAAGGCCCATATTGCCCAAAGTAATTTATAAATTCAATGTTATTCTCATCAAACTACCATTGACATTCTTTACACAGTCAGAAAAAAAACTACTTTAAACTTCATACGGAATCAAAAAACAGTCCCTGTAGCCAAGATAATCCTAATCAAAAAGAATAAAGCTGGAGGCATCACACTACCTGACTTCAAACTATACTGCAAGGCTACATACAGTAACCAAAATATGGTACTGGTACTAAAACAGATATATAGATCAATGGGACAGAACAGAGGCCTCAGAAATACCACCACACATCTACAACCACCTGATCTTCGACAAACCTGAGAAAAACAAGCAATGGGGAAAGAATTCCCTGTTTAATAAATGGTGCTAGCCATATGCAGAAAACAGAAACTGGACCCCTACCTTACATCTTATACAAAAATTAACTCAAGATGGATTAAAGACTTAAATGTAAAACCTCAAATCATAAAAACCCTAGAAGAAAACCTAGGCAATCCCATTCAGGACACAGGAATGGGCTAAGACTTCATGACAAAAACTCCAAAAGTAGTTGCAACAAAAGCCAAAATTGACAAATGGCACCTAATTAAACTAAAGAGTTTCTGCACAGCAAAAGAAACTATCATCAGAGTGAACAGGCAACCTACAGAATGGGAGAAAATATTCGCAATATACCTATCCGATAAAGGTCTAATATCCAGAATTTACAAGAAACTTAAACACATTTACAAGAATAAAACAAACAACCCCATCAAAAAGTGGGCAAAGGATATGAACAGACAATTCTCAAAAGAAGACATTTATATGACCAACAAACACATTTATAAAGCTCCATATTACTGATCATCAGAGAATTGCAAATAAAAACCACAATGAGATAGCATTTCCCACCAGCCAGAATGACAATTATTAGAAAGTCAGGAAACAATTGAGGCTGTGGAGAAATAGGAAGGCTTTTACACTGTTGGTGGGAATGCAAATTAGTTCAACCATTGTGGAAGACAATGGAGATTCCTCAGGGATCTAGAACCAGAAACACCATTTGACCCAGCAATCCCATTACCAGGTATATACCCAAGAGAATGTAAATGATTCTACTAGAAAGAAACATGCATATACATGCTTGTTGCAGCACTATTTACAATAGTAAAGACATGGAACCAACCCAAATGCCCATCAGTGATAGACTGGATAAAGAGAATGTGGTACATATACACCATGGAATACTATGCTGCCTAAAAAGGAATAAGATAATGGCCTTTGCAGGCACATGGTTGAAGCTGGAAGCCATCATCCTCAGCAAACGATCACAGGAACAGAAAACCAAACACCACATGTTCTCACCCACAAGTGGGAGCTGAACATTGGGAAAACATAGACACAGAGAGGGGAACAACACATACCAGGGCCTGCTGAGGGGTGGGGGGTTGAGGGGAGGGAACTTAGAAGACAGGTCAGTAGGTGCAGCAAACCACCATGGCACACACATACCTGTGTAACAAACCTGCACGTTCTGCACATGTATCCCGTTTTGTTGTTACTGTTTTTGTTGTTGTTGTTTCTTAGAAATAAAGAAAATCAGGGCATGTGACACCTCCAACTTTGTTCTTCTTGTTCAAGATTGCCTTGGTTATTTGAGGTCTTTTGCAGTTTCACATGAATATCAATTGTTTTTTCTGGCCACTGACCTCGCAGGCTTAACTTCGGGAGGTTGCACTGCCCTGCCCGGACCTCGGATCCTATCACACAGGACAGTGTGCCCCTTAAGATCTTGAAGAAAAGACACAAAATATTCAAGCGATATTTAGAAATAATTTGTGAGGGTGCATCTGGGAAATCACGCAGCCGTTAGGACACAGTCTCCGGGAACCGAGCATCATCCTTTCCTGGCTGAAAATTGTAATTATGACTCCCTCATCCTCCTCCTCCGAGGTCGACTACGCCAACAGGGTCTGGCTCATCTGTGACGGCTGTGGCATGATCTGGGCCGTCATCAGGTGGCGTCTGGTCGTCCATGAAGACTTCCTGGTGACTTTGCCATGCTGCTGCCTTCCAAAGACTTCTGGTACTCTGTGATCAACCGGTCACCTTTAACTGCTTGACCGTGCTCGCCCTTTCCTCCCACCTGGGTTGCTCTCTGTGTCTGGTCTAGCGTGGCACACGGACCCGGTGGTGAATGGCTGTTCCTATAACCTCAGGGTTTCATTAACTCCTGGACACAAGCTTGTGGCATTTTCCTGTCCTAACTGGAGAAGAAACATTGCCTAAATAAGAGTGATATCATGATATATCAATGACAAATATTAACCCATGGGGCTGTTTATTCAAATGAAGAGATTATACTAGATACTTTCTAAAATCCCTTGTAGTTTAAATATTTTGTTTTTCCAAAGAAAGGACTGAAAGCTGGGAAGCCTGGGGTTCTAGATTTTACCACTTTACCACTCTTTTGCTTGTTATTTGGCCATAAGCAACTAATTTAACTTATTTGGGCTAAAGGTTAGATGTTTTTCCTAAGTATTTTCTAGCTCTGTGGTTCCCTCATTATCATGTCTCAGCTAAGGTTTAAAGCAAAGGTTGTGTTCAACTAGCTGGTAAAAAGTAAAGGCTCAACCTGCCTGAAAGGCAGAGAGGAAGGATTCCATAAATAGCCATGTCATCAGGCAGGACTGATCCTTTGGAGGAAACAATGCAACCTGGGGCTTAGGTCCAGTGCACAGGACGTAGATTGATATAGGTGTGTGGAAACAAGAAAGGTGGATTTGGCCCATCTTTGGAGCAGATTTCCTTTAGACTGAGAATAAACACAGGCCAGACCTAGCACATGAACTGCTTTTAGTTCCTGATGTCTTGTAGGCCAGCAGATTCAGCTTGCACATTGGGTTTAAGGATGCTTCTGAGTTTTGAGACATCCTCCATTTAGGGAAAGGCATTAGAGCCGATGGTACAGAACCTCACAGATTAGCCACCCTTCACCTGCAGTTAGTGAGTTCCAGGCTCCCCACAGAGCTTGGAGGAGATGCCCAGTGGCTGCTGGTGGGCAAGGTCAGGCATTAGCTGTCAATAGATTTTAATTTGAAGAAAGTTCTTTCCACTGCTTTAAAACAATGTTTTTAAACCATAGTACAGGGACTCCTGATTTGTCAATTCAAAATCTACTGGGCTTCTGTTTATTTCTAAGCTATTTGTAGGGAAAGTACCCAGAAGTTAATGCTTTATTGCACACCTTTCTAATAAATAAGATTAGGATTTTTTTTAGAATAAGGTGACACTGATCAGCTCACAGGAAAAAAAAATTGTTTCTTCTATTTCTGAAAAAAATTGTTATTGGAATTTTAATCAATATTGCATAGAATCTGTGATTACCTTGGGTAATATGGACATTTTAACAATATTAGTTCTGTTATTACTTTGGGTAATATGGACATTTTAACAATATTAATTCTTAATATTTGACCTATAAAGAAAGGATACTTTTTAAATTTGTATCTTCAATTTCTTTCATCAATGTTTTATAGTTTTAGTGGTATCTATCTTTCACCTTGTTGGTTAAATTTATTACTAAGTATTCTATTCTTTTTATGACATTGTAAATGGGATTATTGTCTTAATTTCTTTTGCAGGCCATTTGTTGTTAGTGTATAGAAACACAACTGATTTTTAATGCTGACTTTGTATCTTGTTACTTTACTAAATTCATTACTTAATTCTAACAATTTTTTGGTAGAATTTAGGGTGTACTATATATAAGATCGTGTTCTTTGCAACAAAGACAATTTATAATAACTTTTCCTTTCCAATTTGGATGCTTTTATTTCTTTTCCTGTCTAATTGCTCTGGCTAGGACTTCCAACATTATGTTAAATATCAGTGATGAAAGTCAGTGTTTCTGATCTTAGAAAAAAAGCTTTCACATTTTCACCATTGAGTGTGGTGTTATGTGCTTGTCATATATGCACTTTATAATGAGGTACATTCCTTCTCTACCTAATTTGTTAAGGGTTTTTATAATGAAAGAATATTACATTTTATCAATTTATTTGCATTTATTGAGATTATCATATTTTTAACCTTTATTCTGTTAATGTGGTGTATCACATTTATTGATTTGCATATGTTAAGTCATCCTTGTGTCCCAAGGATAAATCTCATTTTTTCATGGTGTTTGATATTTTAGGCAATTATATTTAAATGGGGAAAGTCAAGGAACATAATAGAAGGTAAGATTTCTGCTTAGATTCAACCTGGTAAAACTTCAACCTGAGAAGATGGTGATAAGTTATGAATATATAATGTAATATCTAGAGCATCCCCTAAATATACAATACAAAAAGATACATTAAGACACTGTCAATTTTAAAATATATATATTTAATAAGCCCACAGGAAGCCACAAAAAAGGAAACAGAGCAATGAAAAGCAGTGAGAAAAAAATTAGGTGGTTTGTTCTTTATCATGAAAGAATATTTTCACAAAAATGCAGGTGACTTAAACCTTAACATATCAATAATTGTATTAAATGTAAATTACCTAAATATACCAATTAAAAGACAGATTGTCACGTGGATTAAAATGTATGATTCAGCTATGTACTATCTAAGGAACTTACTTCATATATAATTATATAGGTAGGTTGTTAAGCATAAGGATGAATGTCATGCAAACATTAATCAATTAAAGAAGGAGTCGCAATATTAACATCATATGATGTATAGTTCTTAGCAAAGAAAGGTTTCTTGCCAGGAAGTGAGAAGGACATTATACAATGGTAAAAGACTTATTCCACCAAGAAAACATACCAATCCTAATGTGCATACACCAAACAACAGAGCTGCAAAATATGTGATGCAAAAACTCATAAAACTGAAAGAAAAAAACAAATTAACGATTATGTTTGGAGACCATCCTTCAGTAACTGACTAAAAAATTAGACAATGAACATATAGAAAAACTCAATAACCCCATCAACAATAGAATTTAGTCAAAATTTATGGAATACTCTGTCAAATAACTGCAGAATATACATTATTTTATGTACTCATCAAACATATAACAACATAGACCATATCCTGGAATATGAAATAAGCCTCAACCTCATAAAATAATTGAATTCATATAGAGTTTAATCTCTGAATACAGAGCTTAATCTCTGACCACAATGGACTCAAACTAAAATCAGTAACAGGTATATTACAGGAAAATATTAAAACACTTGGAAAGTAAACACACTTATAAGTAATCCATGGGTCAAAAGGAAAATTTCAAAGAAATTATTTCAATGCATTGAACTGAATGAAAACAAATATACAATATATCAAACTGTAGAACACAACTAAAGTAGTGCTAAAGGAGAAATTTATAGCACTAAATGCTGAAATTAGTAAAGAGGACCAGTCTCAAATCAATAATTTAAGTTTCTATCTCAATAACTTACAAAAATGATGTAAACATATATTAATATAAAAGTATAAAGATGAGGAAATAAGGAGTAGAAATTAATAAAATGAAAACAGAAACATTTTAAAATCAATGAAAGAAGCAGTTATTTATTTAAAAAAGAAAATAAAATTAAAGCAAGACTGGGGGGAAAAATAGAAAGATTACCCAAATAAGCAATATCAAGAATGAAACAGGAGTTATTACTACAACCCTACAGACATCAAAAGGATAACAGGTAGTAAATACAATCAATTTATATGCATAAATTTGACAACATAGACAAAATTGAATACTTCCTCCAAAAATGCAAACGACTTCATCCATTATGAAATGGACAATTTGAATTGTTCTATGATCATTAAGGAAAAAGTGGACTTTATTTTTTTAAATCCCCCCAAAAGAAGTATCTAGGCCCAAATAGCTTTACTGCAGAATTTTAGAAAAAGCTTTTCAGGCTTTCTACCCGTTCTAGTATTATAGATACTATGTATTTGTCTTCTAGAAAAGATAAAGGAAGAAAAAGTTTTCTACCTCAATTTATAAAGCTGGTATTATTCTGACAGTAAAATCAGACAAAAAATGTGTAGATAAATAAAACAGCAGACAAATATTCCATGTGAATATACATGCAAAGATTCATGACAAAATATTAGTAAATGGAAGTCAACAATATGTAAAAAGAATTATACACCATTACTACGTAGAGCTTATTCCAGAAATGCAAAGCTGGTTCAATATTTGAAAAGCTGTTAATGTAATTGACCATAGTAACACACTAAAGAAGAAAAATCATACTGCCATATAAACTGAATCATCTAATCATCTGACAAACTTAAATATTCATTAATGATCAATACACTTAGAAAAACAGCAGTAAAAGGAAACTTGTTCAACTTTGTAAAGAGTATGTACATGGGAGGTTGAGGTGGGAGGATCACTGGACTCCTGGAGTTCGAGGCTGCAGTGATCTATGATTGCATCATTGCACTTCAGCCTGCAGCCTGGGTGATCGAAGGAGACCCTGTTTCAAAAATAAGAAAAAAGAAAAAAGAAAAGAAAAGAAAAAAAAAGAGGAGGACAAAATACTTACAGCTAACATATTAATGGTGAAACACTGAAGGCTTTCTCTTTTTTTTTTTTTTTTTTTTTTTGATACGGAGTCTCGCTCTGTCACCCAGTCTGGAGTGCTCGGCAAGCTCCTCCTCCCGGGTTCACGCCTTTCTCCTGCCTCAGCCTCCC
>NW_016803991.1:1454319-1459957 GCF_001698545.2 Rhinopithecus bieti
AAAAAAAAAAAAAAAAAAAAAAAAAGAAAACATAGGGATTATTGTAAATTGTACATGCAAAGATGTAAGAACCATAATAGGTGAACGAACTTTGTAAAAAAATAACAAAGTGGAAGTAACTGCCTATCTGATTTTAAGATTTCTTATATAACTAGAGTACCAAGACTGTGTTTTAATAGCAGAGGGATAGTCACATAGATAATGGAACACAATAAATAACCCAGAAATAGAGCCACACATATATGCCAAACTGATTTTTGATAAAAATGTCAAAGCAATTAAATGGAGCAAAAACAACCTTTCAACAAATTGTGCTGGACAAATTGGACATCCCAATACAAGAAAAAAGAAAGAACTTTAACCTAAGAATCACACCTCAAGCAAAAATTAAGTCAAAATGGGTCACCCCAGAATTAAATGTATAGCACTTTAAATTATAATTATATAATTTAAATATAAATTAAATGTATAACACTTTAAGTTATAATTTCACTTAAACTATAACACTTTAAATATACTTATATATGGAAGAAAGTCTCCAGGATTAAACATTAGGCAAAGAGTTCTTAGACTTTACATCAAAAAATTGAAATGAACAAATTTAGTTTTGTGAAACAGTCTTTTAGGAAGATGAAACACCAAGCTACAGACTGGGAAAAAAATATTTTCCTACTGCTTCTCTGATAAAGAATTATTATCTAGAATATATAAAGAACAGTCAAAACTCAACAGTGAAAAAATAAATAATACATTTACAAAATGGGCAAAAGGCATGCATAGACATATTATTGAAGTGGATATATAGATGATAAACACATAAAAATATGTTCAACATTAAGAACATGTAAATTAAAGTGACAATTAAATATTACTAATATCTATTAGAATGAATAAAAAAACTAGTGATAATACGAAATGAAGATGCAGAGACAATGAATCGCACTCATATACTGCTGGTAGCAATAGAAAATGGCATGGCAACTCTGAAAAACAGTTTGGCAATTCCTTTTAAAAAACTAAATTTTCAACTACCATACAAATCAGTAATTGCACTTCTGGGCATTTATCCCAGAGAAATAAAAGTGTATCATCACACAAAAACTTGTACACAAATGTTTATAGCAGCTTTAATTGTAATAGTCTCAAATTGAAAAAAATGAAGATATCCTTCAATGAGTAAAGTTTAAACAAAGTGTGATATATCCATGCCAAGAAATACTATTTAGAAATAAAAAGAAACAAATTGTCATTACACACAACAACTTAGATGAATCTCCAGAGAATTATGCTGACTTTTAAAAAGACAATCTCAAAAGGTTATATACTATATGGCTCCATTACATAATCTTCCTAAAATGACAAAGGCAGAGAAATGGAGAACAGAGTAGCAGTTGGCAGTGCTCAAAAAAGGGGAGTAGGAATGGAAATGTTTTACATATTGATTGAATAAATGTTTGTATCTTGGTTGTAAGGTTGTAATATGGTTTTTAAATATGTTATTATTGGGGTGGGGGAACAAACTGAGTACACAATACATAAGAACTCTATTTCTTACAACTGCATGTGAATCTGTAATTATCTCAATATAACAAGTTAATAAAAACTACTAAAAAAATTCGCCATTCCTGTTATGTGTTAATTTCTAGGTATGAGGAATATCCAAGTGTTCATGGTTCAGGGAAATAAAAAATCACTGCCTAGGCTGTGGAATCAGAAACACAAATAGCAAGTTAGGAAAATAGAGATAAATCTGAGACAACACCAGCAAGTTTAGAACAAGGGGCACACTTGAGCCAAAGCAGTAAAGATACTAAGTGGTTATTTCAAATCAGTATGGTGGGTTTTCTCCTGCAAAAATTATTGCTATATTCACTTACTCAACAGATCTAAAGTAAAGTGGAAACAAAAAGCTATTTTTAATTTAATTTATCACTGAGATTTGAGAAATGAGATTTGGCATAGTTAAAAACATCCACAACCATCCTTTCCCTGTAAATGGAAAAACTTAATAAAGTGCTTTACTAAATCTTGAATCACAAGATTCAGCATGTGGTATAGCTAACAGTAAAAAATAAAGACTGACATAATTATAACTATTTTTTTCTGAAACTTCATTGAAAAATGGAACAAAAACTAAGTTTCTATTTTGGATTTCTGGAGTATGAATTTAGATCTCTGGTAGAAACCTCCACTTAAAGAGAAACAAACGAGACTGAAAAATGTACATCACAGCTTCATTTTTTTTTTTTTTTTTTTCAGAAGGAAAGCAATTTGCTTCAAAATGCACATAAGTACTTCTCTGGAAACTCACACTACACATTTAAAACAGCTAATTTGTGCAACATATCTTTGCATTTACAACTATGACATGATAAGCAAAGTATTAAGTTCCACAGAGACATCTAAGGTATTCCATTGTGTCAACTTGGCTAGGCCATAGTACTCACATTATTAGTCATACATTATTCTAGAAGTTTCTTCAAAGGTATTTTTACATGAGATTAATATTTAAATCAGTAGACTTTTAGTAAATCAGATTACCCTCCATAACGTAGGTGGGACTCAACCAACCAGTTGAAGTCCTAAATAGGAAAAGATTCACCTCCCTCAAAAACGGGGAGAGCCTGCCAGCAGATTGCTTTTGGATTCAAGCAACACCCAGGGACTCTGGCTTGCTAGCCTACCCTGCAGATTTTAGAATTGTTAGCCTCCACAATGCTGTGCGTCAATTCTTTTTTTGAGACAGAGTTTTGCTCTTGTTGCCCAGGCTGGAGTGTAAAGGCACAATCTCGGCTCACTGCAACCTCCGCCTCCTGGGTTCAAGCGATTCTCCTGCCTCAGCCTCCCAAGTAGCTGGGATTACAGGCATGCACCACCATGCCAGGCTAATTTTGTATTTATTTATTTATTTATTTATTTATTTATTTATTTATTAGTAGAGATGGGGTTTCTGCATGTTGGTCAGGCTGGTCTTGAACTCGCAACCTCAGGTAATCTGCCTGCCTCAGCCTCCCAAGAGTCAATTATTTAAAGTCTCTCTCTCTCTCTCTCTATCTCTCTGTCTCTCTCCCTCCCTCTTCTCTCTCACACACATACACACACCCTGTTTGTTCTGTTTCTCTGCAGAACCCTGATCAATACAGATTGGCCGAGAATGGTTCTAGAGGAAGTGAATCTGAAGAATGCATTTTCTGGGCCTGGCATGGTGGCTCACCCCTGTAATCCCAGCACTTTGGGAGGCTGAGGCAGGTGGATCACAAGGTCAGGATATCAAGACTATCCTGGCTAACACAGTGAAACCTCATCTCTACTAAAAATACAAAAAATTAGCCAGGTGTGGTGGCACATGCCTGTAGCCCCAGCTATTCAAGAGGCTGAAGCAGGAGAATCGCTTGAATCCAGGAGGCGGAGGTTGCAGTGAGCTGAGATTGCACCACTGCACTCCAGCTTGGGTGACAAGGTGAGACTCCGTCTCAAAAAAAAAAAAAGAAAGAAAAGAAAAGAAGAATACATTTTCTGAATTGGTCCTGAAATTTCTAGAATCTGAATACAAATAGAATAAATTAGATTTAAAGGCACCAATGACTCTATTTCCATTAGTAAAGAAGGCACTGATAGTTCATGGCATGATGTAGCAATAGAGATACATAAAGTATCAACACTGGATACTCCTAATCAAATACTTATAAACAAGGTTTCGGGGGTCTATGTATATGATAGCTTTGAATATTTTTGTTAGACTAATGTGTATAATGAGACTGGCTGGTTGCTCCTAATTTTACTAGAGAAAGTGAAGAAAAAAATGAGCTCTTGGTTTGAATTCTCAGCTCAAGAGGAGTGTGAATGCCTTAAAATTCTAAGTCTGTCCTTAAAAAGGCTCTTATCTTCTGTAGCCACAGACTTGAGACTAGTGAAAACTAAACCCAGAATCTCATCCTGCAAGTAGCTGAATTACAACACAAACTGAATTCCCAGCCTCTCAGTGTCTACTATTAAAGGCATTGGTTGGGAAGAAACAAGATTCTAAAAATTTGAATGGGGACATATAGGAAGATCCAGATGAGTCTGGAGACATTGAACTCCTAAATTCAGATATATCTTCTTTGTCAGTAGGAAGCAGATGCTCTACTCCTAAGGACATTAACTGTGCTTTGCCTGAGGAAAGTGTAATGGCCCCCACTGAGGTAGCTGCCTTCCAAAATTGCTGATTCTCTGTAGGAATCATCCCCATGTTTCTCCTCTTTTCTTCTAGACTTATAACTAAACTGAAGTCCCAACAAGGAAGCTCCTAAAGGTAAGGTACAAAGTGTGACTCACGAGAAATTGCATTACATTCCAAAAGAACTACATGATTTCTCCAATGTACACAAACAGAAGTACAAGGAATACGAAGTGGATATCAAGAATGTGGGATAACAGTAGAAGAAATGTAAAGTTAAGTAAGGGTGAATTTACTGATATGGCCCCATGAAGCAGAGATTATGGATTTAAGGCTGCAGCTCTAGGAGTTAGAAAGGGCTCTAACAATTTGGTTGGTTGGCTGAAATATGAAACAAAAGTAAATGCACTTAACATGTCATAACTGCCTTGGGATACTGTAGAGGAAGGAATTCAAAGGCTAAGGGAGATTAAAATGTTAGAATGCATTTGTCATTTAAGACGTGCTCACCCACATGAGGAGAGTTCAGAGAACATACCTTGCATTGTGACTGTGAGAAATTTGTGAAGGGAGCCCCAGCATCCTTGAAGGGCTCTGTGATACTCTGTGATAAATCGCTGTAGGTCAGAAATTATAGTGGGATCTGCAGTCACTGAATTGGGAAGCCTAAATGCAATGGAGGTGATTGAATTTTGAAGCTGCAGGAGTCAAGTGGCTTGACTCAATTGCCAAAGAGAAAGTGGGTGTTGTTACCATAATGGACAGCAGAATCAAAGAAGCAATCAGAATAGTGTGACACACAGAGACCTATGGAGTTGGCAAGTTGATCAAGGTATGTCCAGAAGTGAAATAGATGGGAAGCCTATTACATTCTTACTTAATCTACATACGCAGAAGGGTCATAGGTTAAGTGAACAAAAGTATTACTTGAACCGTAAAAACAGGCAATCATATCCCCACAATTAATTCCCAGACTTGAGCTACTTTACAGACCCAGAACCCCTTAAATGAATGAGAGGACAGACCTCTTTAAGGAAGACCCCTGGTACATTACCAAAATTTAAACTCTTAATCTTTTCCTTAGCTTTTGCCAGAAAGACCTATGACTTTTGACAAGGGTAACTGTGCATTAGAAGAAAAGAAAATAAGCCTAGGCATGGTGGCTCACACTATAATCCCAATACTTTGGGAGGTTGAGGCAGGGGGATCATTAGGTCAAGTGTTCGAGACCAGCCTGGGCAACATAGTGAAACCCCACCTCTACTAAAAATACAAAAAATTGCTGGGCATGGTGGCGAGTGCCTGTAATCCCAGTTACTTGGGAGGCTGAGGCAGGAGAATCACTTGAACCTGGGAGGTGGAGGTTGCAGTGAGCTGAGATCGCAGCACTGCACTCCAGCCCAGGCAACAGTGCAAGACTCCATCTAAGAAAGAAAGAAAGAAAGAAAGAAAGAAAGAAAGAAAGAAAGAAAGAAAGAA
>NW_016803991.1:1461012-1499888 GCF_001698545.2 Rhinopithecus bieti
AATGTGGCACATATACACCATGGAATACTATGCAGCCATAAAAAAGGATGAGTTTGTATCCTTTGTAGGGATATGGATGCAGCTGGAAACCATCATTCTCAGCAAACTGTCGCAAGTACAGAAGACCAAACACTGCATGTTCTCAGTCATAGGTGGGAACTGAACAATGAGATCACTTGGACTCGGGAAGGGGAACATCACACACCGGGGCCTATCATGGGGAGGGGGGAGGGGGGAGGGATTGCATTGGGAGTTATACCTGATGTAAATGACGAGCTGATGGGTGCTGACAAGTTGATGGGTGCAGCACACCAACATGGCACAAGTATACATATGTAACAAACCTGCACGTTATGGACATGTACCCTAGAACTTAAAGTATAATAATAATAATAATAAAGAAACAAAGCAAGCAAATAATCAGAACTCTCAGGGACTACAAAACTCTGGCTCTACAGTGACACTAATTCAAAGAAACCTAAAACATCACTGTGTTCCATCTGTCAGAGCAGGGGCATAAGGAAGTCAATGTAATTTTACTATAAACCCATCTTGCAGTGGGCCCAGTGGGCCCCTGGACCCATGATGTGATGATTTTCTCAAATGTGGAAGGCATAATTGGATAGAGATACTCAGAAGTTGGCAGAATTGTCACATTGACTCCCTTGATCTATGGGTGAAAGCTGTTAAGTCTAGAAAGCCTCCAGAATTTTCTCTACCTGAGACGAAAATAAAACAGAAGCAATACCACATTTCTGGAGTGATCACAGAAAATTAGCACTACCATTAAGAAGTTGTAGAATGTAGGGATGGTGACTCCCATCCCATCCCCATTCAACCCACCTATTTGGCCTGTGTAGAAGACATATGGATCTTGGAGAATGATAGTGAATTATTTTAAGCTTAACCAGGTGGTGACTCCAGTTGCAGCTCCTGTACCAGAATTGGTTTCATTGTTTGAGCAATTTACCACATCCCCTGGCACTTGGGATGCAGCTATTGGTCTGGCAAATGCATTTTTCTCCTTAACTGTTAGTAGAGAACACCAGAAGAAATTTGGTTTCAACTGGAAAAGCCGAAAGTACACCTTTACTACCCTTTCACAGGGGTGTATCAACTCTCCGGCTCTATTTCATAATTTAGGTAACTTGATCACCTTTCACTTCCACAAGACATCATACTGGTTCTTTACACTGCTGACATTTTGCTGATTGGACATAGTTAGCAAGAAGTAACAACTACTCTAAACTTATTGGTAAAATAACTGCATGTCGGAAGGTAGAAAATAAATCTGACAAAAATTCAGGGCTTCTAACTCAGTGAATTGTTTGAGGGTCAAGTGGGGTGGGACACATTGAGATATCCTTTCGAAGGTGAACAAGTTGTCACATACTCACCTCCTACAGCCAAAAAAGATGCACAATGCCTAGTGGGCCTCTTGGATTTTGGAGGCAATGTATTTTTAATTTGAGTATGCTGCTCCAACTCATTTACTGAGTAACTTGAAAAGCTGATAGTTTTGAGTGGAGCCTAAAACAACAGAAGGCTCTCTGACAGGTTCATGCTGCCATGCAAGCTGCCAGCCACTTGAATCACATGATCCATCAGCATCAATGGGTTTGAGTTGTCAATTGCAAGAACTGTTGTTTGGAGCCTTTTACAGCCTCTTACAAGTGAATCACAGTGCAATCCCTTAGAATTTTAAAGTGAAGCCCTGCTATCCTCTGTAGATAACTACTCTCTATTTGAGAAACAGCTTTATTCTACACCTGGGTCTTAGAGACTGAATGTTTAACATGGACCACCAAGTTGCAGCCTGAGCTGCCCAGCGTGAACAGGGCATTATCTGATCTATCAAGCTATGAAGTTTGGGCATTCGTAGTGGTACTTCCTTATCAAATGGAAGTTTTATGTATGAAATTGCCTCAAGTTGGCCCTGAAAGCAATATGTCTAAACCCTTATGGTTCACACTCCTGCTACACTACTTTCATTCTCCCAGCCTGCACCTATGGTTTCATGGGGAATTCCCTACAGCCAGTTCACAGAGGAAGAAGATAGGTTATCATGCAGCAGTGGAGAGCAAAATAAAAAGTATTTTCTGGCAAACAAACAAGATATTCACACACTTAGAAACCCCAAGTAAAATAACTTCTAAAAGGATCTATTTACTTAATAGGAAATAAAATGGAAACAGAAGAAAGCAAGGTGATACAAAAAATGGGTGTGAATAAAGAATTGGAAATATGTTGATAGAATTTAAATGAGGATTGGCTATTCACAATATTACTAATGATTTAGTTTGCTGTGTCTCAAAGTGAGAAAAATGTAAAATAGTAGAAGCAATAATATGGAAAATGAGAGTAAATCAGAGTTAAAATATTCAAAAATATCAACCATATGATAGAGACTGTGGCTAAATTTAGATTTTTACCTAAAGACTGTTAAACTTTTTTTTTCTTTTTGAGATAGAGTCTTGCTCTGTTGCCCAGGCTGGAGTGCAGTGGCACAATCTCAGCTCAGTGCAACCTCTACCTCCCAGGTTTAAGCAATAGCAATTCTCCTGACTCAGCCTCCTGAGCAGCTGAGATTACAGGTACCTGCCACCATGTCTAGCTAGTTTTTTTGTATTTTTAGTAGAGATGAGGTTTTGCCATGTTGGCCAGGCTGGTCTCAAACTCCTGACCTCAGGTGATCCACCCACATTGGCCTCCCAAAGTGCTGGGATTATAGGCATGAGCCACTGCACCTGGCCAAGATTATTAAACATTTTAAGAGTCAGCACTGAAAGAACAGAGACAAGTTATATCATTTCAAGGACTCAGAAAAAAAGAGAAATAAGAATTTTAAAAGTTTATAAAGGCTGGGCACTGATGGCTTACTCTTGTAATCCCAGCACTTTGGGAGGCTGGGGCAGGCAGTTTACTTGAGACCAGGAGTTCAACAACAGCCTAGGTGACATAGATGAGACCCTCATCTCTAAAAAAAAAAAAAAATGCAAATATTAGCTAGGTGTGGTAGTGTGGCCCTGTAGTCCCAGCTACTCTGGAGGCTGAGGCAAGAGGATCACTTCAGCTCAGGAGGTTGAGGCTGCAGTGAGCTATGACTGTGCCAGTGCACTCCAGCCTGGGCAACAGAGTGAGACTCTGTCTTGGAAAGAAAAGAGAAAAAATGAACAGCATTAAAAGTTTAAAAAATAAAAAAATGATATGGCAGAGTTAAGTTTAAATATGATTGCAAGAAAGAGAAAAAGTAGGCTTTGAGATGCAGGAACTCATCTGACAATTGCAAGGCCACAGAGTGGACAGAAGTAGGCCTGGCACTAGAAGTCAGGCTATGTTTTTTTTCTTCTTGGACAGAAATAATCTCAAAGACCATCAATTTTAGACAAAGTCATTGTGAGGCCATCATAAAGTAAGACAAAACAAAACCACTGCAAAATATTACCTAAGCAGTCACTGTCACTTAGCAGACCACAAAATACCAAACACCTCCCTCTCCTAGCAAATATAAGTGAATGTTATTGTTTTCTAGACCAATCCTAGTTTTTGTATCACGCTAGCCCATATCCCTTTAGCTAAGATTTGTTAAGACGCCCAATTACAGAATTGTCTCCAGTTTCTAACAGCACTAAATCCAGCATAAACCTCTCTTTTCTTAGACTGTCCTCCAAATCACCCAACTAAAGCCCAAATTACCCAACTAAAGCCCAAAGTTGATCATCTGTCGTTTATAATATCCTCTTACCAAGGTGCCTTGTCAGTCTCCATCGTGTACAATCACCCACGATGTGATGAGTAATAAACTGAACTTGTTCAGCTCTAAGTGCACAGACAAGTGCACAGACATCTATAATCACAACAAAATTTAAATGGCATTTTAGTTCACTGCTCTCATCTATTTTTTCTTAGATAAATTTTTTAAAAGCCCTACTGATAGTCCCCAAACATCCCCAGAAAAAATCCGGTTGACATTTTTCATTCATTTATTTTTTATTTCTATTTATTTTTTGCTCTCTGAATTTCTGCTTCTATATTTTTCATTTATTTTAGGTACAGAATAGTGTAGTAAGAAATGATATCTTTCCAATACTGAGTTTTCCCTTCCAGAAATATGATTTATCTCTCCATTTATACACATCATGGCTTATGGGATTTTTTTGAAGTTTTATTCATATAGATAACGTATATGACTTGTCTGATTTATTTATAAGTAATATATAAGAACCTATTCCTTGATACATATGTAAGAAGATTTTACATAGGCATCTATATATATACATATATATTTCTTTATGTAGTTTTGTACTTTTACAAATCACTCCTATTTATTTATATATTTTGTGCTATTACATATCACTATTATACTTTTGTTTTCTAATTCACTATTTTCTATTTTAACTGTAAATTATCTGTTATATTTTCTTGATCTCTTTTGATAATTTAGAATAAAATGATTGGTTCATTTATTTTAATAAGCATTTCTAAAATGCTTATTAAAATGAATTTTCCTCTCAGCATAGATTTGACCATATGTCAATAAAGCTTTGTCACTTTAATTTTTTGTAATCAATCTACATTTTTAAAACAGTATGGTGAGAGAAACTTACTGTTAAAATAACTGAAAGTTTCTTTTTTCCCTCATCTCTTTTCATTTTAAATAATTTTCCATGAATGCTTAAAAGGCAATATATTGTCCAGAGATTATAAATATTTGTAGGTAAATCCTTTATACACATCCTTAATATACATGTATCTTTATGAATAAGCTTTTCCATATATATTACACTGTACAGTACACGTGCTATATTCATCCTTCTCACTATTGTGTCATTAGAGCCTGGCACAAGGCCAGGAGTACTCAAGAGATATTTACAGCTGAATAATTAGTCATTACTTCCATTTATTCTTTTCCCCTAAATGATCTGTCAAACAATAAGAGATGTCTTTAAAACTCCCCACTACTATTGTTCTGTCAAATTTTCCCTACATGTTTAAAAACATTCAGCTATATTTACATTCCATGTTACTTGTTACTTGGTGTATCAAGTTCATAACTGTTATATCATCATTGTGGATTTTTCTGTCAAAATAAAATAACCATTTCTGTCAATTTATTGGTTCCTGGAATTGATTTCTATTTTGATGCATGTGATAGCTCCAGTGTTCTTTTATATAGCCTGATACATATTTGTTCCATTTTTTACTTTTTTATTAAAATTCATTTACAGTTGTGTTTTTTGTAAAGGATATATAAATTCTGTTTGATAGTTTTAATTAATATGAGCCTATGCCCTCTAAATTGTGACATGTCATAAATATCTTTTATGCTTTCTTCTGTTTCTTTTACTATAGTGTTTTATAAATGTCCTCTATTTGTTTTTTTTTTCCTATTTCCCATAATAAATTAAAATATATACATGGTGTCTTAATAGGATGCATTTGCAAATATTTAAAATCACAAATTTTCTCAATACATCAGTCTGTCAAAGGAAATAATACACTGCTTTCCACCTACATGAAATTAGCAAAAAAGCATGCCTTTCTTCTCTCTGCATCTTCAGTACCAATTCCCCATATACATTTTTTTTTTTTTATCTGAGACTATAGATCAGAATATAGGTACTAATATTGTACACATTATACATCTTCTTTGTTAGGAATTATTCTTGATGTTTCAATTTTATTTCATTTATATTTATAAGTCTCTAGTTTTACTTCCATATTTAACTAGTTTCATGGTTTACTTTAGCTTTTATACCATAATTTTCCCATATTCTTTGGGAATATTTCTTTGTTTTCATTTATCTCTAAGTTATACAATAATACATATTTAAATATCTTTCTTTACAGGAAAATAAATATATTTAAGCAATATACTGTCTGATCATGTTCTTATGACAGTTATTCCTCTTACTTTCAGGCGAACTGTAACTGATTTATCATCTGATGCTCAGGCTTTCAGAGTGATCATTGCTCCTTTATACTTACTCCCCCCGCCATGCCTGTATGAATGCAGAATTTTTATTTCTCTTGTCTAGAGAGAGGTCTAACTTGCTTTAGAACAGATTTGTCCAAAAGACTTTTCTACAATGACAGGAATGTCTTTTATCTGCACTGTCCAATACAGTAGTTATAGTAGCAACCAACCACATGTGGCAACTGAATGCTTGAAATGTGGCTACTATTAATTAATCTAATTTATTATTTAAATTACTACATATGGGTTACAAATTGGATAATACAGCTCTAGAATATTCCAGAATCGTGTGAGAGAAGTGGATTTCTGTTTTGTGTCTTCTTTCATTTCCAACCAACTCCTCCACTGCTTGAGAAATTGGATTTCCCTCCATTTCCTTTCTCTTGGAGTGCAGATCTGAAATCTTGTTGCTTTTGGTCTATAACTGCTTCCATCTCCTTGAATCACCAATGGAATTCCACTTTGGTTTCATTCTTTTATTTTTTTTATAGTATATGACAATGTGATATATATTTTTCTTTTTTTCCTTTTTTTATTATACTTTTAAGTTCTGGGGTAAATGTGCTGAACATGCAGTTTTGTTACATAGGTATATTGTTACATAGGTATACACATGCCTTGGTGGTTTGCTGCACCCATTAACCCGTCGTCTACATTAGGTATTTCTCCTAATGTTATCCCTCCCCTAGACCCGCACCCTGCTGACAGGCTCCATTGTGTGATGTTCCCTTCCCTGTGTCCATGTGTTCTCATTGTTCAGTTCCCACATATAAGTGAGAACATGTAGTGTTTGGTTTTCTGTTCTTGTGATAGTTTGCTGAGAATGATACCATCTCATACCAGTTAGAATGACGATCATTAAAAGTCAGGAAACAACAGATGCTGAGAAAATAGGAAAACTTTTACACTGTTGGCTTGGGAGTGTAAATTAGTTCAACCATTGTGAAAGACAGTGTGGCGATTCCTCAAAGATCTAGACTAGAAATATCATTACTGGGTGTTACCCAAAGAGGAATTTATAAATTTCGACTATCCAAAGAAAGACACAGTGCACATATATTGTTTATGTGGACTATTTCCACAAAAGAAGACTTGGAACCAACCCAAATATCCATCCAACTAATAAACTGGGTATGAAACTGTGGCACAGCCTCATTCTTTTTTTTTTGCTCTCCTCTTTCTAGCTTGCCCTCACGACAGGTTTAAGTTCTAGAAGCTATTATTTCACCAGCCACTTAATTTCACTGCTGCCCTGAGTGAAAGGGAAAATATTTTAGTTTTTGCTTCAACTCAGGAGTTCTATTTGATGGAGGGATGTCATATTATATATTATAAATACAATATTTAATTTATTTATTTAAGACGAGATAAATTGGGCTTAGGAGGCTTACGGACAAAACTAGGAGAGAGTCTTCCTCTTTGTATGAGGGTTCATTGGTTTATTTCCTAGGCTCTTCTCCTCTCTCCTTGGTGTTTTCAACCTTTCCAAAGAGACTGAGCTAAGAGATCGCTGCAACTCACCTCCAGTGCTTGATTGTTCCGGTTCCTGCATTCTTCACTCTGCCAGCTTGAGTGTCTCACCATACCTTCTTCCCAATTTTGGCTACTCCAGCAGATGTTGCCATTTCTCTTGTTCCTTTTATAGCCACTTTTATACTTCCAGTGTTTCGAAGCCAAATCAGCACTTTCGCCCACAGCCTCAAGACAGTTTTCTTGTTTTTTGATTTTTGGTTTATTTTTGGCAAAATAGAGGCAGTTTGGCTGGACTGGGAGACACTAGAAAGTAAAGGAAAGTCCTTTAGTTGTGTTCCAGACATCAGATTCACTTGAGTCAGGAGCAAGGTTGGAGGCCTTTATAGCAAGTCTAAAATTATCTAGAGGAATAATAGTTTGATGACTTCCAAGACCTATCTTTCCATCTATGATTCAGCTCTTCCTCTGCCTCTATATTTCCTAGCTTAATGGTACCTACTGATACAGGAGTTAATAAGAAATCACTTAGGCAGATAGTAAGGGTATGGGCGTCCTCAGCATGGTTTTTCTGGTTAATGAAAAGCAGCCCCAAATCATTTTCTAACAAAGAGGAGCCTGTAAAGTCAAGCTGCAGACAAGTAAGCAAGCTGGGAACTTGCATGGGTGAATGAAGCAGGAACTAGGGACTAGACATGTTCGAGATGGCATATCCATCTTCCCTTCTCTGCCAGCCATGTGTACAGTAAGGAGCAGACAATATGGCACCATCCAAGGAGCATTATTTGCATAATTAGATTATGGTGGGGCAATCAGCCTTCCCAGCGCTATGTAAAGCTGATTAAACCAATCTGTGAGCACTACGTAAATCAGACACCACCTCCTCAAGCTGGACTATAAAATCACGTGCATCTGCTGCCAGCCAGTCTTTGCTTCTGGGAAACCCCTCTCTCTACAGAGAGAGAACTGTTTCTCTTTCTCTTCTCTTCTGCATGTTAAACCTCTGCTCCTAAACTCGTGTGCATTTGTGTCCTGTATTTTCCTGGCGCAAGATTGCTAACCCCAGGCTATATACCCCAGACAAGGTAGCTGCTTCACTACTACCAAGTGAACTCTATCAAGGAATTCACTAATTCGAAGCTCCTTTCAGTTTCTGCTGCTCGGCTCATTGCAGAAACTGGGGCTAATGAATTGATCCGTAGGCCCTGGTGGGCCATCCCAATACTGGTTTGCATCGTGGGGAGCACAGTATCTGTGCTTGAAGCTTTCACCATGCCTGCAAGGTGGGAGGATCAATGCTGTCTGTGTTATCACCAGCACTCCCAGCTTTGTTTTATTATAATTCTGATTTGTCTCCGCCATAAACTCATCTTTCCTACATTTATTTCTGCTTAATTGACAACCAAACATTTTCAGTTACCTTTCTACTCTTTAAGGTTCAGGGCACTCAGTAGGGGCACCTAGGCCCTCAGATTCGCTGTGTGACTAAAGCCTTTCAGCCTCTCTGGATTCCTGGCTCAGAAGGTAAACACACCCCTCGGTGCAGAATCTTCTTCTTCTTTCTTTGTTTTTTTGAGACAGAGTTTCACTCTTGTTGCCCAGGCTGGAGTGCAATGGCATAATCTTGGCTCACTGCAACCTCTGCCTCCCTCAAGTGATTCTCCTGCCTCAGCCTCCTAAGTAGCTGGGATTACAGGCACCTACCACCTTGTCCAGCTAATATTTTGTATTTTTAGTAGAGGTGGAGTTTCACCATGTTAGCCAGGCTGCTCTCAAACTCCTGACCTCAGATGATCCATCCGCCTCGGCCTCCCAAAGCACTGGGATTACAGGCCTGAGTCACCGGGCAAGTGCAGAGTCTTCTATGCTTTCTGAGGCAGTTGTCTCCCGTCCTCCAGCAGAGAACAGCAAGCAGTCAAGCACTTTGTAAATGACATCATCAAGTAAAGGACCTCATTAGCTCTGCACCTTCGCTGATTGGTTTACAAACCAAGAAGGGGAGGGAAACCAAGAAAAGGGAGGGGCTTTCAAATTCCAGGAAGTCTTTCCAAGTTAGGTCGTCCCCTTTGTTTCTCCTACTTTGCATCTTTCCTCTTCCTGTCTACCCCTTCTACCCTTCCTCCTCATTTCCTGAGTCCCCCTCAATACCTAAAGCTAAACCAGTATCCAGAAGGGTCCTTAGGGGTTAAAGACCGTGTTGATAGATTTAAAAAAAATGAAAAAAATGCGAAGGGGGAAAATGGGAGAATCTGGTGATAACAGCAGGTGAGCTTGTCTGGGAGAAAAGAAAAAAAAAAAAAAAACTGGGAGTGGGGGTGGGAGGTGCTGATTGCCTTGGTCTTTTAAAGTTCAATACCTTTTACAAAGATACGTTTACCTGTGCATCTCATTTTGTTAATTTTGCTTGGTAGCGATTGTAGAGGATTTTACATTTTTTTCCCTGGAAAGGTTTGAGTAGAGTCTATAAAACAAACTCATAATGGATTAATAGGAAAAAAAAAAGGCATTCAGATTTTATTAACATGCATACAGGCACAAGAGTCATGTAAACATGAAAAACTCAAAGAAATTGACAGATGGTTGATTTTTTTTTCTTTTTCCTTCAGAGATGGAGTCTTGCTCTGTCATCCAGGCTGGAGTGCAGTGGCGTGATCTCGGCTCAGTGCAACCTCCGCCTCCCAGGTTCAAGTAATTCTTCTACCTCAGACTCCCGGGTACCTGGGATTACAGGCACATGCCACTGTGTCTGGCTAATTTTTGTATTTTTAGTAGAGACGAAGTTTCACCATGTTGGCCAGGCTGGTCTTGAGCTCCTGACCTCGTGATCCGCTCACCTTGGCCTCTCAAAGTGCTGGGATTACAGGTGTGAGCCACCGAGCCAGACCTGGTTGATGTTTTTATACCATCTTGAGATACAGAAAGAATGGGGACTTAGAGCTTGGCAAAAGAGGTTAAGGTGGCAAGACAGGTTATACGAGGCAGAGAAGATGAGAAAAGGCTTGCGGCAAAGGCTTCTGTGTTGGGCAGATAAAACCTCACAAGTAGTGCCCTCAGAAGAAATTGACTGTAGCCTGTGGTAAATGTTTCTCGGTCAGACCTTTAAAGGTGTCAGCCTCTCCGTTAATCTTTCCTAGATCCAGAGGTAGGGAAGCCTTGGAGAAAGCCTGTTTGCATCTGTTGTTGATTCCACTTTATTTCCTCTACAGATGCAAGTCTCCTGCACAAAAGACAGTTTTGCAGGGTTATTCTTGGTTTTTTTTCAGGCCCTTTGAATGGCCATGTTGAAAGAAGTCAAAGAATTATATTTCGGGGTAAAATTTTGTTGGTTTCCTTAACTATTTTGATTTTCAGTGTTTTGTCTCTTTTGAACTTGAGAACATTGACTTTGATTATGCCTTTATTTTATTTCTTCTCTTTCATACATTCTGTTATCTCTTATTGAACGTCAGCTATCTTCATCTTTGATCTCCAGTCTCTGTCTTCCATATATGCACTCTCTTACTATTTCTGTTCTCTCCGTATTCTGGAAAAATATCTTCAGTATGTCATTCGCAATCTAATGTAACCCAGTGCTGATTCTGCTCTTTATTGCAATTAATATTAATTTAATTATCCTATTGTGTTTTTGCTTAGGGTGCAGTCTTGCTTTATCTCTTTTAGTTCTTTTTTTATTTCTGCCTTTCACCTAGCATCTTTTAAATTTCAGTTTTCTGTTAAACTTTTTTTTTTAATCAATTCTCCTTTCTTATTTTAAAGTGTGGGTGCCATACAGGCTTTTGGCTTCCTAAGGTTTGCTGAAGAATTACTGACATGAGGCAGATTGATTAATAGGAGAAAAGGGCATGCAAATTTATTTAATTTGTATACACTGGGGCCTTCAGAATGAAGACCCAACTCAAGAATAAATTACAGAAGCTTATATACTATCTTGAGATTATAGAAAGAATGAGGACTCAGGGCATACCGGGAAGCAGGTTTTAGTGGCTAGACAAGTTATGGGAGGGAGAAAGGAAGGGACTTGGCTAGCAAAGGTGGCCTTCCTACATAGAGGAAGCCTCCTTTAAAGAGAATAGATGACAAATGTTTCTTTTTAGACTTTTAGAAATGTCAAACTCTCAAACTCTCCTGGATCCAGGAAACGTAGAGAAAGCCTGACTATACTAATGGAGATTCTCTACAAATGCAAATTTCTCCCTACAAAAGACAGCTTTGCAATCTCACTTCTCTGTTGGCTCTGTGGCAGTCATTTAAAAATATGTCAAATACGTATCTTTGGAGGTGAAATATTTTGATTTCCTTCAGAGATCTGTTTTTATGAATTTTCCAGAGAATATAAACCACATACTGTATGAAATTTACTTATGTATCCAGTTATAGATCACATTTAGAAATACTTTAATCTTCTGCTGCTTTAGTTCTCATGTATATTCCAGAATATGTCTGTGGACTCCATCTGTTTTGCATTTCCTTCCTTCTTGCATTGTTTCTTTCCTTCTTTGGGAAAGCCATGCCCCTTCACCTAAATGAGGAAGTAGATTCTGGTTGATTCTCCTTATTGATTGCTTTCAGACTCCTCCTTTTATGATAGATCACTAGAAGGAGTGCTAAATAAGGTACTGTGAAAGGAAAAGAAATCTCAGGACCCCAAAACCACTAACCCAAGGGTAAAGTCAAGCTGGGAACTATGTCAGGCAAACCTGCCTCCCATTTTATTTCTAAATAAGATAGGTACAAAGATTAAAAAAGCAACATACCTCCCTGATAATTTTTCCACAAGGATGTTTCTTGTAAGCTTCAAGGCTTTTACCCTAAAGAAGTTCTGTTGAATTTCACCCTGGCAATGTAAACGGATCGTTTATCTTCACAGGTGCAAGACAGAAAGTCATCCCTCTGCTCACCTGAGACAAATGCATATCTGATTGCTTCATCTGCCCTATTGTTTATGTAAAAATGCAGAGTCACTGAGCCAAACTAAGTTGTGTATTCAGTGAAAGACAGACCAAGTACTCAAAAGAATGCATCCTCTTGTCTCTTATCTACCTATGACCTGGCAGCTGCCCCCCTCCTTTGAGTTATTCCACCTTTCTGGACGAACATCTTACAGAATATGTGTACATCTTACACATATTGATTGATGTCTCATATCTCCCTAAAATATATACAAGCAAACTGTACCCCAGCCACCTTGGGCACATGTCATCAGGACCTCCGGAGGCTGTCACAGGTGTGTACTTAACCTTAGAAAAATAAACATTCTAAATTGATTGAGACCTGTCTCAGATATTTTGCGTTCATGGTACACACACTCAAACCCAATTTCCAGTGCATAATAGCCTTTTATTTAGAATGGCTGGCCTTTTCTGCTTCTTGGTTATCTTCCTATTAGAAGCAGAGTTCATTCTGTACAATTTGAAGCAGTCTGTGTTTCTCCCTTATCACAATCAATAAGTGAAAAATATGACTCCCCAAGTGCAACTTTCCTGCAACCTTCAGCCCTTTCCCTTTAAAAACTTGTGACCTAACTTGCAAACCACTACCCTCTTTCCATTATAGCTGTCAATTATATTTCATATTTAAAAGTGTTTGATAGAATCATGTCAAAAGAGGGGAAAGAGGAGTGTTAAACTAACTGTTCAGTAGAAGTTAGTTTTCTTCCCTTTGAAAATTGAAGACCTCTCTCTCTGATCTTGTATATACAAGGATTTGAAGGATTCAACACCATATCAACTTTTCTCCATGTGGCCTTGTCATTCTGCCTCAGTACTTCGTGTGGGCTATGGCACATGGACATTCCTTATTAAATGTGGCACATGCTAGAGTCAAGAACTTAGACCATTATTTTATACTTCTGAAAATGTGCATATTTTGTTGTATTTTCTCAATAATAAGATGAGATTGGGTGGGAGGCAAATTAGACAATTATAACTTTGCCACACATAGTGGTCCAAGTCTGGTCAAGCAAATGCATATATTTGCACAGATTATCTTTGTGCTGTTAATACAGCTCTTCCCTCACAGGGAAGTGGGCCCATATTCACAATCATTAGTGATAATTGAGTGTTGCCTCAGCAACCCTCAGGAACTCAAAGAGGGTCTCATTGTTTAACTAAAGCCTTTTTTTTCTTCTAGGTGATTTATGTCATTTCATATCTTTTTTACCTCCCTAGTATTTCCCATGTCTGTTTGTAACATAACAGTGACAGAAATCTAACATGGTGGACTCCATCTTGCTGCTAACCTCACAAGCTAACTGCCTTTACTGTTTCCTGCACATAGGCCATGCTAACTCTGGAAGGAATTTAGTTTCTAGTTTCACTTAAAGCAAGGATGATAATAGTCCCTTCCCAAAACAAACCCCCAAAGAGATTAGGAGGGTGTATTCACAAATAACAATGTTATGCTAAAGATTTATGGAAGCATTGTGACCTGACCAAGGATAAAGAAATTCTGCCACCCAGTCAGACCCTTGCTAATGCCCAGAGATCTGTGGTCACCGGTTACTTCCTGACCGCTATCCCCTTTTTGTTCCCTCTTCCCCAAAATAAAAAGAAGTTTGAGATTCATGCCTTTAAGATGGTTCTTTAGAATGGTAGTCCCTTCTCAGTTTACTGGCTCTCTGAAATAAAGTCACTTTTCCTGCCACAACACAATAAGTCTGTCAACTCATTGGCTGTCATGCAGTGATCACTATGAGCTTAGGACTCAGCTATGGTAACAGCAATCATCCATTCATTTGGCCAGCAGATATTTTACTAGGCTCTGTGTTAGGCACTGGAGATATGATGATGAGTAATGCATAGTTTTTGTGCTCATAAAACAAAGTTTAATGAGAAGAAATCTAGTAAACAAGTAAACAAACACATAAATATTCATAAAAGTTGCATTACTCATTATGAAGAATAAACTGTGAGCTTTGGTAGCAAATACAGAGGGGATTAATTGAAATAAGGCAGCTACAGACTCTTCTGTTTTAATTGAGAAGCCAGTTTTATAACATGGTGTGAGGATGATAGTTGGTGTCCTAGGCAGAATTGCAAGTGGAAAGCCTCTGGGATAGGAATCAGGAGAGCAATTGGAACACCGTTGGAAGGGAGTCTGAGCATGAGGCTTGGAGAGGTAGGCATAGAACAAAACATGCAGATTTTAAAGGTAAGGAAAATGGAATAAATTCTAAATATGGTGGGAAGCCATTGCAGAATTTTTAATAAGGAATAACAGGACATTTTAAATAGGGAATAATATATCTCAAATATGTGATTCTGCAATGGGGAATTAAGAAAAAGTGGAAACAGGAAGGCCATTAAGTTATTACACAATACCTACACCAAAACTGGACGCATTTGAAATGTATTTCACAGGTAGGATTGATAGAACTTTCACTGGTTTGGATGTAGGATATACAGTATAAGAAGCAATCAGGGGTACGTTTAGCATTCTTGCTTGAGCAACTGAGTGAGTGACAATACTTTGTACTAAACTGTGGAAGACTGAGAGAGCAACATTTTTGTTTGTTTGTTTTTGTGAGGTGAGGTTTCACTATGTCTCCCAGGCTGGAGTGCAGTGGCTATTCACAGGCACTAACTTAGCACACTGCAGCCTCAAACTCTTGGACTGAAGTGATTCCCCCACCTCAGCTTCATGAGTAGCTGGAACTACAGGCATATACCCAGCTAGAGAGGAACAGTTTTTCAGGAGAAAGAGAAATCAAGAGTTTGTGTTTGGACATGACGATATGGACAGGAGGCAGGGGAATACTGGGTAGAAGGGGGTGGGGTACCTGGCAATGACTCCACTCTCAGGCCAGGACCCACAGCCCTAAATGAGAACATGCATTCCTGTTTTCCCTCCCAAATGTTGCCTTTTCCAAAACCACACTGACCCAGCATGCACCCCACCCTGTACCCATAAAAATCCCAAGCTCCACTGGCAGAAGAGCAGAGTGGCATGGCAGAGAATAAGAGAAGAGAAGAAGTGTCTGAATGTCAAGAGGAGAAGAGATAGCTGGATATTGGAGACTATAGTCGGAGAGGAGTTCAGCCAGGAAAGGTCAGAGAGGAGTTTGGTCAGGGACAGCTGAACTCCAGGGGAAGATTATCTTCCCATTCCCTCCCCTTTCCAGCTCCCTATCACATTGAGAGCCACTTCTACCACTCAATAAAATATGCATTCACTATCCTTGAAGTCCATGTGGCCTCATTGCTCTTGGACACTGGAAAAGAATTTGGGATGCATTGGGAACGAGAACCCAAAGAGGCTGTCACACTGACTTTCAACTGTGCTGGTTAACACTTAGGCATCCATGGATGGCAAATAAAAGAGCATTGTTTGTAACACACACTCTAGGGATCCAGAGGTTGCAGGCAATGCCTAGACACTGCTGATATGGGGTTTGTTCCTGCTGGCACCCAAAGGCACTCACTTAGCTCCTGTACCCACTCACCTGCATGCTCCCCCTCCTGAAAGGGGTTTGAGTAAACAAGCCACACCCCTGTTGCAAGTCCCTTGAAGGGGTCAAGGAAACTCTCCCATCTCAGTGATGGTTTTAGTAAGTCTTTGAGTCAAACCTGTAGTTGAATATATGTGCCTGGAATTTTTCTAAACAGCTGAACTCCTAGAGATGAAACTTTTGCAGTCATAGCATATACATGAAGTTTAAAGACATATGAGTAAAACATATTATCTAAGAAGAGATGGTAAATAAAGCCCTTGACAACTCCAACATTTAGAAATTGGGTGGAAGAGGAGGACCCTGCAAGGGAGACTAAAAAGGAGAGGACAATGAGGTAAAAGGAAAACTAGTGCTCTGAGTTATATGAAAGCCAAGAGAAGAAAGGAAGAGAAAAGATTAAGGGAGACTTTTTTTAAAATTGGGAGATTCTGGAGCATGCTTATCTACTAATCATAGTGATCTAGGATAGGTAAAAGAGACTAATGCTGCAATCCCAAGACAGGTTATCTGTAAGCATGATATTCCTGAGAAGTTTGAAACCAGACCAATTGTCCCATAGAACTGAAGTTTACAGGACTTTTTTTTTTTTTTTTTTTTTTTTTTTTTTTTTTTTTTTTGTAAAATAAACATAGAAATTAACCCTCTCTGCTCTTCAAACTTGAAACTTACTTCTAAATTTCTTCCTCAGGAAACCAGCCCTTAGGCAAGGACCTGAAACTCATTAGATCACTCCATCCAAACAGTGAGCTACCAGCCCCCTCATTTGTCATGATCACTTTTTAAGCCCTTCCTAATTTCTATGTTGTATCCCTACCCCCATCCCTGCTATATAAACCACTAATTTTAGTCAATTAGGAGAGAGGAATTTGAGATTTGGCTTCCATCTTTCTGGCTTATGTCACCTGAATAAAAATTCTTCTTCCCTGGCAATACTCATTGTTTCAGTGATTGGCTTTCTGTTTGGTGAGCAACGGAACCTAGACCAAACCCTTGGTATTTTGGTAACAAGTTGAGAAAGAATGGGATCCAGAACACAAAGAAGGAATTGGGTTGTGATAACTGGAAGGAACCTTTAGCTACTGTAGTAGGAAGAACGAAGAGAAAGAGTAGATACAGGTGGCCAAGTGTGGTGGCTCATACTTGTAATCCCAACAGTTTGGGAGGCTGATGTGGGTGGATTGCTTGAGTCTAGGAGTTTGAGATCAGCCTAGGCAACATGGAAAAACCTTGTCTCCATTAAAACTACAAAAAATTAGTGGGTTGTCGTGGTATGTGCCTGGAGTTCCAGCTATTCTGGAGGCTGAGGTGGGAAGACTGCCTGAGCCTGGGAGGTGGAGGTTGCAGTGAGCTGAGATTGTACCACTGTACTCCAGCCTGGGCAACAGAGTGAGACCCTGCCTCAAAAAAAAAAAAATTATATGCAGGTAAGTTTATAGTCTTAGAGAACAATTTAGGATTTTACCAACCCCTCCTTATCTGTTAGCAATTAGAATAAAGACTCCGTCACGTACTCAGATCAGTCATCAGAAGGGCAACCATATCCTACTTAGGTAAAAATGAAATTAACAAAGTCAAACGAAGACTAAATCAGCAAAATTTCTCCTTGTTACCTGATTAGCCATAGATTCTAACTTCTAACTTGTTTTGCTGCTTTCTGGAAGTCAGCTGCCAGACTTTGGATAACAGTGCAGCTGTGGTAATAAAGGTAGCTTCAGTTCAGCATTTGAAATAGCCTTGCCTGTATTTATCTATATACGGTATGTCCGTTGCTTTGAATCTTTTCTTATCAGTGTTATAAAAACTCATTTAGTTTTAGTGATAAGAATTTAAAGTTGTCACTCTTGTTTCAAAACTCTAAAAACAGAGAAGTTCACATATAGACTGGGAGAGGAATACACAATGTCTTTTGAAAACTGAGCGACTGCACTGCAATGCTGAAGAATAAAACAAAAGCATTTTTCATATACTTAATTTATTTTTACATTATCTTCAATGCAAGGCCCTGGGATTTTGAGCCTGACTGGTCTAGCTCACTGACACTGACATATTCCCTTATAGATACATCTGACAACACACAGCCCACTAGTCACCAGCTTACAGTAATATTTATGGACACCTTTGAACACAATCACACAGACATACAGAAGAAGGAAAGGCAATGACAACTATTAAATAACGCTTGCTTTATTTTTTCATATTTCTTAGACATGAAGTCAAGGGTTAAATGAACACATTAAGAGGGAGAAGTGCCTATTCTTAGGAAAAAGTGAATTGTGTTATAAAGAAAATTTCAAGAAATATCACCTAGTGGAGGATTTTCTCTTCCCAAAATGAAGCGTCACTTTAGGTTTCCACCTACATATGTCAATTTAATTATAAAACAGATTTTATAAATCAGAAGTAATAATGGGGTGCTGGGTGAGAGGGTGTGGGTGTGTGTGTGCATGTGTGTGTAACTTTTAAATATTCGATGTGCACATTTTGCACTCCAGAGAATTAATCAAACTGTCAAGTCCAGGACCAAAAACTGAAAAGCACACACAGTGGTATGTCATGGTAACTTAGCAACCAGAGCTGAAGAGGTTAAGACAGAAATTGCTGTCATTTCCTTATATTTAAGAATTTCTACCTTGTACTTTCCCTGTTCCCTTCACCTGTCACACACATTCTGATTCTTCCAGGTGGTAGTTTACTGAATCGTATCTTTTATATATTTTAATAATCTTGTGTATGACAATTTCTATTTGTGGAGGATAATAGGAATCACCTACTGAGTACTGAATTTCAGAACATCTGTGAATGTGTTATTGATTAAGACTCTAAGTCTTTTGTACATAGCACAGGTGTTACCAACTGGACTCAATTTCCCATCAGATCATGAAACACGTAGGTGATGAACAACTGCTATTTATAAATCCAGCACCAGGGTGGCGTAACTGGTTCCGTGGAAGATCTGTTCTCGTACTAAAGGTCAGTTGCTTCTGTCACAATTACTACAGGGCCTATATGTGGCAAAGTTAGTCTTCTAAGTCAAATAAATTCTAGCTTAAAATATATAAAGGAAATCTATAAAGGAGCTCTTTATTTTGAGGCTTGAGCAAAGAGCAAAAATAAGGTATTTATTAAAAACAGTATTAGGGTACACAACATGCTGATATATTCAACAATGTGCATAATGCCCTCAAGGGCCTTGAACTAGTAAGAATCAGAAATGCGTATCCTATCCCCTCCAATCTCGTCAGTGTTGGCCTGTCACACTGCGCATTTTGCACTAGGTTTATTTGAGGGTAGCAATGGGCAAAGGTGAAGTGGCCCCAACTGCCTAATCTCCCTTATTCCATGCTGACCCTAGGACAGGTTGCTTATAAGATTATGTGTTTCCTTTAAGATACATGTGGCTGGTGACCCATTCAAGACTACAAATCCCTCGTAACGGTAATATGATTGAACCAGATTTTGTGTGAGACCTTTAACAACAACAACAACAAATAAAAGGTCAGAAACTCAAGGTACTATGTGAAAAAGAAAA
Organism: Rhinopithecus bieti; assembly: GCF_001698545.2. NCBI lineage: Eukaryota > Metazoa > Chordata > Mammalia > Primates > Cercopithecidae > Rhinopithecus > Rhinopithecus bieti. The sequence goes on from NW_016803991.1 coordinate 1,480,438, forward strand.
ATGTGATTTTGCCACCCACAAATAGCCTCATCTTTTGACTAAGTCTCAGTTATCTTCACATTCCTGGTCCAAAATAGTGCCAGCCTCACTGGCCCATCTTCTCTAAGACTGTTAAACTTGAAAGCAGACAAATGGTTCCACAAAACTGTTGTTTATGGTTTCTTTGAATAAACATAAAAGCTTACTTCCCTAGTCATAAAACTTAATATAATTTTCAATTGCCTTATCTGAGTTCCTTTCTCAGAAATCTGACCATCAGGCCTCCCAGATAGTATCAAGGAACTGAAACTTACCAGATCACCGTATCTGCACAATGAGAAGCAGACGCCTCACCCATCACAGTTGCCTAATGAACTACCTGCTTATTGTTGACCAGCTCCACTCCTTAGTTCCTATTTTCTAACATGTAATTACATTTCTTTCCTGCTATATAAATCTCTAAATCTAACCAGTTGAAAAGATGGATTTGAGACTGATCTCCTATCTCCTCAGCTGTAGCACCCAAAAGAGCCTTCTTCCCTGGCAATACTTGTTGTCTCCATGATTGGCTTTCTATGCTACAAGCAATGAGACCTAGATCTTATCTTCCATTATTGAATTACCTTCCATAATCCAGGAGCATGTACCTCCTGGATTATGGAAGAGAATCCTCTGGAGCATAGAAAAAAATATTAAAACTTCTCTTAATTTTTTTTTATTCAGGGAAAGGAACAAAATTGTATGTGGAATCCCATTAGCACATTCTCCTGTTTTTCCCACTTTCAGGGCATCACATGTCATGCATGGTAGTATGATGGTACTATGTGAGGTGCCTAGAAGAAAAAACACCAGTTTTGCCACACAGATAGATTAACAGTGGCATCCTTGTTTGCTTTTAGGGTGCTGCTATAGTGTGCAATTTATACTTGCTCAGTTAAGTGGACCAACTCTTTTGTCCAGATTTAACTAAACTGGCCCTCAAAGATGTACATATAGCTTCCTGAATAAAAATACCACTGATTGAAGATAATAATGCAAGTATAAGGGAACAAAAACAACTTGATAGGGATGACAATCTGCCTTTCCAGCATATTCTCTTGGTAAATTTTACTAGAGAAAAAAGGCAATGGAGTGAGACTTACAAGAAGTTATCAGAATTTAAAAAAATTATCAAGGAGGTCTTTTGGAATGTGGTTTTATATTCAGCATCAATGAATGTCACTTGGTTGCACTCCACAATGAACTCGAGCCTAAGTAAATGTTGTTCCTTGTTATATAATCTAATGCCAGTATTATATGTATATAAGTTGTAAATAAATATTTATGCATTTATTGGGGTACATGCTCAAGAAAATTTGATGACATAGATTAGATATGCTTAGCATTCTGTTTACTTCTTTTACCAGAACAAATTATGTATCAAATCCTGAGGAAAGTCTCTTGGTTTTAATGAGAAAAAATACCTCACTAATGTCTCATAAGTTGCTCTCTCCTGGTAAATTTTGAATATACATTTTCTGTATGGCCTTTTTTTATTTTCACTTCAAAAGACTGTCAGCCCTTTCTTCCCCACTGCTGTGACCACCAAAAATTTATCCAAATATTGCCAAATATATTGGAGGAGGCAAAATCACTCTAGGGGTAGAACCACTGTTTTAAGGACTAAACAGTAAAATAACAGGTTGCTATAATAGAGAATATTGGGCAAAGAGGAAGATTTAGATAGGGCTGTTTGAGAAAGCCACTCTAAAGAGCAGACATGTGAGCTGATGCGTGAGGAATGACAAGAAGCCAGCTCACCATTGTGGGTGGGGAAGAATCTTGTAGGTTGCAGGAATACTGTAGCAGGCTGGAAGGCCCTGGGTTTTGAGCTTGATGGACTCTGGGAATTGAAATAAGGCCAGAGTTGCTGGAGTACCATGGAAAGGTATAAGATACATGATATAGGCAAAGGCCATATTACACAGGACCTTGTAAAACACCAGGTGGATCAGTACAAATCCTAATCTTGTGTTGGAACTCAGGAAACAATAACAAAAATGAAGCCTTCAAAGCAGCCTCAGAAGAAAAAGTTTCTCTCTGACCTTCACCTTCTCTCCTGTCTCTCAGTCCCATTCTTCTACCCAGAAGCTAGCCATAGAAACTAGAACCCTTTCTTATCCAAGATGGGACATAGAAGTCAGAATGCATTTTCCCCAATGCTAGTTATAAAAGCTAAAGCTATTACTTGAACTTCCTTTCACCCCTTGTCTTTCTGTGTAAAAACTGGCCATGAAGAAATGATCTTACCTACCTTGTTTGACTGTAGATCATAAGAACCCCCATTCCAGAGAGGGTCCTGCTTCAAACTCAGTAGGAAATAATGCTGTACATAGAGGCTAAGAACAATCTTGCTGGGAGTCCCCACTCAGTCTATTAGGATTGGGTCATACCCATTTGGTCCAATCATATTTCTACATGACTGACTATACTTTGTTGAACCTAAGCATAAAAATGGACAATTTCCCCTGTATCTTTAGTTCTTCATTCTGAAAGCTCCAGTGTGCATGAGAATAATTTTGTATGCCTTTTCTCCCATTGATCTGCCCTGTGTGAGTTGATTTTTCATTGCAACTTCAGAGACCAAAGGGGAGATTTTTCCTTGGCCCTGACACTTGTAACCATTCTGTGGATCTGGAAGAAAACTACAGTGTATAGTATTGTATAACTTTTTATGATAATATTAGAAGGTGAGTCCTATATAAGTTATTTCTACTACTAATTCAAGAATTTCAGCTTTGTAAGGGGAGGGACTAGTGAGAAACACCATATAATTATGTGTAAAATTGACTTCATGGGGCAGAGTATTGGTTTCTGCAGTAAACAGATTGTAGTTAATTTAGAATTAGTTGTTGATATCTCAAGGAATATTCAGGCATTGTTGCTAGAAAGGAAAAGCTGGTGAGGGGAAAATTTTATTTATTCATTTATTTTAAGTTTAATTTTAGGTTCAGGGTACATGTGTAGGTTTGTTAGATGGGTAAATTTCTCATGCGTGTTTGTTGCACAGATTATTTCATCACCTAGGTATTAAGTCTGGTACCCATTAGTTATTTTTACTAATCTCCTTCCTCTCACCCTCCCCCCTCCAATAGGCCCCAATTTTGTTGGTCCTCTTTATGTGTCCATGTGTTCACATCATTTAACACTCACTCATAAGTAAGAACATGCAGAATTTGTTTTTCTGTTCTTGTGTTAGTCTGCTAAGAATGATGGCCTCCAATTCCATCCATATTCCTGCAAAGGACATGATCTTTTTCTTTTTTAGCTGCATAGTGTTCCATGGTATATATGTATCACGTTTTCTTTATTCATTCTACTATTGATGGGCATTTAGTTTTATTCTATGTATTTGCTATTGTCAACAGTGTTGCAATGAACGTACAAGTGCATATGTCTTTGTAACAGAATGATTTATATTCCTTTGGGTATATATCTAGTAATGGGATTTCTGGGTCTAACAATATTTCTGTTTTAAGTCTTTGAGGAATTGTCACACTGCTTTCTACAATAGTTGAACAAATGTACACTCCTACCACAGTGTATAAGTGTTCCTTTTTCTCTTCAACGTTGCTGGCATCTGCTATTTCTTGACTTTTTCATAACAGCTATTCTGGCTGGTATGAGATGGTATCACACTATGGTTTTAATTTGTAGTTCTCTAATGATCAATGATATAGATCTTTTTTTGTATGCTTATTGGCCGCATGTGTGTCTTCTTTTGAAAAGTGTCTGTTCATGTACTTTGCCCATTTTTAGTGGGGTTATTTTTATCTTGTAAATTTCTTGAAGTCACTTATAGATGCTGGATATTAGATTTTTGTCTGATGCATAATTTGCAAATATTTTCTCCCTTTCTGTAGGTTGTCTGTTCACTCTTCTGAGTCTGCTTTGCTGTGCAGAAGCTCTTTGGTCAGATCCCATTTGTCAATTTTTGTGCTTTTTTTTGCAATTGCTTTTGGCATCTTTGTCATGAAATCTTTGCTTATTCCTATATCCAGAATTTTATTGCCTCGTTTGTCTTCCAGGGCTCTATAGGTTTGGGTTGTACATTTAAGTCTTTAATCCATGTTGAGTTAATTTTTGTATATGGTGTAAGGAAGGGGTCCAGTTTCAATCTTCTGCGTATGGCTAGCCAGTTATCCCAGTACCATTTATTAAAGAGAGAGTTCTTTTGCCATTGCTTGTTTTGTCAACTTTGTCAAAGTTCAGATAGTTGTAGGTATTCAGCCTTACTTCTGGGCTCTCTGTTTTGTTCCATTTGTCTGTGTGTCTGTTTATGTACCAGTATTATGCTGTTTTGGTTAATGTAGCACTGTAGAATAGTTTGAAGTCGGGTAGCATGAGGCCTCCTGATTTGTTCCTTTTACTTATGATTGCCTTGGCTATTCTGGATCTTTTTGGTTCCATGTGTATTTTTAAATAGTTTTTTCTAGATCTGTGAAGAATGTCATTGCTAGTTTAATAGGAGTAGCACTGGATCTATCAATTCCTTTGGGCAGTAAGGTCATTTTTACGATATTATTTCTAACTACCCATGATCATGGAATGTTTTTCCATTTGTGCGTGTCTTCTCTGACTTCTTTGAGCAGTGTTTTGTAGTTCTTCTTGTAGAGGTCTTTTCACCTCTCTGGTTAGCATATTCCTAGGTATTTTATTCTTTTTGTGGCAATTGTTAATGGGACTACATTGATGATTTGGCTGTAGGCTTGACTGTTTTTGGAGTATAGGAATGCTGGTAATTTTTGTATGTTGATTTTGTATCCTGAGACTTTGCTGAAGTTCTTTATCGGCTTAGGAAGCTTTTGGGTTGAGACTGTGGAGTTTTCTAGATATAGAATCATGTCATTTGCACAGAGGGGTAGTTTGACTTCCTCTCTTCCTATTTGGATGCCTTGTGTTTATTTTCCTTGCCTGATTGCTCTGCCCATGACTTCCGGTACTATGTTGAAGAGGGGTGGTGAAACAGGACATCCTTATCTTGTGCCAGTTTTCAAGTGGAGTGCTTCCAGCTTTTGCCCATTCAATATGATGTTGGCTGTGAGTTTGTTATAGACAGCTCTTGTTATTTTAAGTTATTTTCCTTCAATATCTAGTTTATTGGTAGTTTTTAACATGAAGGGTGTTGAAATTTTATTGAAAGCCTTTTTGGCATCTATTGAGATAATCATGTGGTTTTGACTTTAGTTCCGTTTATGTGACGAATCACATTTATTGATTTGCGTATGTTAAACCAGTCTTGCATTTTAGGGATAAAGCCTACTTGATCATGGTGGATAAGCTTTTTGATCTACTGCTGGAATTGGTTTACCATGATTTTGTTAAGGATTTTTGCATTGGTGTTTATCCAGGATATTGGCCTGAAGTTTTCTTTTTTTGTTGTGTCTCTGCCAAGTTTGGTACCAAGATGATGCTGGCCTCATAGAATGAGGCCAATTTTTTGGAGTAGTTTCAGTAGTAATGGTACCTGATCTTCTTTGTATATGTGGTAGAATTTGGCTGTGAACTCATTTGGTCCTGAGCTTGTTTGGTTGGTAGCCTATTTATAACTGATTCAATTTCAGAGCTCATTATTGGCCTGTTTATGGATTCAATTTCTTCCTGGCTTGGTCTTGGGAGGGTTTATGTATCTAGGATTTTATCTGTTTATTCCAGATTTTCTGGGCTATGTGCATAGGGATGTTCATAATATTCCCTGATGGTTATTTGTATTTCTGTGGGATCAGTGGTAATATCCCTTTTGTTGTTTTTAATTGTGTTTATCTGTATCTTCTCTTTTTCATTAGTCTAGCTACTTGTCTATGTATTTTATTCATTTTTTCTAAAAAACAACTCCTGGAATCATTGACTTTTGAATGACTTTTCATGTCTTAATCTCCTTCAGTTCAACTCTGATTTGGGTTACTCTTTCTCTTTTGCTAGCTTTGGGGTTGGTTTTCTCTTGGTTCTCCAGTTCTTTTAGTTGTGATTTTGGGTTGTTACCTTGAGCTCTAACATTTTGACGTGGGCATTCAGTGCTGTGAATTTTCCTCTCAACACAGCCTTAGCTGTGTTCCCCAATATCTTCTGGCTTATAGAGTTTCTGCTAAGAGATCCTCTATTTGTCTTATAGGTTTCCCTTTGTAGGTGACCTACAATTTTTCTCTAGATGCTTTTAACATTTTTTTCTTTTATTTCAACCTGGGTAATCAAATGATTATGTGTCTTGGGGATGAACTTCTTGTGAAGTATCTTAATGGGATTCTCTGCATTTCCTGAGCTTGACTGTTTGCCTCCCTATGTGGATTGGGAAAGTTCTCATGGATGATATCCTGAAATATGTTTTATAAGTTGCCTACACTCTCCATCTCTTTCAGGGACACCAATGAATTGTAGATTTTATCTCTCTACATAATCCCATATTTCTCAGAGGTTTTGTTTGCTTCTTTTTATTCCTTTTTCTCTATTCTTGTATGGCTGATTTATTTCAGAAAGCCAGTCTTCAGGCTGTGAGGTTCTTTCCTTCAGTTGGTCTATTCTGCTATTGATACTCATAATTGCATTATGAAATTCTTGTAGTATGTTTTTCAGCTCTATCAGGTCAGTTATATTCTTTTCTATACTGGCTATTTTATATTTCATCTCCTGTATTGTTTTATTGTTATTTTAACTTCCTTGGATTGGGTTTCAATATACTTCTACATCTCCATGATCTTTCTTTCTATCCTTATTCTGAATTCTATTTCTGTCATGTCAGCTGGTTCAGAACCAGCTGAGAGGTGGTGTGATTGTTAGGGAAAGAAGGTACACTGGCTTTCTGAGTGGCCAGGGTTCATGTGTTGGTTCTTCTTCACCTTTGTGGGTTGATGTTTCTTTGATCTTTGAAGTTGTTGACCTTTGGATGTTTTGTTTTTTTCTTTTATCCTTTATGATGACCTTGAGTGTCTGGTTGTGGTATCAAGTGGATTCAGCTGACTGGGTTTATTTCTGGAAAATTTTATGGGGCCACTCCTCAGCTCCGAACTCCTGGACTGTGTGCTGTAACTCTGGGGGTATCGTATTGCCCACCAACTTTGTTCTCTTACTCCTTGAGGTCCAGAATTCACTCTACTTGTGATGCTGATGTGCTCCTAGACTGCTGGTTACTACACTCCAATGGGTGGTGTCAGCTAAAGTGTTTCATAGTGCAATAGCAGCATAAACTGTCCTTTTTCACATATGCCAGCAGCAGCGAATGTGGCAGCCTGGTGGGGTGCATCCTTTTCAGCTATGGCAGGGTGCTAGTAGGTGCCAGGGTGCCTGCCTCAGTGCAGGAGTTCACCACAGTGGCAGAGGCAGCTGGCTTAGGAGGGTCTGGAGGACCCTTGGTGGCAACTGTGCACATACTCGTGTTGGCAGTGGTGTTGGCACAGGGGTGGGGTACAGGTCTCTGTGCACTCTTGTGTGACATGGACAGGCATGATTGCTCAAGGCAGACACTGTTCTCTGTGCCAAGTTTCACTCCCTTGGCAGTGTTGGCTCAAGGTCATTGTACTGGCAGGGGCGAGACTGGCTGGCTCTGTGCCTGCCAAGACTTCAACTGTAATGGTGGTCCCACGGGGGTGAGAGTGTACACTGTACTCCTGCCAGTGCTGGTAAGGCAGGGTTCACACACACACACACACATACACACACACACATACTGGTGGGCAAGGAAGGCAAAACCTGCCAATGCACACACATGCCAGCAAAGCAATGTAGCTGGTTGCCTTGGGCCTGGGGGAAGGTGCAGTGTGGGGAGGGAGCAAGCATGCTGGTGCATTGCCATGTGGAGCCAGAGCTCTCCGCTGGTCAAGCATGGCCTGCCAGCATGAAGGGGAGAAAATTTAGATGCTATCGCTACAACTTAGAAAAGACATTTGCCAATTTCTCTAAGAAATAGTTGAGAAAGTAAGTTGCTGTGTTCCTGTTTGCATAGCGAACTTTGGCCAACTCCAGAGCTCTGTATTTGTCTGCTTTTTTTGCTGTGTATTTGCTGTGCAGCTTCAATTATTAGAGCCTCAATTTCTTAATCTATAAAATGCTAGGGTCTTAAGATCTATTCATTATCTTAAATGGTGTAATTCTCTGTTTATATTTTCCTCCCTCAAAGTAAATATAATTTACTTTTTAGTGAAATCTTCATAACTATGTAAAATAATTGGGGAAAATTTTCTCATTCATCCCCTGTTGTGTGATTACTTGCATTTGCATCTGAGATAATACACCATACCACCTTTTCTTTCATAGCTCAATTTCTTTATCAAAACCTAACGGTAAAACTGACTTTGGTCCAAAATCCAGCCAAAGATATATCCAGGAGCAATTTGCTGAAAAGAAAAAAAACCTTTCTTTTGCCAAACTTCCTTGTGCCTGCTGCTCTTGAAAGTTATTTTGGCAGGAAAAAAAAAATCTATAAACACAGATATAAAAAGCTACTGCTGCCTCTGTTCAAATTCCCATCACATATGACCTGATTTTCTTATCTTCTGTGATGTCTGGACCCTTATTTCCCAGAGAGAGCAAAGGCGAATTGCTTTCAGGAGTCTCTATCTCTGTCTGCAAACCAAACCCAGTTTGCCCATTAGGCAGACATCTGGTGTGGAGACCATGGCAAAACTTCCTCGTGGAGCCTCAATCTGAGTGGAAGGCCAAGCTGTACTTGGTCAGAATTCATCTGGAGATCAAGGGGTCAGTGTCAAGGTAGATAAATGGGGTTGTTTTTGACCCTAGGACTAAACAGAAAATATTTTGGAGACAATGAGTGGCCTGAGGCTGATGCTGTTTCCTGGAGAAGAGGGGCAAAGAGTACAGTTGTCTGATGACTGCCCTTAAAAAAGTTGTTGCAAGGAGAAAGCGTGACTCCGTGTGTGTATGTGTGCTTGTGTGTTTGTGTGTGTGTGAGAGAGAGAAAAAATATGAGTATGTTATTACTAAAATCTATAGACTATCACCAAATCATTCTACAGTAATTCCACTACTCCTTTAAATCCTTTCTAAAGTCCTTCTTAAGAGAGATATTTTTTTCCAAGATACAACCTGGACTTCCAGTCTTTTTTGTTATCATTTGTAAATTTTTTCCAAGATACAACCTAGACTTCCAGTCTTTTTTGTTATCATTTGTACCTACTCTTTGCTGTAGTGTTTATTGAAGGTACTTTCTGGCATTTTGGACAAAATCAATGCTTTCAGAGCCAAATTATAAAGTTTGAGTAAGGATGCTTCTCTCCTTGAGTAAGAAAAGAAAATTCTGCAAATATCTCTTGTGGATTTCAGGAAATTATGAAATCTAGGGTTGTTTAAGCTTAAGGCAAGATCCTTGAGAGTTTAAACACTGTAATATAAATACTATTTAAATCAGTTCATTATTGCCACATAATTGATGATCCCAGAACTTAGTGGTTAAGATAACATTCATTTATTTAGTTCCTATTTCTGTGGGTGGGCGGTTTAGGCTGGTTTTCTCTTGTAGTTCAACGCCAGTCACCCAATGCAGTCAAATGTATGTAAGCAAGGCAAGTCAGCTACCAGGGGATGTCTGGCTATTGGATAGAGTGATGGTAAGACTGGGCTTCATTTCTCTCAGCTTCCAGCATCATAGCCCAAGTATAGTCACATGTGGTCAGAAGAGTTCAAGAAAGCAAGAAGTGACCTTTACTGGAAACTGGTGTAATATCTATTAGCCCAAAGCAAGTAAAAGCCCAAAGCAAGTAAAAAGCCTCAATTCACCAACTGGAAGGTGAGAGAAAGCTCAATTTACGAGGTAAATTACGAGAATTACTGCCAGGGTTTGGTGGGAGAGGCTGCAAAGTGCCTTGCAAAGGCTGTGATACAAAGAAGGGCCATATTTGCAATCTACCTCACTACTCATTTGTACAAAGGATGCTAGGTAACTTTTGTATATTTTCATCAATGTTTAGAACAACTCAGAAAGTTTCCCTTTTAAAGGTGAAAAAAACAGAAAAGCGAAGTAACTTGTCCAGGATCATAAATAACAAGCAAATAATCTCTATCTTGGACCAGGATTTATGTGGCCCCAAATCTTTACTTTTTCTAAATAGTAATCTATACCATGGATTTATTACATATCAAAAACATTTCTTGACTATTATCCAATCTTCATCAATACACTAGATAGAGACTGGTGGGGGGTGGCGGGAAGGGAGGCATCCAAAACACAGGCAGATATAACTAGGAAATGATAACAAAGGGTGATGCATGTTCTAGAACAGACATGTAGTTTTAGTGGTCCCCTGTATCTTGACTCTCTACTGAGAGGGAAGATCTTCCAAGATGAGTGCTCTGCACGTGGTAGAATGCAAAGAACCATGTCATAGAAGTCATAATACTTGCATCCCGAGGCCCCTTGCATGACTAACTAGTTGCTTGTGGTTGGTACATCACCTGATTTATCTAGACCTCAGCTTTTCCACTTATGAACTGAGGATATTAGAGCTGTAAGCACCATGGATACAAAATAATCCAACCTTCTAATTCACTGTACAAGGACATCTGGAGGAGGGAGCGTATAAGACTGAAATTTAACCAGCCTGCTGTGCTGGGCTCTGCCTGCTAGAACAAAGTGCTATCTTGTTCAGTTTTCAAAGAGCCAGCTTTCAATAAGAATATGAACATCCCATGTGCCTACCAAAGGGAATACCTTTTAAAATTATCTTAAGTTGCCATGTAGCTACCCTCGGTATTGCCCTTAATGTTCTCTGCTCATTGTCTCTAGTAAATTGGGAGACCTGCACAAGTTTTATGTTCTCCTCTTGAGCTGTGGATTAACATAATTACCATTTTCTTCTAATTGAGTACAAGCACATGGTGACAGCAGCAATGCCTCATCCTCATAAAAACATCACCTAATGTTCACTAATTGTCAGTGACATTCTCCCACCTTATACCTGATGTCTGAGATAAACTTCTTCTTGGAAAGAACAAGTCAAAGGAAGGCTTGGGGAAACGTTTAAGGGAGCATCGGTCAGGCAAGCTCTTCTTTGGGTTTCTGGAGAAAGGTTATTTGCCTTGGTTTGTCTTTTCTTTCTTTTTCTTTTCTTCTTCTTCTTCTTCTTTTTTTTTTTTTTTTTTTTTTTTTTTGAGACAGAGTCTTGCTCTGTTGCCCAAGCTGGAGTGCAGCAGCATAATCTCAGCTTACCGCACCCTCCACCCATTGGGTTCAAGCAATTCTCCAGCCTCAGCCTCCTGAGGACCTGGGATTACAGGCACACACCACCACACCTGGCTAATTTTTGTATTTTTAGTAGAGACAGGGTTTCACCATGTTGACCAGGCTGGTCTTGAACTCCTGACCTCAGGTAATCCGCCCACCTTGGCCAACCAAACTGCTGGGATTACAGACATGAGTCACCACACCCAGCTGGTTTGTCTTTTCATGCTGCTCTCATTATCAGAGGAATACGACATTAGTCTTTCAGATGCAGATATATGCTAGAGGTTAAGAGCATGAAGAGGTCTGTTTTTTCTGGGGCATCACAGAATAGCAAGACATAAAGAGCCTTTCCACCCAACAGATGCCCAGCGAGGTACTTCGGGATTGGCGTTTCCCCTGGTGCTTGGGACCAGAAAATTAGCTTTTAATCAGAATATTCATTTGCTGGCTTTGTGCCCCGTACAGTTCTCACTCAGGAATCTGACTTTAGCAGCCATCTAGATGTTCACAGTGTCAGATTCTGGTCAGTTTGGGCTAAAGTAATATAAATAAACTTTCAGAGTGCATTACCTGTGTAAATTCTGCTTGGATAATTTCTTACTATGCTGATCTCTACTAATGCTGAACTTTGCCACATCTGTGGCCTAAGCATTGCCTTTATAAATAAAAAAATTGCTTTTACCATCTCTACTTACTCTTTCACTAACGACTTTTGGCTGTGTTAAAAACCACAATTACTTTTGCACCAACCTAATAGAAAATCAATAAAGATTTAATATTTTGTTCTGAGTTTTGTAATAATGTTTTTCATGATCAAATGCTTTCTTTTTAATAATAATGATAATAATAGCAGTGATTCTATTAGTTTGTTAGCATTGCCATTAGAGAAAACACAGGCTGGGTGGCTGAAACAAGAGAAATTTACCTCCTACAGTTCTGGAAGCAAGAAGTTCAGGATCAAGGTGTCAACAGGTTTGATTTTTTCTGAAGCCTGTCCTCATGGCCTGCTGTGTCCTCAGACAGGCTTTGTGCATAAGGACCCCGGTGTCTCTATCTGTGTCCTAGTCTCCTCTTATTAGGACACGACTCGTATGGGATTAGGGTTGATGCTAACGACCCCCTTTTAACTTAATTATCCCTTTAAAGACCTCATCGTCAAACACAGTTGCCTTGTAAAATTCTAGGGACCAGGGCTTCAATCTATGGATTTTGGGGGACACAATTCCACCCATAACACTTATTATTCTTATTTCTGTCAGGCATGATTCTAATCACTTTGTATAAATTAAGTTCAGAGTTTCTCAAACAACACTGTTGACATTTGAACCAGATAATTCTTTGTTGGGGTTGCGGAGCCTGTCCTGTGTATTATCGGATGTTTAGGGTCATCCCTGGCTTCTACCCGTTAGAGGCTTGTAACACTTCTTTCCCAGGCAGTGACAACCAAAATGTCTCTAGACATTGTCACGTGGCCCTGGGAGGCGAATTTTCCCCAAATGAGAACCAGAGACAGGGTCACACTCTGTTGCCCAGGATGTAGTAGAGGGGCATGATCATAGCTCACTGCAGCCTCTCTCAAATTCCTCAGCTCAAGCAATCCTCCCACCTCAGACTTCTGAGTAGCTGTAACTACAGTTGTACACCACTGCTCCTGGCTAATTTTTTATTTTACTTTTTGTAGAGACAGTCTTGCTATGTTGCCTAGGCTGGTCTGACTCCTCTGGCTTCAAGCAATCCTCCTGCCACAGCCTCCCAAATTGCTGGTATTACAGATGTGAGTCACTGTACCTGGCCAAGTCTAATCTTTAACTCAACATTGCAAGATAACTTTTAATATCCCTGCTTTGTAGAGGAAGACACTGAGATTAAGAGAGGTTGAATGACTGGCCAAGATCACGTACAGATTGAGTGGCAGGGCCAGGATTTGAACCCTCGTGATATTTTCCATGACATTACGCTGCTCATTTGTGGCTACGCTATACCTCTTCAACATTCACCACTGTCTCTAAACCAGGTAAAGCAAACTCTGAAATGTTGACCTAAAAATAACTAGTAATTACCATGTGATAATACTTTGTTTTATCTCTTTACGAAAATCAAACTATAAATCCATTGTCTTTCCGCAACCACTGACCAAAGGTTATTGCAGATTGTCAACCTGACATTACGCTAACTCTCCTCTCTAACAATGATCATTCATAATTGAAAACTAGACAGAAGGATACACTTTAAGAACAACAGATTATAAATCTTTGCTTAATCTAACCATCCATCTATCCCTAAAATGTACAACACCCCAATGTTAAAGATAAAGAAGTCAGAGCAGGTGAGTTGAAATACTGCTTTTGATTACACAAAGAATTAGGCATAAAATTAGGACATGCTCTGCCTTGTGAAACATTATTTAAAATGAAAATGCCTGAGACAATGCACCCCCCCAAAATGTGACAACTTCAGAAAGCTTTTCATTTTTTCTTAGGAGCCCTCATGTTCATTAAATATTACCTGAACTTCTAATAACCTCCAGGGAGAAGAGAACACTAAATGATAAGACAAGTGTGTATTTTGCAGTGTTTGGAGGAAGATCTCTTCCCAACTCTTGAGAGGTAATCTTTGCTTCCCCACCATGAAGCTCAAGACTTGATTAACTTTATCTTAGCATATCAATGAATGTTGTATTGGCCATAAAAACTGTCAGCCCTAGCGTAAATCCAACTCCAGTATTTAATTCCTTGACCTTCCATGTCAGAGATTCCCAGAAGCAAACTACATGCCCTGTGAAGTGTCTCCTTTTTATTGGCTCTAAATTTACTGCCTGATCACTTCGTAGCCCCTACTCTCATCTTGCCATGAGACAACATAAAAAAAAACTGTTACAGAGACCTTCGTATTTTGGAACATCTTTATCTATTTATCTCAGACTATTCCCTCTGCCTCAACTCCTCCATATAGTAATGCATCTCCAGGGAGGGTACATTTTTTTTTTATTCAGAGTTGAAGCAAATGAGAGGAAATCATCATTTCAGTTGAGAATGATATCAAGCTAAATCCTCTAGAATACTGTTTCTGCTTTATCTATTACTTTATTAGAAATATAATAGCTTACCTTGAAAGCTTTCTAATACCAATTATTCATGCCACAATCCTTTAAGGGTGCTCTCCCAAAGAATGAATTTTGGAGGTAAATCTTTAAAAAAAATTCTGCATAGGAACTGCTAATAGAGACATTGTTTATTTTTAGGAGGACATATTTTAAACCATATGAGAAGACTACTTATCCTTGAGGAGACTTCTTTTATTGTTTTGAAATTTTTATTACTATTTTATCACACTGGGGCTTTCTGTTTTCTTTTGTTTTTTGAGGTAAGTCTCCCTTTGTCACCCAGGCTGGAGTACAATGGTGCGATCATGGCTCACTGGGCCTCAACCTCCTGGGCTCAAGTCATCCTCCTGCCTTGGCCTCCCAAACTGCTGGGATTACAGGTGTCAGCCACCGCTCTCAGATATTTTTTAATTATAAATTTAGCAGTGAAAGGTAAAACATAATGATCACCCTTTTGGGAGTGTCTGTGCCTATGATTCTTAACCACGGTCACCAAAGTCACCCCTGAGGACTTTTCTAAACTATACTCCGTGATGCTTCCTCCTGCAGAGAAGCAGATACACTCTGATCTGATGCAGATCACAGAGCTACTCTTAACAGCTACAGCACATCTATCTCTCATGTGTATCTGGGCTATAAAGTAGTATTGAGAACCACTGGTCTGTATTAAATAAAATGTAATTTGTTAAGTGGGATTTGTTAGAAGACAGAGTTTTAGGTTTCCCTCCTGGGTACTTTATTCTAATAGATAACCCTACACATGTTCTTCCCTCTTCATGTATATTTTTTCTGCTTTTATATTATTATCATTTTTTGAGACAGGGTCTCTCTCTATTACCCAAGCTGGAGTACAACAGTGCAATCACAGCTCACTGCAGCATTGACCTCCTGGGCTCAAGTAATCCTCTCATCTCAGCCTGTGGAGTAGCTGGGACTACAGCTATGCACCACCATACCCAGCAAAAGTGTTTTGAGAGATGTGGGGGGTTCACTGTGTTTCCCAAGCTGGTCTCAAACCCCTGGGCTCAAGTGATTATCCTGCCTCAGCCTCCCAGTGTTGGGATTGCAGGTATGAGCCACTGCGCCCTGCCTGCTTTTCCTATTTATCATTAAATGCCTGGCTCAGCTGTTTCTACTCTGGGTTGCCTACACCCAGCTCACAGGGAGAGTTAGTTGTCCTGGCCTCTGTGCTTTCCGGCACCTTAATGTCTACTCTTGACCCTTTCATATAATTGTTTTGGAGTCTGCCCTTCCTCTTGCTAGACTTTCAGGTTTTCACAGGTAGGGATGATACTTGATCATCTTTATATCTCTAGGACAAAGAAACACATCTAACATATAGTGGAGGCTCAAAAACTGATTTAAATGAATGGAAATGGGCACTTTAGGGAGAGGATAGGCAGAATTTGAGGGAATTGAGAAATGGGTTGTAGGGAGAACTATGAACAACTCAAAGACAACTGTTGGCCTGTAACATGGCTGAGGAAGTGGCTTTAGGAAGAAATCCAAAGACAAATTTTGCCTGCTTCACGAATTTGTCTCTAGCCCATTAGAAAAGGACAATGGGCAAGAAAGAAATTTTCACTTTAAACTTTGGGTTAAAAACTGATTATTTAACCCTCAGTGCCCAGAAAGCTAGTGGGAAGGCTATTTTTTGCCGAGAGAGTTATGGGAAACTTGCACCCCACTTGGAAGTACTGACACTGTTTTTGTTCCAACCTCCCCATCACAATCTAGCAGCAACCCATTCAACATAATAGAGGTGTTCTGAAAATTTGATGAAAGCTTCACAGTAAATGTTATTTTAACATCAGAGGCTGCAGCAACAAGAAAACTAATTCCTAGAACTTATGAAAAAAATAACAAAAAGGATTTGAGATTGTTTCTAGTAATAATAATAAAAGTAATAATATTGCCATTTCAATCTGTCAAAAGCAAAACAGCCTGACAGAGCCATAAAAAGCGAACTCCCAAGAGCAGACAGAGATTCTCTTTGCTTTGCATGGGGTGACAGAGGGAAATGTTCTCTCCCCTTTAACCTTTATAACAGGGAATAAATGCCAGAGCAAGACTCAGGACTCTGCAGCAGAAAAGAAAAGGCCAAGATCCTTAAACCTGGGATCTGACTCTGCGATAATCACTTGCCCAGGTGCCCAAGGCTAGTGAAAATTAAAATGGCCCTAGCCTGATAAGGACAAGATGTTTCCTCCTAAAAATTATGTGTAATATATAGGTGAACTTCTCCCCTCTGGCTTGAAATTCTACTTCTCATCTGCATATTCTACTTTCATTCTTTGAATCCAAGAGCTCTTTAAAAGCCAGAGAAGGGAAACACGAAGTTGGCCAGGTCACAAATTAGGAAAGTTCTGTTTAGGAGCCTTGGGTAAAATTACACACACCTGCATGAGACCTGATACTGGAAACCAGATGAGAAAGTCTGGGGAGGAAGCACTGCAGCTTTGGGGGCCATCAGGAAGTGTGGAAGCCCAGGAAAAGGGAGAAACGTGGTAAGCAGATTTCTGGGACTGCATTTGTGGGTTCCCTGAACATCCCTAGCGGGAAGGGTTTACTGAACCCCCTGGAAGGGGTTGAAATGGCAAGAAGGGGGTTTTTGTTCTGTTCAACTGTAGACATCCTATCTACAAATCACAGGACTGGGCAAAATACCTGCTAGAATTTGTGTTAAATCATTATCACAAAACTTAACAGAGTAATGACAAACTCGTGGCATTGAAGTGTTCCTGTCAGCATTCAAATTCTCAGATATGGTCAAAACTCATTTTGCTTCTCTGTTGTCTGTTTCTTAAATCCTCTTGAGAGAAACTGTGACTTATAGAATGGCTTGGTGGATGGTGAAATAAATGGAATTTATGAATATGCCCTCTCTTCTAGGTATGTTTCCTTTGCTGAGGAATTGTAAAAAAATCTAAAATTGGAACTAGGAATGACTACCAGCAAAAGTAAAGTAGTCTGATGTAAATAACACAAACTAGGGGCATGTCCTGTGATCTGTTACTGATTATGGCAGAGATGGCTATATGCTTGACAAAACTGGTCTCATTTTCCTCCTGGGCACAAGCTAGACTGCATATGCCAACCTCCTTTGCTGTTCAGCATGGCCAAGGTACTGAGGGCTGGCCAGTGAAATGTGGGTGGAAGTGATGTTTGCCATTGCCATGCCTGGCCCATAAAAATAGCTGTATTTCTCCCTATATACTGATGGAATAAAGAAGGCATTGTGGAGATTACCTACAGGAGGAGGCAGCCACAAGATGGCAGGATGCTGGATCCCTGAATGTCCTAATAGAATGCCTCCCCTAGTTGCAAACATATACATTGGACTCTGCATGAGTGTGAAATTTTTATTTGTTAAGCTATTTGAATTTAGGAGCTTGTTAGACCAGGTCGCTTTACATACCCTAACCAATTTGAGTACCTGGGATAAGTTGAACCTCATAACTTCGGTTTTTTCATCTGTAAAATGGGGTACTATCTGCCTGTCTTTCTCTTTAGCACAATTTTGGAAGCTCTTAAATGAAGGAATATACATAATCAATATTGTGAAGCAAAGTATGATATAAGGCATGATTGCTCTTATATTTGATGCCCCTTAGCACAATCACCTAATATCCAAAACTATTACTATCTCATTTGCCATCCAACAGTGCCCCCGTCCAGACCTTTTCTTGGCAATGGGTGTGATTGATTCTCTAACACAGCTAGGAATTTCTCCCTAGCCTTTCTTTGGTAAGCATAGTAACACTTAGTAGTGAATTACCTTGCCAGATTCCTTCCTGATGGCTGGGTTTTGTTTGGTTTGATTTGGATTTTTTAGAAGGAGAAGGAAAGAAAGCACATTGGTCCATATAGATAACATGTGCACGAATGTTGACCAAAAAACATTTCTGAGACAGTTTCTCCAGGGATGAGAGTAGGCAGTCACCTCCTGGTAAGTGTCTGGCTGCTGCTAGGACTCTGAAATAGGTTAGACAAAGACTCCCACCACCTGATCTTCACCAAGAGCAGCAGGAGTAGAGCCAGTGTCAGTAAGAGGACTAAGTGGAAACATCTTTGTTTCAATTTGAAGAAGGTAAACAAGTCTACCTGTCTTCTAAAATGTTTCTTTTGTTGGCACCAAAACCAATGCTTTGTCTAACACACATGGGGTTTTGGTTCCGTGAGTCTCTTGTTGAAATGGATAAGCTACCTTTGGGTATAATCAAACTCTAACCTATTCTTTTATTATTGAGGCTGGAGTATCTTAGAAGCTATCTAGTTCCCTATTCCTTCATTTTGAATATTTGGCTCAAGATGAAAAATAATTTACATGATGTGAGACAGTCAGCACCTGAATTTAGATCTCTTGATTTCTCATCCAGAATTATTTTCATCTTAGCACACTATCTTCTGTCCAGTGATAAGTATTATAATATTCTGAAAAGGATAAAACACAATTTTTTTTTTTTATCATTAACCTTGAAGATGGCATTTCTGGGCCTACAAATAGCAACATCACGTATGTCCTTGAATGTAGCATATGACATTATATATAGTTGTTCCTCTGAGGATTGGGGTGGGATAGAGGTAAGGGACAAAAGCTGACAAATATTCTCTTCTATGCTCAGTACATATTAACATTATAGAGAATGCACTTACTGCTATGTTTGGATATAGTGTGACCAAAACTAGTGTTGAAATTTTATCCCCAATGTGGTGGTATTGGGAGGTGGAGGCTAATGGGAAGTATCTGGGTTGGAGTAGGGAATGAATCCCTCATGAATGCCTTACAGCTGTTTTAGCAGTAGAGCATTCACCCTCTGGCAAGATGGGATTAGTGCTTGAGACAATGGAATTAGTTCCCTGAAGAGTGGGTTGTGGGCCAGGTGCAGTGGCTCACACCTGTAATCCCAGTACTTTGGGAGACCAAGGTGGGTAGATCATCTGAGGTCAGGAGTTCAAGACCAGCCTGGCCAGCATGGTGAACTCCAATCTCTACTAAAAATACAAAAATTAGCTGGATGTGGTGGTGAGTGCCTGTAATCACAGCTACTCAGGAGGCTGAGGCAAGAGAATCACTTGAACCCAGAGGCAGAGGGTGAAGTGAGCTGAGATTATATCACTGCTCCAGCCTGGGCAACAGAGCAAAACTCTTTCTCAAAA
>NW_016803991.1:1500204-1531726 GCF_001698545.2 Rhinopithecus bieti
AAAAAAAAAAAAAAAAAAAAAAAGTGGGCTGTTATAAAGCCAGGACGCCCCTTGAGTTTTTTCTCTTCTCACACTTCCCACTTTCACCTTCTCCACCATGTTGTGACACACAGTGTAAGCTCTCACCAGAAGTCAGAGCCCTGCTTTTGAACTTTCCAGCCTGCAGAACCATTAGCTAAATAAGTCTATTTTCTTTATAAATTTCCTGGCCTCAAGTATTCTATCGCAGCAACACAAAAGAGACTAAGACACTTACATATATGAAAAAAGTAAGAAGTTTACAAGTTCTTAGTAAGAATTACATCTTAAAAAATACCCAGGTATAAACATCAGATTTGACAACAATTAACCTTTTAAGTCATCCAGAGAGAAGCAGTTGGAATAAACTTTAAGTTATACCATTGGTGGGTAGATGGATCTTTGAGATATAATGACATACAACATAATAACTAATATTGTCACTTGGCATTGGTTACTGCATGCTATCTGAAGTTCCATAGAACTGGCTACCTCACTACAGGTGCGTTGTATTACAGAAGGCCATATGTATGCTCAAAGTTAAAAATGTACTATACTGAACATCTTATCTTCCTTCCTAACTTCCTCCACCTAGATCATCCTTATCTTGGTTAAAGGCAAAAAAAAAATGCTCAAAAAATCTTTTATTTATTTTATTTTATTTTGAGACGGAGTCTCTCTCTGTCGCCCAGGCTGGAGTGCAGTGGCATGATCTCAGCTCACTGCAAGCTCCGCCTCCTGGGTTCACATCATTCTCCTGCCTCAGCCTCCTGAGTAGCTGAGACTACAGGCGCCTGCCACCATGCCCAGCTATTTTTTTGTATTTTTAGTAGAGACAGGGTTTCACCATGTTAGCCAGGATGGTCTCGATCTCCTGACCTCGTGATCTGCCCACCTCGGCCTCCCAAAGTGCTGGGATTACAGGCGTGAGCCACCGTGCCCAGCCAAAAAATCTTAAAAAGCTTAGCACTGTCCTTGAGTCCTCTTCTTTTCTTATGCTACACAGAGTCTGTTAACAAATCCTCTCAGCTCTACCCTCAAAATATGCTCCAATATGACTAGAGTTCTTATTATCGCCACCACAATCCAAACTAGTCATCTCTTGCTTGGATTATTTTAATAGCTTTCTTGTTAGTTTGTCTGCCACTACTCTTGTCCCCATCATTTTGCTATCCCATGCCAGCATAATCCTGTTTAAAACATAGGTCAGATCTCATCACCTCTACTCAAAACCTTCCATGGCTTCCCATCTCTCTTGAGCCAAAAGCCAAAGTACTGCCAACAACGCACAA
The DNA here is from genome assembly GCF_001698545.2 of Rhinopithecus bieti. Classification (NCBI taxonomy): domain Eukaryota; kingdom Metazoa; phylum Chordata; class Mammalia; order Primates; family Cercopithecidae; genus Rhinopithecus; species Rhinopithecus bieti. Next base: position 1,501,515 of record NW_016803991.1, read on the forward strand.
AACCACACATGGTCTGGTCTCCTCCTCGCTCTCTAACTTGCTCTTTTGCTTCTCCACTCCTCAGTCAGCTTTTATTACACTAGACTTCATCCTACTGCTCAAACATGACACACACTCTCCTGCCTTCAAACACTGTACACTGTCCATTCCCTCCACTGGCACACCTTTTCTGGAATAGTCTCATAGCTTTTCCTCACTTCTGGGCTTTTTTCCAGAGACGTCTTCTCCATGTGGTCTTCTTTGATCACTATATTTAAGATGAAAAGCTCTCCTACATTACTTCCCTCACATTCCCTCTCAATCCTTCTGTGTTTTATTTTTCACCATCCTTCTAATCAACACCTAGTGTACTATATTATTTATGTTGTTAATTGTGTGTCTTGTATCTTTAGCATGTAACTACTGTGAGGGCAAAAATTTCTGTCTGTTTTGTATATGGTAGTCTCTCCAGCATTTAGAATAGTGCTTGGCCTACAGTAGATGTTCAAAAAATATATTTATTGAATGAATAAGAAATTGTCGAACAGAGGGAAAAGTTAGTGTACTTTGGGTTGTTAGTAAGTCCTTATTTTCTGCTATTCTTAGAAATTAGCCTTAGGGTAATAAGTTATTCAGAGACAGCCTCCAGATAGAAAAGATCAGTACAACTACTTTCATTTCTCCAATACTGTTTTTGTTATTTTCACTGGACTTGAATACTTTCAGGCAGATCATGGATGTTACTATTCACTACTCTTCTTATCCTCATGTCTTACACTTGGCTGAATGACACATTTACCTTATTTTCTTGACTTTAGAAGGCATTTGAGTTTGTGACCCTGATAATATCATTTTAAAGACTTCTCTGTAGAGCAGTTTTACAGAGGCCAAGAGTCATTGATTCATTCATTGATTTCATTTATTCATTGATTGTGAATTGAGCATTTTTTATAAACTATGCTAATGCCAGGGAATCAAAATGAAAGAGACCCTTTCTCAAAAATGAGAAATGTATTGAGGTTGTCACAGAAAGTCCAAATCCCATTTCTAGTAAATCAGTTTAATGCAAATAACTCTTATTTCTTCCCAAGAAAGGCACATCTCAGAGATGCCATCAGACTGTAATCATCTGCCAAATTCTTCTTACCCACTGCACAGAAAGCCAATTCACTGAGACAGTGGTATTGCAGTAGAGAAAGAGTTTATGAAATGCAGATTTCAACTTAGCCTCTCCAAGAATTTGGAAGCTGAGGTTTTTTCAAGGACAGTTTGGTGGGCAGGGGACTAGGCAATGGAGAATGGTCATTGGTTGGGTTGGGGGTGAAATCGTTAGGGTGTTAGAGCTGTCTTCTTGTACTGAGTCAGTTTCTAGGTAGGGGGTTTACCATACCAGGTGGCACCAGTTGGCTCACATAGAATGCAAGGTCTGAAAACTATCTCAATTACCAGTCTTAGGTTTTACAATAGCAATATTATTCATAGGGGCAGTTGGGGAAGTTTTAAATTGTGTGGTCATTGGCTACATGACTCATGATTAGTAAGTGGTTTTAATAAAGCAAGTTACCAAACAATGACTGGTTAGAGTTTACGCCTACATCCTAGCAGAAGAGACAATGGCTGGATAGAGTTTAACTATGTCTACATCTTAGCAGAATTTAGGCCCCTATTACAATTTTAACCTTGTGACTTTTTTTTTTTATTCTACAAAGACAGTTTTGGTCTGTAAACAAGAAGGAGGTTAGTTCAGGAAGGAACTTGTATTAGTCCATTCTCTCATTCCCTAGACTGGGTAATTTATACAAAGAAAACAGGTTTAGTTGGCTCATTGTTCCACAAGCTGTACCAGAAGCATGGCAGCATCTACTTGGCTTCTGGGGAGGCCTCAGAAAACTTACAATCACAGCAGAAGGCAAAGTGGGAGCCAACATGTCACATGGCTGGAGCAGGAGGAAGAGACAGAGAGGAGAGAGGTGCTACGCACTTTTAAACAACCACATCTCATGAGAACTTACTCATTATACAGTACCACGGGGAGATGGTGCTACCCCATTCATGAGAACTCTGCCCCCCATAATCCAGTCACTTTCCACCAGGCCCCTCCTCTAGCACTGGGGGTGACAATTCGACATGAGATTTGCCTGGGGACACAGATCCAAATGACAACAGGGCTGTTATCATCTTTGTTTTAGAATTAAACTATAAACTAAATTCTTCCCATAGTTGGATTGGGATGAGCAAAGATGGTTAGCCTGTGAGGTTAGAAAAAAAGTGTAGTCAATTATGCCAGATTTCTCTTTCTATCATAATATTTGCAAAGGCAGTCTCAATGCCAACATATTATTAGATGTTTCCTTCCTTTCTTCATGCTCTCCTGTCTCAGGTTTTTCTCAGAATATTTCTCCTACTTTCCCATCTTAACTGAACAGTAGGTTTATCGTTAAGGATTCCTGCTCGAGGCCAAAATCTGTGATTTTTCAAACCCAACCAGGCTTTGTCTGTTAGCCTCATAGAGAGAAGCTGCACTCCCTAGTCCAGACTAGTTGCACAGTCAGTGTGTTAAAGTTTTCTAGAGAGATTTATAGTCAAGGACATCATCCCCTGCCCACACACACAACCACCCCATTCCCCTGCCCAGACATGCTCACGTGCAATATCTGCATTCCTAGTCCAGGGGCCTCCATTTTGAGGGATCTTTCTAGGGGACCTTGGGCTAAGGCACTTTTCTTCACTTTGACTCAGCATCCATCACTCCAAGACTTTCTACCTTTCTCTTGCCCAAACCCATGGGTCCGTAACATGGCAGACCTTTTGTCTGAGGATTCTCTGTGGTGAGATGATTTTCCTTATCTGTGCTGCGTCAACCTACCTCTTGCCTGGTGCTGTTCTGTGGGAAAAAGGGAACATTGGGAAGCTGGTGGCTCTTGTTTCTACTTTTGCAGTAAATGAATCAGACTTCGTTGTGACTTTTAGTTTGGCTCATTGTCCTAATTAACCACTGTGATACCTAACTGATGGCTCAACACTTTATCAAAGATGGTTGTGGGGGAATAACACGGACTCTTAATTCTCCTATGTCTCCCCACCTCTTCCCATTTCCCCTCAATATCATGGAACAAGCAGAAGATACCACGTTCTGTTAGCTTTCCTCTGTCATTTTGAGACTATGACTTTTCACTTTTGTTTAATAATCCTTGCCATTTTGAAGTTAATTGCATCCACTGGAAGCTACTAATGGCTTCCAATTGTACCTAGAATGACATTTAAATTCCTTCTCATGGACAGTAATGCCCCAGATATCTGACCTTCCCTTTTTTTCTGACTTTATTCATTACATTTCGGCCACTCTGGCTTGCTTCTTTCTTAAATACTCAAACTTTTCCTGTCTTGGACATTTTGTACATATTTTACCTCTGCGTAGAATGTTTTCCCTCGATCTCAGCATGGCCAGCTTATTCTCATACCTGAGCTCGAATGTCACCTCCTTAAGGAGATGTTCCTTTTCCAGTGGGATCCTCATTCAGTCATTCTTTATTACCGTGCTTAAGTTTTATAGTAATTGTCACTGTCTTAAAATATGGTATTTGAATATTCACTTGTTTATGACTGCAATCAATGTAAGCTATCATTTATCATATTCCACTTATTAACATAGTACCGGATATATATATAAATAATAAATGTACTTTCTTCTTATCCCCCTAGCGGACATTCACCAACTTCCAGGTTACTATTTGTGTTCTTAATGCTCTAAATGCATGTCTAGGTCACATTAGTGGCCTATTCAATACCCTATTGTAGAGTTTTAAAAATTCTTCTTAAATATATTTCACCATTCTCTACCTCAATAAGCCATTCTCAGAGCCATAATTCGTCATCATCTTGAACTTCTAAAATCCACCTCCCTTAGACCACAATTACCTATCACACTCTTTTTTTTGTTTTAATTTATTTTGTTTTTATTATACTTTAAGTTCTAGGGTACATGTGCATAACGTGCAGGTTGTTACATATTATACCTGTGCCATGTTTTGGCTGCACCCATCAACTCGTCAGCACCCATCACTGTCATTTACACAGATATCCCAATGCAATCCCTCCCCCCCCCCCCATCCCCGTAATAGCCCAGTCGTGTGAATGTTCCCTTCGTGATCCAAGTGATCTCCTTTGTAGCTTCGACATGAGTGAGAACATGCGGTGTGGTTTCTGTTCTTTGAATAGTTTGCTAAGAATGATGTTCCGCTGCATCCATGCCTACAAAGGACACAAACTCACCTTTTTATGGCTGCATATACCATGTGTATATGCCACTTTCTAATCAGGTCTGTCAACAGATGGACATTTGGGTTGATTCAAGTCTTGCTATTGTGATAGTGCTGCAATAAACATATGTGTGCATGTACATTAAGCCAGCATGACTTATACCTTTGGGTATGTACCAGTAATGGATGGCTGGGTCATATGGTACTTCAGTTCTAGATTCCCTTGAGGAATCCGCCATACGTTTTCCATAATGGTAGAACTAGTTTACAGTCCCACCAAGAGTGTAAAAGTGTTTCTATTTCTCCCCACATCCTCTCCAGCACCTGTGTTTCCTGACATTTTAATGATTGCCATTCTAACTGGTGTGAATGTATCTGTTGGGTTTGAATTCATTTCCTGATGGCCAGGGAGATGAGCATTTTTCCCATGTGTCTGTGGCTATATGAGTGTCTTTCTTTTGAGAAATGTCTGTTCATATCCTTTGCCCACGTTTTGATGGGGTTGTTTGTTTTTTTCTTGTAAATTTGTTTGAGTTCACCTATCACACTCTTTTCTTAGTTTCTACTGAATCTTCCCTTGAAGCTCGTATTGATTTACAGATCCTTGAATCCCTTTTCTTCTATTTCATAATTAACCCCTAGATTTTATTTTCTCTTCCATCTTCTCCTGAACTAAATGGCTAACAGATGACTAAACAGTTCAGTGTACTCTCCCAAGCTCTTAAAACAATTCCTTAGGCACATGACTGTATATTGGACTTTGGCAACATATTTGGACTTACAATATCAACGGAACTTTATAAGGACAATGTTCTTTTCCTCTTGTTTTGTTCCAGAGTTGGGAGCAGAGCAGAATCTTTGCTCTGTTTGGTCATCTTTAAGTCACCCCTGATGCCTAAGATGTTCTTTCTCATCTTCAAAACAGATTCTTCTATTTTTTTAAACCTTCAACTATATCCCATCACCCTCATTCTCAACATAAGACCACATATATTCTATTAAACAAAACAATAAAATAGATTCTGTCATATATGGGTTCTTTTAATTTCCTACCTCTTAACACTTTTTGTCCTTGTTTCTTCTGATCTATCTCAGAGTATGTATAATGTACTTATTTATTTTCAGTATCTAGTACACTTTTCAATGGGCTTTGTTGTATGTTGATTGAATAAATGACACAGTCGATGGGCAGTTCAAAACTTTATTAGAAGAAATTGAGATGTTTTAATATTCTGAAGACTAATACAGATGTGCTCAGATAGAGGGCAAGTGGACATATAAACAAATAAGAACTTTACTTTTTGTTTTTCTCAAATATGATGCTGCATGTTCATGAGACGTGTCCCTCCTTCCTGTGGGGATAATCTGTGATAACCCATTCTTGCCCACTTTTCCTTGTGGAGAGAAAGGCAGGTGACAGCACTCATATCTAGATGCTCAAAGCAGAATTTTATCCCACTAAAACTGGCTTTCCTAGATGGGAATGGAGCTTACCATCTTGATCTCACAAAATGCCCTGAATCAACAAATACAGTTAGGGTAGTGCCCTAACACACCTTTTTTCTTTCATCACCAAGGTGCCTGATATTCTTCATCTTATTATACAAAGAGATGATTAACTTGTATCTTTGAATAAAGAATGCATTGCACAACGTGCACACATGCATACACACATAAAGTAAATAATAATTTAAGGATAACTGCTTTCTCACTGACTTTGTCACTGAGTTCATTACCAGCCTTACAACTACACAGAAACACATAATATACTTGAGGTGAGGGGAAATATAGTTCTCTTTATTTGTATTTTCTTGGTCCCAGCAGAGCTTGTAATAGCATAGGCAGCACTCTACATATATTTCTCTTGGCTTAATATGAGGCATCAGAATAGTCTAAGTAACAGAAAGAAATATAAAATGTAACAAATGTTACAAATTATGAAAACCTTGGTTTTGAGTCTGATGGAGGAGAGTACCAATTAATACTCTCAGAGAAATAGAGGACAAGGACTTGCCCTCTATCAAGTGGGCTGTGCCATTATTGGTTACTGAGAATGAAGAATTTCTTAGAAGCAGGTGGTATAAAGTAAATGACTCATACCACAGTGGAAAGTCAGGTGGATGCTAAATATATGGTTTTATTTTTTAATGATGGAAAGCCACTTTCAGTTGCATTGAGCTTTTATTTACTAGTGGACATGGAATGTATGGCATTCTGCAAATAATGCAGCTCCTATTTTTGCAATACAAATGGTCAAATTTAGACAGACATGAAGCCAGGTAGTTTCATGTACTTACAAAATTCACTTCAGTGAATACTATATGGATTGATCACAACTGTGGTCAACTTTGGATGGCTAAAAGTGGTAAAAAGCAAAACAGATGCTGATTTTCTTTTTAAAGGCAATTCAATCACCCTTTATCTTTCCCCTTAACATCACTAAAAAATGATATAGATTGGATTTATCCATTGTTTACTTGAAGGAAGTTTTGCATCACCGTATTCCTATCAAATATCCATGAGCCATGTATTTTTAAGCACCTGTAAAATTACCCAATCCAGCTCCTTCAGTCCCACGGTATATGAAGTACCAAATAAAAACAAAAACAACCTTCAGTTTCTTCTTTTGCCTAACAAGCAGGAAAACCTATTTTAATACCTGAATATTCAGTTGTAATATGTGTAATTTTGTAATCCTGCTGTAAAGAATGTTTTTCCTGCTTGTACAAAGACATAACAGATGAAATTAGAGGATATTATATTATCATATGTATCAGAGGAATAGAGTTGATATTAAATCTTCCACATGGCACTCAGACACTAAGGCATCAGAAAAGGAAATGGCATTCCTCAAAATCTCTTTTCACCTTTCAACCCCAGGGGACCTCATTATATCTGAAGGAAGGTATTTGCAGAAGTCAAATGCAGAATGGGCTATAAATTGTCCTGGGGAGTTGTGGGAAAGGAGGGACTCTTACCTTGTCCAAAGCAGCGCCCTCTCAAGGAGCACATAAAGTGCTGATTTCATATGCTTGGTTGATCCTCGAGTACTGTGACCATAGGAAGGGGAGGTTTGATTGATGAGAGACCATTTAAGATTGCAGACAATGGCAGGCGATGGTTCTGAATAACAATGGCTAGAGAAGAGCTCATATACCATCACTTGCAAATTCTGATTACAGACAAGACACCTGCAAATGATTCTGAGATTGGAGGTACCACAATCTATGTTTTATCAGCAACTCAGAGCAGTCTCTGTAGGGTCATCAACTGTCAGTCTTCATTGTATTAATATTCTAGGTTTTATATTCATTCAGATGAAAAAGTAATGAAACTTCAAAACAATGTAATCATATTACAATATGACTAAACTTACCTTCTAAGACACCCCCTGTGCTTTGGATGATGCTTGGTGTCATTCAATAAGACATGTTTATTTATGCTGGATTAGATTTATTTTTTAAGCCAGAGAGAAATACTCATGCCTATGGAATTTTCTCATGATGGTTTCTCAAGTCCTATACTCTTCTTGCATGCATTTTTAAAAAAAGTTATTATTAATTGGAAGAGAAACTGTTGTGGCTCATAAGATAATACCCTAAAATAAAGGCCTCAGAAGCAAGTTTCTCCCTGACCTTCTCCTATCCTCCTGTCTCTCAGTCTCATTCTCCCATGAGGCTAGCCATGGAAACTAGAAGCCCTCTTCCTGTATCATAGAAACCGGAACCCCTTTCCTCCAAAGCCAGCTATAAAACATAAAAATATTACACTAACATTCCCTCTGCCTTTCTGTGTAAGAACTGTCCATCAAGAAATGATCTGACCTTCCTTGTTTGACTACAGGTCATAAGACCATCTTTACAGAGAAGGTCCTGCCCCGCATCCAGAAGGAAGGAATAAGTGCCGAGAATGTTGGCCAAGAAGAATCTACACAGTCAGGCCCTGCTGGATTTCCCTACTCAGCCTATTTGCATTAGTTCTCACCCCTTTGTCATGGGGAGTTGTGGGAAGGGAGGGACTGTCATTTTGTCTGAAGCAAGACTTTCTCGTCCAATCATATTTCCACATGCTGCCCATGCTTTATTAAACCTAAGCATAAAAATGGACAATTTCCTCTGTATCTTTTGGTCTTCATTCTGAAGGCTCCTGGGTATACACATTAAATAAATGTGTGTGCCTTTTCTCCTATTAATCTGCCTTTTGTGAGTTGATTTTTCAGCAAATCTTCAGAGGGCAAAGAAGAAGTTTTCCCTTGGGCCCTACAAAGCTGATTTGAAAGGAAATTCGCAGTTTTTCCTCACTTTGAACTTGTACATATTCCAAAATGTATTTTTAAATTTATGTAGCATGTATTACAACCCACATATTTTTATACATGTTATTTATTCGTTTAACAAATATCTGTTAAGTGCCAGACACTGTCCAAAGAACTAATGATATAGCAGTAAACAAAGCAGATAAGGTTACTTCTTCATGGAACTTGTCTTCTATTCATGGGTGGCCACAAATAAACGTGTAAGCAAATAAGTAAATAAAGGTAAAAACAGATTGTAATACATGCTATAACAGAAACAAACGGAATATATCATGTGCAAAATAGGATAGTACTTACTTTCAGAACACTAAAATGAACACAAAACAAAGTTCTTGCCCTCAAGTAGCTTACAGAATTATAAGAAAACATTAATATTCAATCACTTTGTTCGTGTTAAAGTATTATGCATATTATTGATTATGTGGTTTTATCTCTGAATTCAATTCGCTAATAATCTCTTCCACAAAATGTTCCTACCTGACAGTGCCATAATAAATAATGGTTACATTTTAGGAGAGTTATGAGCAAATCTGAACTGAAATCCAGGAAGGGAATTAACTCTTTAAGGAAATTCATAGAAAATGTCATAAAGAATAATTTTGTAATGCCATCCTACCTTGGGTGGGGCAATAATGTAAATTTCTCACTTTTTAAAAAGTTCGATATGTTGCTTAACATTCAAAACTAATAATTGGCCTGATGCATTGTTTGTTTGTTTCTGTTTTTGTTATTGTTTTAGACAGGGTCTTGCTCTGTGGCCTAGGCTGGAGTACAGTTGCATATCATGACTCACTGCAGCCTCAACCTCCTAGGTTCAGGTGATCTTCCTGCCTCAGCCTCCCAAGTAGCTGGGATCACAGGTACATGCCACCACACCAGGCTAATTTTAAAATTATTTTGTAGAAATGGGGTTTTGCCATGTTACCCAGGCTGATCTCGAACTCCTGGGCTCAAGTGATCCTCTCACCTCAGCCTCCCAAAGTGCTGAGATTACAGGCATTAGCTATCATGCCCAGCCTGGCCTGATTTTTTGAAAAAGGAACAGAGGTTAAGTAGGTCATGTGGAATGGGCGAGGGGACATTACAGACAGATGGAATACCATGTATTATGTAGGTATATCTCCTACTGGTTCTGCTTCTCTAGTTGAAACCTGACTGGTACAGTGTCTAGAACATAGCTACTATGAAGTTAACTTATCTGTTAACTTCACTTGAATATTTTAAAGGCAACACAAATGCATCATGGTCTGTACATTTTTATTATTCACTCATACTTAGTCATCTCAGTTAATGACACTACCATTCATCCTGTTACATAACCTAAAAAGCCAAAAGCCTTTCTTGAGAATTTCTTTTCCTCAATCCTTTATATGTAAACCATCACTGAATCTTATAAACTATACCTACTAATTATCTCTCAAATATCTAACACTCTCTGCCTCCACTATCAATAACTTGGCTTAAACTACTCTTATCCCTTGAGGGGATGACCCCAGAGCCACCTAACTCTTCTACCTGCATAATGTGTGCTTACTACTCAATCAGTTCTCCATTTTGCAACAGAGTCATGTTTTCTAAAAACAGCTATGATCATATTGACCTCCTGCTTCAAACACTTTGGTACCTTCCTGTTGGCCTTAAAAGAAAGACCAACATGTTTAACCCATTTAACAGAGCCCTATCTGGGCTTCCTCTTACACAGTCTCAAAACTACAGATTCATGTTGTTTTACTCTTTCCCTTTCTTTTCAATTTTTTGATTTTGAGTGTTACATACTTCCCAAACCACCCCAGGCCATTATATGTGTGTGTGTATATTTATAAATATATATACACACACATATGTATGTATTTGTTACATGGAATTGGCTTACAAAATAATTTGGGAAGCCTATTAAATCAAATCTCTATAAGAACCTTGTCTCTGAGTCTGATTCAGGAGCTTGGAGCCCAGGGTGCGGTGCCAGGTTCTCTGCCTGTGGATTTCATTTCTGTCTTTTATTCTTCTTTCTTTGGAGGCAGAAATTGGGCATAAGATGATTTGAGGGGAGGTCTCCTCCCTTAATAGGACAGACATTCAGGAAAGGAAGATCACAAGCAGGCTGGAACTGAAACCAGCCCAACTGTCCCGTGGAACTGATGTTTATAATTTCTTTTGAATAAATATAGAAATTGACCTGTCCAGTCTTAAAACTTGAGAAACTTAAATTTGTCTTATCTGAACTCCTTTGTCAGGAAACCAACCATCAAGTCTCCCAGAGAATAATGATACCCCAGACCTCTCACCTGGCACGCTTGCGTAACTGACCACCTGATGCCTGCTGCTGACCAACTCCTCTTCCAGAGCCCTCTCTAATTACCGTTTGCCCACATGTAGTTGCAGTTTTTCCCTGGTATATTAGCCCCTAAATTTAGCCTATTGAGGAGATAGATTTGAGAATGACCTTGCATCTCCTTGGCTGTAGTACCTAAAAAAGGCTTCTTCTCTGGCAATACTACTGCCTCAGTGACTGGCTTTCTATGGAATGAGCAATGAGACCTAAACCAAACACCTAGTATTTTGGCAACAGAACCCCTTAAGAACAAAACGTAAACTTCTCTGTTTTGGGATCTCCGACTTTGGTAATGACGGTATCTTACAGAAGCTGGGACCCTTCATGAAGTGAATATTCTCCCCATCACTGCCCTCCCACCACACACCTGACCTAGCAGACAAAGAAACTGAAGGAGGGCAAGAGGAAGGCAGAACAACTGCAGGCCCAGCTGCTGCTTCATGATAGAGGTGAGTCAGCAGTTGAGTCACATTTATGAGCCACAAAATGGCAGCTGCCTGCCTTCCACCTTCCAAACTTCTCAAGGATCTCCTTGTTGCCCACCCTAACAGGACATATACACGAAAGAAAAATTCTGGAAAATGCAGGTCAGCCTAGAGAGGATGACACATCACAAGGCCATCATAGAAACTGTGCCATTTTGGAGGAGTACTATAAAGATTAAGACCACATTCTCTGACTTTCCATAACTACTAATTTTAAAATCATATGGTAGGTTTAAATGGAAAAGCATATATAGGTGCCCTGGGAGCCTTGAGAGGCTTTTATCTTTGGGAGTTCAAAGAAAACTTTCTAAATGAGTTAAGTCTTAGACAATATGTGTGAAATAAAGAGACAAAGAATAATAGGAATGCAGTTGCAGACAAAGAAAGCATCAAAGCAAAGACGCAAAGAGGGTGTATAAATCAGCTTTCGCTAGATTATCCTGGAGCAAATTCCAGAATCTCAACATAGGTTTGTTCTCTGTTTGTTTGTTTTGCTTACATTACTGTCTGTTGCATTTGGCTGGATCTCCTTCCAATCTTCTTCATTGCAAGCCCCAGGCTGAAAAAGCAGTACCCACCTAAGACATACTTGTCTCAAGGGAGAGGTAAAGAGAAAATAGCCAAATGACCCAGTGGCTCCCTGAAGCTGCTCAGGAATTCATTTCCTGTCATATCTTGTTGGCCAAAGAAAGTCATATGTACAAGCCTGATTTCAATGAGGCAAGGAAGTATAGGCATCCTATAAGTTGTAATAGCAAATATTTCAAACAAATAAAATGCAGGTATCTAGGTCACAAATATTCTTATCCCTCCATTGTGCATGCTAAGTCTGCCCCCTCTCCCAGAAGTTTCATCCAGGCTCAAAATCTGGGATCTCTTGGTAGTTTTTGTATCGAATCTGGATGTGACTCTTCTCAATCCAGTGACCTGTGAACTAAAAAGATTAATTGTATTTCCTCATATATTCTGTATGTAATAGTGAAACAGGAAGATTACGCTCTCCCATTTGGAAAGGGGAAAACAGGAGACATTCATCAGCCACTGTCAATAGCATTCAGAAAATTCATGGGGCAGATGTTACAATAGGTCCCTATGCTGGAGATCTAAAAGGTTTCTTGATGGGGCCCGAGTTCTACAGCCTAAGAGTTGCTCTCCAGTTCATTATCCTCTGTGACCTTTGGCTTCACTCTTTGGGAGGCCCATTCTCTTTCTTTTATCATCACTGGCTATGTTGAAATATGGCACTGGAGAATGTGCCCTTCTTAAAGACTCAACAGCATTCTATACCTGCTTCCTTATTAAAAGCTTTGGGGCCCAAGATTAACTGCATTCTCCAAATCAATTCAGAAATGTAACAGGAACGTTGTTTGCCACACCCTTCATTCAGACCATATCATCAGGCTGAATTTTGGTTGGTCCTTGGCATTTACCAACCTAAATTTTTATCTCTCTAGTTGAAAATGGCAATGAAATGTATCTTCAAACTCTGCACATAACAGAATTTCTGGATTTTCTATACTCCTTTTAATTCTGTGCAAATTCTGGTCTTTTCTGAACTCATCCGTTCTCTATGGTACTTTGACAAATGCAGACAATAATACCCATGTTACCAACAGTCTTTTTCCCTCTTCATTTTCCTAAAGCCACACATTCATTAGATATATTTCTTCGGACTTCCCAGTTATTATGGGTGACTGTTTTATAGAATGGAGTCTGGCAGTATAGTGACAAAACACATTTCCTCAGTTAGTCAACACCCACACATGACCCAGAATCCAAAGCCACATATTTTAGGTTTTCTCATGGAAGCATCAATTTTTGTATTAGATTTGCTAGACTGTGCTACAATAACCCTCAATCTTTAATGGATTACAACAACAAAAGTGTATTTCTCACATCAATGTTTGTTTTTTGGCTGCAGCTGTGCTCCACATCCTCTTTATTTTGGCACCCAAACTGAAAGAGCAGCCTCTAATTTGGGACACTTAGCCTCACAACAAAGGGGAAAAACAAAATGGTTAAATGGTTCAGTGGTACTTAATAGTCTGACATGTCAATAGACACTTTTGCCCACATTTTATTGGCTAAAGTCAGATAGCCAAGCTAACATAATGAATTAGGGAAGTATTTTGCTTTCACAAGTATGAGCCATAAATATTTTGCAAACATACTGCAAACTGCCACAGAATTAAAGCTGGAGGGTGAGGTTCACTAACAGAGATTATAGGACTGGTAGAGTACTAGAAGAGATGTATTTAGAGGGCCCTATATGCTCTCATGTACTTTTTGTTTTATAAGCAAAGGAGAATTATTGCAGATCTTTAAGAAGCAACACAGTGGTATTTTCAGTTTATATGCAGTGTTCTGGCAATGGCAAATAGTGGAGACCAGTTAAGAGTTAATTTCCTCAAACTCAGTGGGTGCTAATGAGGGTTAGAAGTAGAGCTATGGTAATAGATCAGGATGGGGCATGAGGTGTATTCTTATTTAGCAGATAAAATATTCATAGGAAGAAGGTAAAGATTAAGAAGGGAAGGAAGATTGACTGTATTGAAGATAAAGAGGATAATTAATGATCTTAGAGGACATGGCAGTCAATGCATGGATGTAGTTAAGGACACATTTTGTAGATGGTAGAAGGATCAGGCTGTTTGTGAATGCTTCAACTTTCTGTGTAAAATAGAGGATGTTTGCTTACATTAAAGGATATGGGAGCTAGGTAGGAAATTTGAATAGAATGCCAACGATGTGGCATCCATGAGGGGAGTAAGAGAGACAACAAATAGAAGTTAAAGCTTTCAGGTAATTAAGAGGCTTGCCTACAATGAGTTTTTAATGACTCTAAGGGATACATTTAGTTGATTTCTCCACCAATGCTATGCAGTCTTAGAGGTAAAGTGGAAATTCTGGGGTTCAAAGTAATTGAGAATGTTGGTGAGAGAGTGACTAAAATAATGAACCAGGTGGTCTAGGCTGGTTAGGGAAGTGAGAGAGCCAAGAGGTGGCTGAGAATCTGGAAGACAATGGAGAAGCCATGGGGCCCTTGCCTCTCTGTATTTAGTCTGTACTGACTGTGTGGTTGGAGTGAGGACATGAAGAACATGATGGATAAGAGTTTGAGGTTATAAAGTGGGATATTTGCATTTAGCATTTCTGATTTGGTACAGTTGATGATGAGGATTAAGACAAGAAAAGGGTGCAGCTTGAATGATGTTCAAGGGAAGTCTTTAGAGTTGGATAAATAAAAGAAATGTGAAGATAATATGTTGAAGTCTTTGTGGAAATGGACATTGAAGTCATTCTTGATGATGTGGAGGGTAGAAATAATTGTTATATGTGCTTTGGGAAGAGGCAATTGTTGCAAGGATGGCTGGGAAAAAATAGGAGAATTATTGAATCTCTTGATTCCTCCCTGTGGTTGGCAGAATTCTCAAATGACCCCCTGTGGTCCACACCCTTGTAGAATTCATGCTTGTAGTTCAAGGTGTGTGGACCACAGGGGGTCATTTGAGAATTCCCTTGAATGTGGATAGTATTAGTAACTTGCTTCTTACCAATAGGATATACAGAAAAGACAGGATCATATTCCCATGATTATGTTATATTTCATGACGTAGATGAGGGATTTTGCATATATAATCAAGGCCCCTAATCAGTTAACTTTAAGTTAATAAGGAGATTATTCTGGGTAAACTTGACCTTGTCTGATGAGCCATGAAAAGAGGGTCTCAAGGTCAGAGATGGAAGAAAGTCAGAGAAATACTATCCTGTATCCTGCTCACCTTAAGAAACCAACAGCCATGTTGCAAATTTGCAAGAGACCAGGGTGGCATAGGAGCTGAGAGCTCCACTCCTCTAACCACATGAGCTTGGAAGAGAACCCCTAGACCACAATAAGACCCCATCCCTGGCTGACACCTTGGTTGCAGACTTGTGAGATCCTGAGAAGAGGACCCAGCTGAGCCACACCCAGACTCCTGACCCATGGAAACTGTGAGATAATAATGTAAATTTTTATGTAGCAAGGGAGCACTAATAGACTACATTAAATATACCACCTTGTGTTAAGAGACTAAAGTGTTTTCAGATATCTTGTTTGCCATTCTTTTTAAAATGTTTTCAAAAAAATGTTTGCCTTCAACTTTTATTCACAGAGACAAATATGAGATGGTTTCTAAATTAAGAATGTAGATTACAGCATGAGAAGCAAGCTGTGCAGTAGATGGATATAGAACAATGGGACGGATCTCAGTCATAATTCTCATCACTCCTACTTCTCTTTAGTCAACTTGTCTGCATGGAGCAGAAACAAAAGGAACAGGTGTGTCCAGTCTGGGGGACTGGATCTGCTGACAATCATACCTCAGGCAAGGATGCTGGGCTAGGAGAGAGGTGAAAGAAGATGTGAAGTTTGCTGAATTGCTAAGACTGAGAATGGAATAGAAGGTGGGAGGAAGGGAAACAGAGATAAAGGAAGGAGAAGAGAGAATCAACTGAGCAGCTGCTTTAATAGACACACATGATTTCTTGATGGCTACTGACATTTACCCTCCTTCCTAGAATAGTTGTCTTTCCAACTACTATGGGAGAACTTGCATAGCCAGTCAGTAATGGCAGTGCCATGTTCTTAATAGTCTGAATTCTACCCCCACAAGGTTATTAATGGGAACACTCAAACATTCGAGGATACCAGATAGGTTCATATACAAGTTTCTTCTATTTTCTTCTTTCGTATCTATAGACTTCATTATGAGTGAGCAGGAAGGGGCTTCGTATCTGTTGGCTGCTGCCACAAAAATTAGTGGCCATGAGGAGGGAAGAAAGCCTTAACTATTAAATGGAAAGAAGTATAAAAACGTTTAGGTTTTTACATACATATCACTTCCACTTACAGAAAACACATTTTACATTTCAGTTTTGTTCTCAGAGTTCTCTTTGGAGCCAGAATGCAAAACTTTATGAAATTGCTAAATGTTTCAGACTAAATGATGAGTAATACTTTGGGACATGGTTAAAGATTTGTTAAACACACCACAGAAGAGTTTAAAGTGTGCAATGATTCAATAGGATACAGAAGATATAGCGGGAGCCTTTAATTCATTATTTGTGGAATCATACTTGAGCTACTGCTATTGAGTGATTTTTCATTGGTAGGCAAATATCCTTGACTATTTTGCCTCATGGTTATGGGAAGAGGGAAGGTGGAGTTGATTACCCATTCAAGGTGAAAACAAGTGTATTTATTGAACTCCGGTGACCCTCTGAGAAAAGGCAGAAATCGGCACAATAGCCAAAATGAACTTTTACCAGTATATGTGATTTGAGGGTAATTCATATTTCAAAAACACTATTTTCAAAAGAGTTCATTCACTCAACAAATATATATATCTGCCCCAGACAGGCAGATAGATAGATAGATGCCCTTTATTCAGAATAATCTTGACACATCTTTCATTCAAAGAGAAATTAATCTCTTCCCTTCCCAGTTTATAAAAGTTATTGGACTAATTACATTATATAATTGTGTTGTCAAAAGACCTTTACCTAGATGAGAATTCCATCATGTGGGGTAGGCAGAATTAATTACTAATACTTTTACAGTCTGTGTATCTATCTCCATGGAAAGAGAAGTCAGAAAGGAAATTCAGTGAACCAGCAAGTTAATGGTATTTCTTTTGCTAGTTTGCAGTAGGTAAAATGAAGGAGGATGGTGTTCCCAAATGTATGGTTTGACTGAACAAGGGTAGATATTCAGAATTTCACAGCATCATACTTCATAAAGCTATATCAAGTATTTTATACCTAATATATTAAGTAGATGAAAAATCAGAAGAAAAAAATATATATGCTTCCTCAGACAGGATTAGAAAAAAAAATTGTCACAGTCAGTAAGCCTCTGGTAGGAAACAGGAGTAAATATCTAGGGGAAATTGCACCAAGACTGAAATAAGACCAAAAGTTAATTGTGGAGATAACCCAGTGATTGTCAGTCCAGATTCTGAAACCAGTGATTTTTAAAGAACAATAAGGGGAAAAGGGAATCATTATCACCCTCAGTGGCTTTTTTCTGCATACGAAAACTTCAAACCAGAGAAAACATCTTCCTTGTGCCCTCTCTAAAATATATATACATAAATATGTTAATATCTATATATTAACATATACTATATATTATCTAATTTTATATGTTAGATTATATATATGTGTATATATAATGTACTACCTCTAAATATGACTTTTCAATCTAGCTTTATAATACTTTGTCATGGAAAAGCAGATAATTTTTAAAGAACTTTCCAGCTCCTATCTTCCTCAGAATTAAAAGTCCCAATCCTTTTATATTTTTCTGGGAACAATTACTTTTCCTACCCTTTACTTATTGCTCTTGTTTTCCTCTCTGGACTCCATCCAATCTCCCGATTCTTTTTTTGTTTGTTTGTTTTTAAACTGAAGTTAAAACTGGTACAATGTTATGTTAAGATCTTGGCCAAGTTTTAATAGCATCTATGTTTCTGCATCTTATTAAAACCCCAGAATCATTGGAAGTGGGTCTTTTTGTGCTCAAGGTCACTGTAGCCTGGCTGGGCCCTCTTAAAACTAGGATATTGCAAGAAAGAACTGTAATCTGTGTTCACTGACCAAAAGAAGTTGCTGTGGATTCTTAGCGTGGCTTTAGCTCTCTGTAGACATCACTGACATTGTTAGCTCATAGGCAAAACACTTTAAGCAGTGTTTATTTATAGGTGTTCCTTCAATGAAGTGACATGTGGCTCCCAAAAGCTGTTCAAATCACTACATGATGAACTGCACATTAGATGATCTTCTGGCACTTCTGATGTTAACTCCGAGGAATCACTTTAGACATGTGTATCTCTTTTCTCCAAACTGTGGATAAATCAAATAACAGTTGTTTGACTTCACAAGATTTAGAGCTGATCTACAATGTGATTTTGTGCCTTATAGATAATCAGCTGGAATTTTCTCAGGCAAAGTAATTAAGCTGCACAGAAATACTGCAGTTGCAGTCTACAGGGGAAAAGAGATCCCAGTTACTTAGGCCTTTTACATTTATTTTTACTAATCCCTAATGGTCATCTGCATGCATTGTGTATTGCTATATTAAAAAAAAAATCACAAATTGTTTACATTCCTTTAAGATGTTCTGATAATGGAATTGGAAAGTATCCCTGATTTAAATATTGCACAAGTATTAACTGTTTTAGAGCGGTGATTACAGATGGGATTTGTAGCCAAGCCATTTTCCCCAAACAAGTTCTCAGCTGCAGGCCATTTAAGTGCAGTTAATTCATTAGAACAAGAAGAACTTGAGTTAAATACATTAGCAATGAACTGTTCATCTGTAATAAGGCTGACTCATGCTGGTAATTTCTTGCATGGTTATTATTCAACATGTACTCTAGCGTCCTGGCTGAAGGAGAGGAAAACAATGGGAAATGCAGTGTGTCTTTTAGTACCAGGGTTTGAGAATATTTTTTCCATGGCACTGGCCCAGTTTGAGCATCCCAGTGTTGCACTTCAAAGACAGGTCACACTTAGAACAGGCCAAGCACATTTCTATGACACCTTCTACAATGGCAAAAACTGCAATTACTTTTTACCAACCTAATATCAGAGAAGGCTGGAGACCCAGGAAATGCAGGGAACAATATCAGAGGAGGAGTAGGGTTACTCCCAAAGGCTCATGTCTTCAGCTCTGGACCTTGAAATTACTTGTTTACAACAAAGCAAACCCTCCTTAGAACCAGTGACTCACCAGTGTCCCTCATTCCCTAAGCAAATGAATTAACTTGATAGTTGCTATTCCTCTTCCCAGAGCAGCCATGTGCTCTTATTGCCTAATTCCTCCTTCCCGGTTTGGAATGAAATAACTTCATATCACTTCCCATAGTAAGTCAAAGCATGTATCAGCACCCAGTGGCCTTTCACAGATGTTCTGACTTGTCCTTCTCACCTCCTTTGTCCCTACTCCCTGCCTGCCATGCTCATCACCAGATTCAAGTCCGTCTTCTCTCACCCCATGCCCTACCTAAAAATTTAGTGTTTCCAAGATCAGGCCTCATTATTTCTTCTTAGGTATTGTCCCTATAAAGTCAAAATTTCAAAGTAATAACAAGCCAGTAGAGATCCCTTTATGAAAACCTTGTGATTATTCCTTTAAAATTAGTGATTTCCTTGCTAGTAAGCGTATAAGGCTCTTTTAAGTCTCTCTCCAATACCAATCTGATGTTTAGAAATGTGTGCATTGCACTACCCAGGGTTAATCTGTAATTTTTTTTTTTTTTTTTTTTTTTTTTTTTTTTNCTCTTTCTAGTTTTTCATGTAAACATTTATTGCTACAAACTTACCTCTTATACTTCATTTTCTCTGTCCTATAGCTTTTGGTATGTTGTGTTTCTATTTTCATTTGTTCAATGAATTTTTCAATTTCATTTTTAGCTTTGTCCTTCACCCTTTGGTTGTTCAGAAGCATGTTGTTTATTTATTTATTTTTTTTTTGAGACAGAGTCTCGCTCTGTTGCCCAGGCTGGAGTGCAGTGGCCGGATCTCAGCTCACTGCAAGCTCCGCCTCCCGGGTTCACGCCATTCTCCTGCCTCAGCCTCCCCAGTAGCTGGGACTACAGGCGCCTGCCACCTCGCCCGGCTAGTTTTTTGTATTTTTTAGTAGAGATGGGGTTTCACCGGGTTAGCCAGGATAGTCTCGATCTCCTGACCTCGTGATCCGCCCGTCTCGGCCTCCCAAAGTGCTGGGATTACAGGCTTGAGCCACCGTGCGCGGCCTTAATCTGTAATTTTAAGAGAATCTTACCATTTCTCTTGAAATTTAATTTTAAGAAAACACTATGTAAGGAGTATTTAAGTATACTAGGACCTAAATGGCATACCTACATTGAATTTAAACATTTTCAGGTATCAGCTTTCTTAAGTGCAGGGGAGTCAAACCAAGACTAAGTATCAAAATGTCACCTGGAATTTCTTGTTAAAAATGTAGATTTTGTAGCCCAACCCCCTGACCCGCAAAAGCATCATCTTTGGGACTAACACCTAGGAATCTTTGTTTTTAGGGCCCTCAACTAACAATTTTATTTGTTGTCTCCACCTTTCAGGCTATAGGCTGCAAGAGGACAGGGATTTTTATCTGTTTTCTTCACTGCTGAATCCTTAGTGCCTAGATCAGTGACTGCTATTGGTTGTTCAATATTTACTAGTTAAATGAATAAACTCTCATCTGAAGTCAGGTTTGGAAAGTATTGGTTTAATGATGGATCATTAGAGCCAGATAGTTCTTAGTTTGAATCCCAGCTCTGGCATTTATTAACTCTATGACCATCGGCCATTCCAAGGTCTTTTTGAGCTTCTGTTTCCTCATTTTAAAACTGGGGATCCTAAATCCTAAAATAAATATGTGTTGATTCAGTAAGGAAACTATTGGGTCAATGTAAGGATTGGTGATGACATATGGTAGAAACGGTGCCCCACTCAATAAATGGCATCCACTGTTCCTATTTGGATATAGAAGTAGAAGACTGGCCAGCCAGGGATCATTTTTATGAGGACCGGGGGAAGTACATGGAAGACAAACTGGACATAATGAGGCTAATGGCTGGTCCTAAGAAAGAGCTGATTGGTGCTCAATTCACATCATCTAAAATAAACAAATGCCCAGGTTATTTCTAATGATAGAATTTTAAATGTAAAGCCATGTGAGAAGTAAGAAAAAGGGGAAATCAGTCTCATCCATAGTGCCATAAAACCTCATAAAGAATTGACACTTGCAGACAGGGTGAAGCCCATCTCCCCACAGAGCTCTCACTTTCCATTTTCCCCTTAACTCTACTCCCTGCTCTGCTTCTACTCTGCAGGTGCCAAAGGTTCTTCTGCATAATCCACTGTTCTTTTGACTGTTTCTTAATCTGTGCCTTTCTCTAGCATTCTTACCTTACTGTGTGTCAGAATTGACTGATAAAACTAGATCCTGCCTTAGAAAGTTTATACAATATAGACCATCCATGTGAGTAGGCTTTTCATGCCAAGCCAGCTCACAGACTCCTGGGCAGCCCCTATAGATGACTGTGACTGAATTTTGACCCATAACATAACCCTTGGCAGTAATGATGGCAAAGTCAAATGCCCCAAAATTTGGCAACATTTGTGTAAGAAGTAACTTTTGTTCATTTTTCTCAGGAAAATTAAAGGGTTGTCATTTTTATCATATTGCTTGGTTTGTACCACAGAGATATCCATGAAACACTGAGTGACTATTTTCCCATTGGTCCCTTCAGGACATTTTATATGGAGAAACAGCATTTGATATCATTATAAATAAATGTATGACAATGCTAAACTTTACCCTATGAAGACGTTATGTGGTAAGATATTTTAGATCATATCAATCAAATAACATCTATGTCTTAAGTTCTTAAACTTTAAAAAACGATCTTTACCATTCTGGTTTTAACTACACAGGCATTAAGCTTGGAGATAAGATGGATTACATGGAAAGAGGGGATATGGAGGCCCCTGATATGAACAGTGGCTGGCAGGCAGAGGGCAGAGAGGATGCTGAGTGCTTCAGGGTGTGTTGTCTCTCAGATTGCCCTCCACCTGGCCTTGGCTTTCGGGAACTAAGTATGTCAGCTTCCTAGGAAAGAAGGGGCTTAAACCTAAAGCAGGCAAATAAAAAGGTGTCAATCTTAGAGGCCTGGCTGGAAAATAAATATGTAAAAAACAAAGTTCTCTTCTGTGGCTTTAATGACAGAATGCAGCACATTCTGGAGGAGGAGCAGCCTTTCTCCAGCTCGGCGGGATGAGTGTTGGCACAAGATAAAAGAATATCGCTATGCCAGTGGCAGATGATGGGAGAGAATGAAGCCTCCCATGACCAGAAGAGGAAAGCCAAATGGAAGCATGAGGGATAATGTCATTCTCGAGCCCTGGATTCTGCCCCAGTCCCCTCCTACACAGGCACACACCCCTCCCACTAATCTCTTAAACCAGATAGGAGAATTTAGGGGCTAGGGTTCCAGTGGTTCTTATGGAGGGTGAGGAGCCTTGTATTGATTATGTCTTGCTGCACAATAATTTGCCCCAAAACTTTGTAACATAAAACAACAAACGTTTATTATCCCATTGTTTCTGCAGGTCATGAATTTTAATGGTTTCTGGCTCAGTGTTTCTCATCAAGTGGCAATAAAGTGTCAGTTGAGGCTTCAGCCGCCTGAAGCCTTGACTAGAGCTGGATGATCTGCTTCCAAACTCAGTGGTATTTGGCTGGAGGCCTCAGTCGTCAGTACATCCTATGCCTCTCCATAGAACTGCTTGAGTGTTCCTATGATATGGCAGTCGGCTTTCCCCAGGCAAGCGATCCAAGCAAGAAAAAAGAGGAAGCTATGATGCCTTGCATGTTCTGGTCCCTGAAATCACATCCTGTCACTTCCACTATACTCTATTTATTAGAAATGAGTCACAAAGTTCAGCTCACATTCAAGGGAGGAGTATTAAGCTCTACTTCCTAAAGAGAGCAGTAGCAAAGAAAGCCATAGACATATTGAAAGTTCACAATTTATACTTTGGATGCATCTTATTTATATTTCTCCCACATGCAAAATATATTCACACCACTTCCCACAAGAATCTCAATACACTACTAGCTTGAAGTCCCGGATGTGGTCACATAAACAAGATTGAGGTGCGAACAAAGCTTCTCAGATGTATTTTCTCTTGATCTGAAGACGAGTGAACTAAAGAGAAAAGCTCTTGCTCCCTCCTCATACCCTATTTTCAGTGGTGGGATAGGCACAAGATAACTGCTGTAGGCACTCCTGTTCAAATAAGTGAAAATGGAAAATAAACAGGAGTTGCTGGTTTATACCAATTCTGACATCAGATCTGGGATGAGTTGTCTCTTGAGTGGAATACAAAAGGACAGGGAATAATTATCTGTGGCTCCTGGTTCCACTCTTCTTTCTGCTTTCTGAGTCTTCCTTTCATTTTCATGAAAGGTATCATGTGTTTGTAGCTGAGTAGTTTTCTGAGCCTACTTCCTGTCAGTAGAATTTGGGAGAATCCGAAGGACTCTTTTTATTTAGTGCTGTTTCTATCCCCTTCCATTCAAGCTGGCAGTGTTTCTGCTGACAAAATTATTTTAAAAACATGTAGGTCTCCTGTGAATATTATTAGGCTCCAATTCATTACAGAAAGCTAATTCTACAAATCAAGATAAGCTCTTCTGTATCTAAGTCTTTTGCTGAGGGACAGTATCCTTAAGCTTCTTAGAAGCCATAATGTTTGATTGAGGGGAGTTCTGAGACATTCAAATCTTTTAAAGGCCTTTTTTCCCCTGACAAAATGACATTCTGAGACATTTCCATTGATCTTTCTGATGTCTTAATGAGAGATTTTATGGCTGCACCTTCATCATTGTTAGATCTGGTGGAGCCCTTGATTTAATATTTTCCCTGAAGGTGTTTCCTAATTTTAATATTTTTTGCCTCCTTTAGAGGCTGAGAATTTTAAAACCAGAGATATTAGCTTCTTTTACTTAGTGGACTTTCTATAATCTCTCTCTCCTCTCAAATTTTACTATAAGCAGAAAGAAGAAATTAGGCAGCAAAATCAGCATTCTATGTAGAAAATTCTTTAGCTAATCCATTTAGTTTATTAGATACATTTTATACTTTCCATATTATTACAGGTGACAATGCTGCTAAAGTGTTTGCCACCATATAACAAGGACCCTTTTCCTCCAGGGTCCAAGAAGAAATTTCTCACTTTCCTTGGAGCCTTGTTGACAGTCTTCTTAAAAGTCCTGACTTCTACTAATAGTCTCGTCAGGGTACATTAGCTTTCACTCTCCTCAAATTCTTTCTAGCTCCTGCACATTAGTTAGTCTCATGCCAATCCACATTTTTAGATATTTGCTATGACAGTACCCCATTTCCAGGCACCAAAATCTGTATTAGTTATCTATTTCCACAATAACAAGTTATCCCAAAACTGGGTGTCTCAAAACAGTAAAGATTCATTCTCTGTTTCTGTA
This sequence comes from Rhinopithecus bieti, assembly GCF_001698545.2. Classification (NCBI taxonomy): domain Eukaryota; kingdom Metazoa; phylum Chordata; class Mammalia; order Primates; family Cercopithecidae; genus Rhinopithecus; species Rhinopithecus bieti. Next base: position 1,525,942 of record NW_016803991.1, read on the forward strand.
GGTCATAAATTTGGGAATGGCTTATCTTGGTGGTTCTGATGTCTTTCTCATGAGGTTGCAGTCAATTCTAGGAGAAAGTCACAATTTTTTTTATGTCCTGTTGGGCATCAGATGCTTTCACTTTGGTCACATGTGACAGGAGAAAGTTATGAAGGCCAGCTCCCACTCAAAAGGAAAACGTATTAATGTCCCCCTTCTGAAGGTGAGTGTACCAAAAAATTGGTCATCAGACTTTTAAATCACCAGAAGCCTGAAACTTTTATTATTGAAATTATTAACAGAACCATATTCTACCCCCAGGCAGATATGGCATAGGAAAATGATGACTACATTTATGTAATCAGAACTTGCCAAGTCTTTCAGCTACCATAAGCTCAACATAACTAAATATAATGAAACATTCTCAAGTCCCAACTTAACCTTTCAGTAACATTGGACATAATGTCTTTTTTTCCTTGAGGTAATTTTTTCACTGGGCTTCCAGAGCACTGAATCCTCCTGGCTTTTCTCCTGCCTATAACTAGCTGCTTACTTTCAATCGCATATGCCATTTTCCCCTAACCTCTTTAACCCCAAAGCATTGGGGGGTCCTAGAGTTTGTGACTTGAACTTTTATTTTATCTATACTCAATCTTTGGTGATCTTATGTAATTCCAGGTCTTTAAATACAATGTGTACGTATAGCTGGCATATTTATATCTCCCTCATGTAACTTTCCTCAGTTGTAGACTCGTATCCAATCACATCTCCACTTGAATGTCTACAGGCATCACCAACTTAAGATGCCCCTAACTAGGTGTTTTATGTTCAATGCAAACTTGTTCTTCCTGCAGTCTTCCTCATTTTGGGTCATGGCAACTCCATCTTTCCAGTTGCTTGGAATTCATTTCTATTCATCTTCTCTCTTCTTCTCTCCTGTATTCTCTTTGTTTCTTTCTCTCCCTCTTCTCTCCCCACATTTTTAATCTATCAGCAAATTCTGTTAGTTTTACCTGCAAAATAATAGATTCATTGACCACTTTTCAGAAGCTCCACAACAACTACCACTGACATCAAAGCCACCAGCTTGTATCTCATGGGTTATTGCAGTAACTTTCTCATTTGCCACCTATGTTCCCCCTTCCAATTTCACCCCATGCAGTCTATTCTCAGCACATCATTCAGAGTGATCCTATTAAACATAAACCAGTTCATGTTACTCCTCTGTTTTACCTCTGCAATGCCTCCCTCTGTCATGCAGAGTAAACATATAAGTCCTTAAAATGACCCAGATAATCTAACACTGTCTGGCTTTTGTCATTTTTTGGTCTCATCTCCTGCAATTCTCCCTTTTACTCACCTTGCTTCAGCTCATTTTCCTGCCCATTCTTGTTCAAACATCGGGCATGATTACGCTGCAGGGCCTGATCGTTATGCCTGAACACTCTGCTCTTACATCTCCATGTGATCTTACACCAGTGTCATATTCTGAGTGAGTCTTACCCTAATTAGTTTATTTAAAGTTGCTCCCCCACCCGATGGTCCCAAATCATCTTTTCTGCTTTATTTTCTCCATAGCACTTATCATCATCTTAAAAAACTATTCATTTTGGTCAGGTGCAGTGGGTCATGCCCATAATACCAGCAAATTGGGAGGCCAAGGTAGGAAAACCACTTAAGACATGGAGACCAGCCTGGGCAACCTAGCAAGACCCTATGTCTACAATTCTTTTGTAATTAGCTGGGCATGCGGATGCATGTCTATATGCCAGCTTCTCAGGAGGCTGAGGCCGGAAAAACACTTGAGCCCAGGTGTTTTAAGTCAAGTGAATTATGATTGTGCCACTATACTCTAGCCTGGGCAACAGTGCAAGACCCCATCTCTAAAAAACAAAAAAACAAAAAGACAAAAACAACAGCAACAAAAAACTATTCATTTTACTTATTTTCACAGAATGCAAACTATGAGGGAAGGAGATTTTGTTTGTTCTACTCAGCGATATTTTGTTAGCTCCTGGAAGATTTTTGACACAAAGGCATTATTCAATTCATGTCCATTCGTTTTTTCATTCTCATCTGCCTGGAAGGCTCTTCTTTCTCTCCTGTGAACGCCACAGCCTGACCACTCCAGACCTGCTCTTCAGCAGCCTTTCCTCACTAACTGAGCTTCCATTGATCTGCCCCACCTTCGCTTTCCTCAGCACTCAAGGCCACAGCCCAGGTTACATTGTTATATACTTGTTTGTGTGCTTCATTTTTCTCCATCCTGCTGTTATATTCGTGTCTTGCTTGTCTAAACAGGTCTTTGAGAAACCATATTCACTTCCATTTTTGGGGATCCCTCTTTTGCCCCTTTGCAATTATGCAATATGCACTTTATAAATTCATGTTTTATAAACAACTGTTAACCCCCTGAAGTGAACTTCCTAACCCCACACCTCTGAATGAAGATGCTACTTCGAGACAACACAATGTTTTTGTAAAATGCATACAGTCATTTTGATTTGTACAGTAATAAGTTTCAGGAAAATCCAGCTGAGCTACACAAGCAACTCTGTTCTAATAGTCACACAGTTATTATATTCTTTTATCCACTTTTCCACATGGGCTAGAAATTCTAAGATGTTAAAAATATGTTTTTTAAGTTCCACTTAGATTTCGCTTCTTGCCATGATACTCTCTAAATGATTTCAGTAAGGCATTATAAAACACTGTAATTTATGTGATCTTGAGCAAGTACGTAAGTGTTTGCCAATTTGTTCATTTCTGAACCTGCTCCTGATATCCCTGAAGGTAAGTGAGAAAACTCCCTTCATATGCAACCTAAATATAAGACAATATCAAGATCAGTTATGTCAGCTAAGTATTGCTGTAAGAATGGCTCAATTTTTTCTGTTATTTTGCTCATCAAATGATTATACAAAGAATTATACACATAGATTTTTTTCCTTCTGTGAATATAGCATAATCCTCTGCTTTTTTGTAGATTAATCTCCTTATTATATCATGATTTAGACTTTGCTTAGTGATGTTATAGATTGAAACTGGCTCAATTAGCTCATCTTTTTCTTATCTCACCTTTGATACCATGGATGTCTGTTTTGGTTCCAATCAATCGTCTTAGGTTATTAAAGACACATTTGCACACACAAATCCTAAACACAGAAGCAGGACTATTAAAGCACTAACACTTCTTGGAGCATTAGTATTAGAAAAAAAAAAAAAAAAACAAACAAAACAACTCACAAGGTGTTCTCAAATATATTCACATTTTGAATTAAGACTGTCATCTAATAAGATCTGACTCCAGTCTAGAGATCTTTTAATTCATAAATAAATATAAATCGATGTACCTTCTTGTTTCTCATGAAGAAATCTCATTAACCTGTCTGTTGATGCTGATACCTTTATTAATTTAATGTTTTAAATAATTTTGCAGAATATATATGACTATATAAAAAATACTGACCCTGTATATCAATTTCACTTCATTAGACTGTAAGTTCCTGGTATTATCTCACAGATATAATTGGAATGTGTTGCTCTTGTTTTTGTTAGAGCCTTTCGTGAAGCCTCATCCCAAAGGCTAACTATGAAGACGGGAATTTATCACATGTGGCTACAAAATATACATCATGTATGCGTATATGATCTCAGAGCTAAAAGGACCTCAGAGCTTTTCTAATCATGGATTTTTGAGCTTGCTTTCATCCCAGCAAACCCGAGAAACAGACCAGTCATTAAGAGATACTCACCATAGTAGTGGATTCCTATTTCCTATTGCCACTATAAAAATTATTGAAGATTTAGTGACTTAACACAAACCTATTATTGTACAGATCTATAGGTCAGAAGTCTGCAGTTAGTCTCATGAGGCTAAAATCAAGGTGTCCACAGTAGTCATTATTCTGCCAACCAGAGGTAATGTTCTCAAGTGATGGAGGAGAATATAGAAGCACATGTGATTTGAAAAATATGCAATACTGCATTATGATTTTGACCATGGACTCTGGTAACAGATAAACTCCCTGTGCCTTAGTTTTATAGTCTGTAAAACTAGGAATGATAATATCAGTGATTACCTCATGTAGTTGTTTTAAAGACTTGATACATTTATACATGTGAAAGTACTTGGGATAATTTTTAACCCATAATGTTTGATATGATTTAGATCTGTGTCACTACCCAAATCTCATGTGGAATTATAATCCTCAGTGTTGGAGGTGGGGTCTGATGGGAGGTGATTGGCTCATGGAGATGTAACCTTCATGAATAGTTTAGCAACATTCCTTTGGTGCACTTCTTGTGATAGTGAGTGAGTTCTCATGAGATCTTGGCATTTTGAAGTGTGTATCGCATCCCCCACTCACTCTCTTCCTCCTCCTCCTCTGGGTATGTGAGTAAGTACTGGCTCCCCCTTTGCCTTCTACCATGATTGTAAGTTCCTTGAGGCTCCACCAGATGCCAAGGAGATGACAGCATCCCTCCTGTACAAGCTGAAAAACGATGAGCTGATTAAATGTCTTTTCTTTATAAATTACCCACTATCAAATATTTCTTTTTATATTATTATTATACTTTAAGTTCTGGGGTACACGTACAGAGCGTGCAGGTTTTTTACATAGGTATATACATGCCTTGGTGGTTTGCTGCACCTATCAACTAACTGATCATCCATCATCTACATTAGGTGTCTATCTTAATGCTATCTCTCCCTGTGTCCATGTGTTCTTATTGTTCAAACCCCACTTACGAGAGAGAACATGTACTCGTTTGGTTTTCTGTTCTTGTGTTAATTTGCTGAGAATGATGGTTTCCAGCTTCATCCATGTCCCTGAAAAGGACATTAACTCATCCTTTTTATGGCTGCATAGTATTTCATGGTGTGTATGTACCACATTTTCTATATCCAGTCTGTCATTGATGGGCATTTGGGTTGGTTCCAAGTCTTTGCTATTGTGAACAGTGGTGCAATAAACATATGTGCGCATGTGTCTTTATAATAGATTGATATATAAATCTTTGGGTATATACCCAGTAATGGGATTGCTGGGTCAAATGGTATTTCTAGTTCTAGATCCTTGAGGAATAGCCAAACTGTCTTCCACAATGGTTGAACTAATTTACATTCCCACCAACAGTGTAAAAGCATTCCTATTTCTCAGCATCCTCTCCATCATCTGTTGTTTCTTGACTTTAATGATTGCCATTCTAACTGATGTGAGATGATATTTAATTGTGGTTTTGATATACATTTCTCTAATGACCAGCAATGATGAGCTTTTTTTCATGTTTGTTGTCAACATAAATATCTTCTTTTGAGAAGTGTCTGTTCATATCCTTCACCCACTTTTTGATGAAGTTTTCTCTTTTCTTGTAAATTTGTTTAAGTTCTTTGTAGATTCTAGATATTAGCCCTTTGTCGGATGAATATATTTCAATTTTTTTCTCCCATTCTGCAGGTTGCCTGTTCACTCTGATAATAATTTTTTTTTTTTTTTTTGCTGTGCAGAAACTCTTTAGTTTAATTAGATCCCATTTTTCTATTTTGGCTTTCATTGCCATTACTTTTGGTGTTTTAGTCATGAAGACTGTGCCCATGCCTATGTCCTGAGGTGTATTGCCTAGGTTTTTTTCTAGGGTTTTTATGGTTTTAGGTCTTATGTTTAAGACTTTAATCCATCTTGAGTTAATTTTTATACAAGGTGCAAGGAAGGGATCCAGTTTCAGCTTTCTGCATATGGCTAGCCAGTTTTCCCAACACCATTTATTAAATAGGTGTTTATTTCTTTTTTTTTTTTTTTTT
>NW_016803991.1:1531833-1534835 GCF_001698545.2 Rhinopithecus bieti
TATTTCTGAGGCCTCTGTCCTGTTGCACTGGTCTATATATATATTTTCTACCAGTACCATGCTGTTTTGGTTACTGTACCCTTGTAGTATAGTTTGAAGTTAGGTAGAATGATGCCTCAAACTTTGTTCTTTTCGCTTAGGATTGGCAATGCAGGCTCTTTTATGGTTCCATATGAAATTTAAAGTAGTCTTTTCTAATTCTATGAAGAAAGTCAATGGTAGCTTGATGGGGATAGCATTGAATCTATAAATTACTTTGGGCAGTGTGACCCTTTTCACGATATTGATTCTTCCTACCTGTGAGCATGGAATGTTCTTCCATTTGTTTCTGTCCTCTTTTACTTCCTGTAATAGAGGTTTACAGTTCTCCTGGAAGAGGTCCTTCACATTCCTTGTAAGTTGGATTCCTAGGTATTTTATTCTCTTTGTAGCAATTGTGAAAGGGAGTTCACTCATGTTTGGCTCTCTGTCATTGGTGTATAGGAATGCTTGTGATTTTTGCACATTCATTTTGTATCCTGAGACTTTGCTCAAGTTGCTTATCAGCTTAAGGAGATTTTGGGCTGAGACAATGGGGTTTTCTAAATATACGATCATGTCATCTGCAAACAGGGACAATTTGACTTCCTCTTTTCCTAATTGAATACCCTTTATTTCTTTCTCTTGCCTGAGTGTCCTGGCCAGAACTTCCAATACTATGTTGAATAGGACTGGTGAGAGAGGGCATCCTTGTGCTGGTTTTCAAAAGGAATTCTTCCAGTTTTTGTCCATTCAGGATGATATTGGCTGTGGCTTTGTCATAAATAGCTCTTATTATTTTGAGATATGTTCCATCAATACCTACTTTATTGGGAATTTTTAGCATGAAGGGGTGTTGAATTTTGTCAAAGGCCTTTTCTGTATGTATTGAGATAATCATGTGAGTTTTGTCATTGGTTCTGTTGATGTGATGGATTACATTTATTGATTTGTGTATTTTGAACCAGCCTTGCATCCCTGGTATGAAGTTGACTTGATCGTGATGAATAAACTTTTTAATGTGCTGCTGGATTTCGTTTGCCAGTATTTTATTGAGGATTTTTGTATTTATGGTTATCAGTGATACTGTCCTGAAAATTGCTTTTATTTGTAGTGTCTCTGCCAGGTTTTAGTATCAGGATGATGCTGACCTCATAAAATGAATTACAGAATATTCCCTCTTTTTCTATTGTTTGGAATAGTTTCAGAAGGAGTGCTAACAGCTCCCCTTTGTAACTCTGGTAGAATTTGGCTGAGGATCTGTCTGGTCCAGGACTTTTTTTGGTTGGTAGGCTATTAATTACTGCCTCAATTTCAGAACGTGTTATTGGTCTACTCAGGGATTCTGTTTCTTCCATGTTTAGGCTTGGAAAGGTGTATGTGTCCAGGAATTTATCAATTTCTTCTAGATTTTCTAGTTTATTTGTGTAGAGGTGTTCATAGTATTTTCTGATAGTAGTTTGTATTTCTGTGGGATCAGTGGTGATATCCTCTTTATCACTTTTTATTGCATCTATTTGATTCTTTTCTCTTTTCTTCTTTATTAGTCTAGCTAGCAGTCTATCTATTTTGTTGATCTTTTCAAAAAACCAGCTCCTGGATTCACTGATTTTTTTGAGGGCTTTTTGTGTCTCTGTCTCCTTCAGTTCTGCTTTGGTCTTAGTTATTTCTTGTCTTCTGCTAGCTTTTGAATTTTCCTGCTCTTGATTCTCTAGTTCTTTTAATTGTGATGTTAAGTTGTCGATTTTAGATCTTTCCTGCTTCTTTTGTGAGCATTTAACGCTATACATTTCTCTGTACACACTGCTGTAAATGTGTCCCAGAGATTCTGGTACATTGTGTCTTTGTTTTCATTGGTTTCAAATAACCTATTCATTTCTGCCTTAATTTTGTTATTTACCCAGTAGTCTTTTAGGAGCAGGTTGTTCAGTTTTCATTTAGTTGTGTGACTTTGAGTGAGTTTCTTAGTTGTAAGTTCTAATTTGATTGCACTGTGGTCTGAGAGACTGTTTGTTATGATTTCCGTTCTTTTGCGTTTGCTGAGGAGTGTTTTACTTCCAATTATGTGGTCAGTTTTAGAATCAGTGTGATGTAGTGCTGAGAAGAATGTATGCTCTGTTGATGTGGGGTGGAGAGTTATCTAGATGTCTGTTAGGTCGGCTTGGTCCAGAGCTGAGTTCAAGTCCTGGATATCCTTGTTAATTTTCTGTCTCATTGATCTGTCTAATTTTGACAGTGGAGTGACACTATTATTATGTGGGAGTCTAAGCCTCCTTGTAGATCTCTAAGAACTTGCTTTATGAATCTGGGTGCTCCTGTATTGGGTGCATATATATTTAGGATAGTTAGCTCTTCCTGTTGCCTTGATCCTTTTACCATTATGTAATACCCTTCTTTGTCTCTTTTGATCTTTGTTGGTTTAAAGTCTGTTTTATTAGAGACTAGGATTGTAACCCCTGCTTTTTTTTTTCTTTTCTTTCTTTCTTTCTTTCTTTCTTTTTTTCTTTTTTTTTTTTTTTTTTTTTTTTCTTTCCATTTGCTTGGTAAATCTCCCCCCATCCCTTTATTTTGAGCCTATGTGCATCTTTGCATGTGAGATGGGTCTCCTGAATACAGCACACTGATGGGTCTTGACTCTATCCAGTTTGCCAGTCTGTGTCTTTTAATTGGGGCATTTAGCCCATAAGGTTAATACTGTTATGTGTGAATTTGATCCTGTCAATATGATGCTAGCTGGTTATTTTGCCCATTCGTTGATGCAGTTTCTTCATAGTGTCAATGGTCTTTACAATTTGGTATGTTTTTGCGGTGGCTGGTACTGGTTATTCCTTTCCACGTTTAGGAAGCTTCTTCCAGAAGCTCTGTAAGGCAGGCCTGGTGGTGACAAAATCTCTCAGCCTTTGCTTGTCTGTAAAGGATTTTATTTCTCCTTCACTTATGAAGCTTAATTTGGCTGGACATGAAATTCTGGGTTGAAAATTCTT
>NW_016803991.1:1536201-1554397 GCF_001698545.2 Rhinopithecus bieti
GTTTCTTCATAGTGTCAATGGTCTTTACAATTTGGTATGTTTTGCGGTGGCTGGTACTGGTTATTCCTTTCCACGTTTAGGAAGCTTCTTCCAGAAGCTCTGTAAGGCAGGCCTGGTGGTGACAAAATCTCTCAGCCTTTGCTTGTCTGTAAAGGATTTTATTTCTCCTTCACTTATGAAGCTTAATTTGGCTGGACATGAAATTCTGGGTTGAAAATTCTTCCCTTTAAGGATGTTGAATATTGGCCCCACTGTCTTCTGGCTTGTAGGGTTTCTGCAGAGAGATCCACTGTTAGTCTAATGGGTTTCCCTTTGTGGGTAACCTGACCTTTCTCTCTGGCTGCCCTTAACATTTTTTTCCTTTATTTCAACCTTGGTGAATCTGATGATTATGTGTGTCTTGGGTTTGATACTTCTCAAGGAGTATCACTGTGGTGTTCTCTGTATTTCCTGAATTTGAATGTTGGCCTACTTTGTTAGGTTGGGGAAGTTCTACTGGATAATATCCTGAAGAGTGTTTTCAACTTGGTTCCATTCTCCCCGTCACTTTCAGGTACACCAATCAACTGTAGATTTGGTCTTTTCACAAGTCCCATATTTCTTGGAGGCTTTCTTTGTTTTTATTCACTGTTTTTTCTATAATCTTGTCTTCTCGCTTTATTTCATTGAGTTGATTTTCAATCTTTGATATCCTTTGTTAGGCTAGATCGATTCAGCTCTTGATACTTGTGTATGCTTCATGAAATTCTCATTCTGTGTTTTTCAGCTCCATCAGGTCATTTATGTTCTTCTCTAAACTGGCTATTCTAGTTAGCAATTCGTCTAACCTTTTTTCAAGGTTCTTAGCTTCCTTGCATTGGGTGAGAACATGCTCCTTTAGCTCAGAGGAATTTGTTTTTACCCACTTTCTGAAGCCTACTTCTGTCAATTCTTCAAACTTATTCTCTGTCCAGTTTTGTTCCATTGCTGGCAAGGAGTTTTGATCCTTTGGAGGAGAAGAGGCATTCTGGTTTTTACAATTTTCAGTCTTTTGCACTTTTTCCCCATCTTTGTGGGTTCATCTACCTTTGGTCTTTGATTTTGGTGACCTTTGGATGGGGTCTGTCAGTGGACACTCTTTTTGTTGATGTTGGTACTATTCCTTTCTGTTTGTTAGTTTTCCTTCTAACAGTCAGGACCCTCTGCTGCAGGTCTGCTGGAGTTTGCTGGAGGTCCACTCCAGACTCTGTTTGCCTGGGTAGCACTAGCAGAGGCTGTAGAACAGCAAAGATTGCTGCCTGTTCTTTCCTCTGGAAGCTTTGTCCCAGAGGGGCGTCCTCCAGGTGCCAGCCAGAGCTCTCCTGTATGAGGTGTCTGTCGGCCCCTACTGGGAGGTGTTTCCTAGTCAGGATACCTTGAGGTCAGGGACCCACTTAAGGAGGCAGTCTGTCCATTATCAGAGCTCAAACACTGTGCTGGGAGATCCGCTGCTCTCTTCAGAGGGTCAGGCAGGGACATTGAAGTCTGCTGAAGCTGCGCCCACAGTGGTCTTTCCCCCAGGTACTCTGTCCCAGGGATATGGGGTTTTTTATCTATAAGGCCCTGACTGGGGCTAATGCCCTTTTTTTTCAGAGATGCCCTACCCAGAGAGGAGGAATCTAGAGAGGCAGTCTAGCCACTGTGGCCTTGCTGAGCTGCAGTGGATTCCACCCAGTTTAAACTTTCCAGAGGCTTTGTTTACACCGTGAGGGTAAAACCACCTACTCAAGCCTCAGCAATGGCAGACGACCCTCCCCCTACCAAGCTCAAGCATCCCATGTCGACCTCAGACTACTGTGCTTCCAGTGAGAATTTCAAACCAGTAGATCTTAGCTTGCTGAGCTACATAGGGGTGGGACCTACCCAGTCAGACCACATGCTCCCTGGCTTCAGCCCCCTTTCCAGGGAAGTGAACGGTTCTGTCTCACTGGCATTCCAGGTGCCACTGGGGTATGAAAAAAACAAGTTCCTGCAGCTAGCTCTGTGTCTGCCCAAACAGCCACCCAGTTTTGAGCTTGAAACCCAGGGTCCTGGTGGCATAGGCACTAGCGGAAATCTCCTGGTCTGACAGTTGTGAAGACCATGGGAAAAGCATAGTATCTGGGTTGGAGTGCACTCTTCCTCCCGGTACAGTCTCACATGGCTTCCCTTGGCTAGGGGAGGGAAATCCTCTGATCTCTTGCACTTCCCGGTTGAAGCGATGCCCCACCCTGCTTTGGCTCTCCTTCTGTGGGCTTCATCCACTGTCCAACCAGTCCCAGTGAGATGAACCGGGTATCTCATTTGGAGATGCAGAAATCACCCGCTTCTGTGTTGATCTTGCTGGGAGCGGCAGACTGGAGCTGTTACTATTCTGCCATCTTGCCAGCCTGACCAACTGAAATATTTCTTTATAGCAATGTGAGAAGAGACTAATACAAAGGTATTTACAACTATTCAAAGGTATTTACAACTATTCAAAGGTATTTATAATTATTATGCGTCATTGTCTGAGAATGATCAATTCAGTCTAAACTTCTATTAAAGATGAAGAAATAGAGTCCCAGATAACTTAAATAATTTATACAAAACAATGTACTGGCATTAGATTATAAAATTTGTCACATTAAGATTATTTTGTATTGTTGAACCAGTGTGCAACAAATCTGTTTTCATTGGTGACAGAATTTTAAAAATACCTGTTTTCTTGTTACTAGTTATTCTTAATTAATTGATGATATCAGCAAAACACTTTACTCTTGCTTTAGTAATGAGAACTCTATGAACGTATTTTATTTCTTTCTCAATTTCCTATAACTTGAAATTGAGAAATTGATACGGTTATATTGTATTTTGTAAAGGATGAGATATTTTGCCAGTGTGGCATGAATCTGAGAAGACCCAAGTCCTAGCACTTCACAGAATGAACTTATCCTTGACTTTTTTATCTAATAATAGTGTGTATTGCCATTAAAATAAGTAGATGACTTTAAGCCTCCATTCAAAATGTGCCCCAAATTTACTTACATTTATAGATTTGATTTAGTGTATTGATTAATTCTGTAACACAATCAACTGCTTCTCACACCAAACTGACCATTAGAATAACCAAATTAAACAGACCATTCAAGGTGGCAAATTTTGGTGATTTTGATTATACAGGAAATCTCATTGGTTCTTAATTTTTTAGTTTGCTTAAGAATCTTTCCAATCTAGGATTAGGATTCTGAGAGTGCTTGTTATAGTTTCTGTGCTTATGAACCTTCCATATCCATCTGGCCTGAAATGAATTTTTTGAAATCTTTTCTTGCTGATGTGTTAAGCATGAACTATAAAGAGAAAAAAATAATCTTATATGAAGGATTACTAAGTCAAGGACACATAACATTATGTTTCTGATGAAACAGAAAATTTCCACCAAAAGTTCAATTCCCTCCCTACCCTCCTTAACTAAAACATTTAATAGAATCCTGAAATTTAAGAACTGGAAAAGAGCATAGAGATTATTTGGTCCCAAGCCCTCATTTTGTAGCTGTCTTCGGATATAGGAGAAAAAAATAAAAATGAGCAAGTTAATTTTAGGGACCTGAAAATAATTTAATCACCGGATTTTTTTGGTTTGAATCTAGTCCCAAAACATTTCATTTGATTGTGACTAAGACACATTTTCTTTTCACTGCTCTATTCTTCAGGCAGAGGCAACTAAGTATTAATTATGATACAGTCCTTGATAGTTACTGTATCCTTTTTCCAAATGACTTTTACTGTTGTTTGACTGCCAGCTAAAGATGGCCTTGTGATCTTAACATATTTCCAATGACTATTCTACAAGATATATTTATATATTCCTAAACTACTGTGCTTATTCAGCTGTCAAACCTCAGCTTTGTATTCTTCTCCTTTTAATGTTATTCTCTTTTAAAAAAAAAAAAATCAGTTCTGAAAGACAAAAAAAGGAAGCCCTTCCTAGGTACTGCAACTATTCCTGCTGGTTTTTTCCCTGTGTGTCCTTGATTAAGTCAGTTAAACACTTTGACTTTTGTCATCAGTAAAATGAGGACAATAGCATATACAAAATGGGATAATTATAAAATGGAGTCAGGCTTTCTAAATATCTGTTAGTTGTCATTACTATTATTTCTTATTGTCAATTAGAAATGTTTTCTTTGAGGCAGGGTACAGTGGCTCATGCCTGTAATCCCAATACTTTGGGAGGCCGGGGCGGGCAGATCACTGAGGTCAGGAGTTTGATATCAGCCGAGCCAACATGGTGAAATCTTGTCTCTACTAAAAATACAAAAATTAGCCTGGCATGGTGATACATGCCTGTAATTCCAGCTACTCCAGAGGCTGAGGCATGAGAATCACTTGAACTTGGGACGTAGATGTTGCAGTAAGCTGAGATCACGCCACTGGACTCCAGCCTGGGTGACAGAGCTAGACTCTATCTCAAAAAAAAAAAAGTAAAATAAATGTTTCTTTTGGGCTGGCACCCCTGCATGCCTAGCCCCATCCGGTTTTCTCCCCTACTGACTACCTGAATGCTACATGCTCTGCCACCCTCCAGGAAGTGATTGCCCATGAAATCACAAATTCTCCCTTCACTTTTTCTGTCCCTCTCTTTCATTTGTAGGTCTCCTAATTTTGAGCTGGTTTACTTTATCATTTCTTCTTTCACACAAGCCCAACCAGACTGACTTCACCCAACACGTGTTCAACTTTGTTGAGTACCTGCTTTGTGCTAGGTGATTTCACATATAATATCTCCAATAACCCTCAAGGAAATCGGCAAAAGTGATGCTCTTGTATTTCATAAATGATGACCAAGCCTCAGAGATATTAACTGACTTGCCTGAGGTAACTCAGATGCAAGTGTCAGGGTCAGCATTTGAAGCTAGCTCACCACCAGGTCCCTCAGAGTTGTAAGGAAGTTGTTGGTTTGTTGGTCCAACAGGGTCAATGTGTTAAACAACCTTTGACCCTGGTGATATCCCCTTTATCATTTTTTATTGCGTCTATTTGATTCCTCTCTCTTTTCCTTCCTTTATTAGTCTTGCTAGCGGCTGTCAATTTGTTGATCTTTTTCAAAAAACCAACTCCTGGATTCATTGATTATTTTGGAGGGTTATTTTGTGTGCTCTAGCTCCTTCAGTTCTGCTCTGATCTTAGTTATTCTGCCTTCTGCTAGCTTTTGAATGTGTTTGTCTTGCCTCTCTAGTTCTTTTAATTGTGATGTTAGAGTGTCAATTTTTAGATCTTTTCCTGCTTTTCTCTTGGTGGGCATTTAGTGCTATAAATTTCCCTCTACACACTGCGTTAAATGTGTATCCCAGAATTCTGTATGTTGTATCTTTGGTTCTCATTGGTTCAAAGACATCTTTATTTCTGCTTCATTTCGTTATGTACCCAGTATCCATTCAGGAGCAGGATTGTTCAGTTTCCATGTAGTGAGGCGGTTTGATTGAGTTTCTTAGTCCTGAGTTCTAGTTTGATTGCACTGTGGTCTGAGTAGGGACATGGATGCACCTGGGAAACATCATTCCCTTGAAACTATCACAAGAACAGAAACCAAAACACCGCATGTTCTCACTCAGTAGGTGGGACTGAACATGAGATCACTTGGACTCGGAAGGGGAGCATCACACACTGGGGCCTATCATGGGGAGGGGGGAGGGGGGAGGATTGCATTGGGAGTTATACAGATATAAATGATGAATTGATGGGTCTGATTGAGTTGATGGGTGGCAGCACACCAACATGGCACAAGTATACATATGTAACAAACCTTGCACGTTATTGCACATGTACCCTAGAACTTAAAGTATAACAAAAAAAAAAAAACAACCTTTGACCCTTTTTTAACAGCTGTAAGCTAACATACGCCTCTGTAATAAGCTGAAAATTTATCTTTAACCAAAGAAAAGTTAGTTCTTATACCTCCTTCTCACTTTAAGATAAAATCAGACAGATTACATGCTTTGTCTATGCAAGAAACATCTGAAAACATAATACCTGAAATTTATAGAAAAGTACATTAACACAGATGATGATCACACAAAGCAATTTAAGAAGAATTAGCTAGAATGAGAATTTAAGCCCGTTCCACTGTTGTGTGATGTCACCAGTCAGTACTGAGAGAAGTTTACATTTAGGACCCAATGTCCTCATAATGGCTTTCTTCATTCCTCAAACAAAAAGGTAATCTAATTTATAAAAGTGGTGTTTTCCAGTCAACACAGGGTAAAAGGTATATGTTCAGTAATTCTCTGGAAAATCATTTTATTGTATTCATAGAAATACATATTTTATTTCATATTAAGTAAAACCTCTTGGCTAGCTTCAATACCTTCATCCATAGAACTCAAAAGGTAGCAACCAGGGTGAGAGCTCAGCTGCTGATATCCCCAAGTCCATTGTTAGGAGTCAAGTGGGAATTTCATGGATTCAAGTGATGCCACTCCTCTTTCATCACTGAGGTTTCTATCAGCAGAAATCAAGAAGTAGCCTGTGCACTTGATGTGAGACTGTGTCATTGCCAACTGGCTAAGATGAAAGGAATCACATACATTCAAAATTAGACCAAAGTGTTGTCAGGACCTCCGGTCACTTCCCAAGCTTTTCTCTTACTTCTTTGGTTACTACTCAATCCTCTTTGCTGGTTTTCTTCTCTTCTCCCTGTTATTAAGATGTTCAGTTCTCTGTCCTTGCACCTTTTCACTTTTTAATGTTAGTCACTCTTTTGGGTACATCATCCTGTAAGATGGCTATACGTACAGTCTTTACACTAGTAACTCCCAAATTAATATCACCAGCCCCATTCTGTTTCCTGAACTTCATACTTAGTCTATTACTTACTCAATATTTTCACTTGGATTGATCTGAGGCATCTCAGACTTAACAAATCCTAATCTAGATTCCTGCCCTCCTTGCTCTGTGAAAGGATTGAATATACAAAATGACCCCCAAATGCCGAAGGAGTTGAAAAACCAAAGAACAAGACAGCCATGTCCAGTTTGTTGGTAATGGATGTTTTACTGGGGAACTTACAGAAGCATGATCTTGGGCAGCTGCAGGACAGATAGGGATCTGCACTCGTTATCCCCAGACCCAGGGCTTATGTACCATATGGAAAAAGTATATGTGCTCCAGGAAGATAATGAAAGGCAACTCTCCAGGATAGGCAAGACTGCTATTAATACATGTGTCATAGCCTGTAATGTGTGTGGTAACATTAAGGTTGACACGTTGTTACAGTAAAGACAGGAAATGAGTAATCAGGAATGGGGCTAATCAGAAGTCAACATGGCAGATTAGCATCCAAGATGGACTCACTTTTCTCTCCACACCCCTCTGCTCCAAACCTAGAGTTTCACGGTGTCCCTCCCACCCATCCTTCAGATAATGATGCCTTCATTCTGTAAGACATCAGGGCTACATTGGTGAGGAAAAAGAGAGACTTCTGTTTTCGTGGAAGTTATAAAACACAGAGATAGACATTAATCAGATAACCCTAAGAAAATTATATAATTACGATTGTGCTAAGTGTTTTGGAGGAAAGAAGGCAGCTTGAGAGAACACTTAAACCTGACATAGACTTGAAGTCAGCAAAACAATGAAAGAAATGTAATTTGAGCTGTGATCAGAAGGATGAATTGTGAGGAAGATTTTCAGATGCAGGAAACAGTACATCCAAAGGCTCTGTGGGAGGAAGAGGATGGAATTTAAGGGGACCTGCATAGCTCAAGTCGCATGCAGAAGGTGGGAGGAAGAACAGTGAAGTAATAGAGCAGAGAGGTTTGAAGGTGTCTTTTCCATGTTAAGGGTTTGGGCAATGGGCAAATTGATTCTGAGTAGTGTTACTGAGATTTGTAGGAGATCTGAAGTCATGTTATTCAAATACCTTCCAACAAACTATTCAAACACTGTTTTCTAGTGTTTGAATATTTGCCATGGGCTATAGTTCAATGTAAACACTTTAACCAAGGAAATGCAAAGAGAGGAAGATGTTTTTGTGGAGCACCAACATGAAATAAGAAACTGATTTGAAATCTGAATTAGCAAAAGCAATATGTATTTCATGGCAAAACCAAAATCAGGACAAGTAGACAGAATACTTTCATTGATGAAAAGGAAAATAAGCATATATGAAGCAATATGTACCTTAATGACAAATTTGAAATGCTTCTGGATGAATTCTTAAAAATTTGACCACAAATGAACAAGGTAAGAAATTTTTTTACATGTACAATATTTGACATGAAAGAAAGGTCAAGACAGTTATAAGAAAGGACAATTAGTACTGTGTGTGTTTTTAAATTTCAGAATAACTCAACTATTAAATGCTTATGGTTTCATTTTCCATTTTAAAATTATTTTTACTTGATATTTATTTTCTGTTGATGTTCCCCTTATTTAATTTTTTCTGCTCCCAAATGCCTTTTTCAGGCAGAGGTCACTTGTACACGCTATTAAAATATAGACTCTTCTCACAATATTTGATTCATGACAATAATAGAGTAACCATTTATTATTATACCTTTATATGATACCTCTGAAACAGTATATTCCTATCACAGAAAAATAATGCACTATTTATTATTATGGGTACTCATTATTATTAAATATATGTACATATTGTTACAAAGTATTATTACCACCTCTCCCTAAAAAAAACACATAAATAAACTGTTGTACAGAATAACTTATGATTTTAGGATTTCTAAAGAATTCTCCGGAATTCTGATTTCTCATTCTCAAATCATGAAAATTACTCTCTATGAGGAACTTGGAAACACTAACAGAAGTACAAGAAAGGAATGGTAGTATCCTGAACAATAGTGGTAGCAATGGAGATGGAGAGAAATAGACAAATTAAAGAAATATCCAGGAAATAAAATTCTTAGGAGTGGTAGAATAACTAGATATGGAGAATGAGCTACAGAAGAGTATCAAGAATAACTTCTGGTTGCTGTTATTGTGATGGTGAATGCCATTCATTAAGATAGAGACCATTGAAAGAGGAGCAATGTATCAGTGAGGATAGACTGAGCTGTGCTTAAAAAACAAGCATCCCCCAATTACTGCTGATGGAAACAATAGAGGTTCAGAGACAGAAAGTAGAGCAGTGGTTCCTAGAGCTGGAGCTGAGGTTAGGGGAAAGACAAAAGGGAAATGAATGCCGACGTATATAGTTTCTTTGTGGGGAGGGGGTCGGTATTTAAAATGTTCTAAAATTAAATTGTGGTGATAGTGGCATAACCTTGATTACTAAAAACCACTGAATTAATTTTATGGCATGTGAAATATATTTTAATAAAGCTTTGGTTCACTTCTCATTCATACTATATGTTGATTTCAGGCAAGACCGGGGCTCTGCTCAATGGTATATTCACTTGGGAACTAGGCTTATGGTTTTTGGATCATCTGAAATATTGATTTGTTTGGGGCAGAGTGCATGAAGAGAACATGACAAAATTCACAGAAGCTTTTAAACGCTTATACTTGGAAGTAATTAATGTCATTTCTGCTCATATCATATTGGCCAAAGCAAGTCATGTGACAAACTTCAAGGTCAAAGAGAAGCACAATCTTACCAAAAAGCAGAGATCCAGAAACACACTAATGGCTACTAGCACCAGGATTGGGTAGAGGGAGAGATCAAGAGTTCCACTGTAGACTTACTGAACTTGAGGTGCCTTTAAAATACCCAAAGAAATATGTAAACTAGGCAGCTGGTTTGTGAGACTAGGAGCTTAGAGGAGGGGTCTGGGCGAAAGAAATGGATGAGGTGGTCATTGATATATAGGTGGTTATTTAAAGTCATGCGCATGGAAGAAATTGCAAAAGTAAATGTCATCTATAGATATCCTATAAGGCACACATTTCTTTATACACAGATACACACACACATTACATTCTATCATGACTTCTCTCCTGAGCCATCTGGAATTATAACTGCTAAGAGCAATAGGGAGGATGTCATACTCTCTTTGGAATCTTAGAAATATTGAAAGTGACTAGAAGGCAATTGGTATTTTATGTCTGTCAATTTTTATTCAAAAGGCTACCTGTTCAATGAAACCCCTTACATGACATATGCTCTCTTTGCCTTTCAAATTCCGTAACACTTTATTTAGCTCTCTTTTATAATATACTTCATACTCTCCTTCATCATTCAATGTGTTTATATGCTTGTTTTATTCCTCCTACTAAACAATAGGTCTCTTGTTGAGGTCTGTGTTTTAATCTTTTTTATAGCCATCATAACACCTACCACCATACCTTCTACAGGGTAGTACAAAAGAAAGAGTATATTTTATAAAGATGTTTTCCCAAATAAACTATAAGCTCTGTAAGTACAGATGATGTGCCCTTTATATCTTTGTGTTTTGATTTCTGCCTAGCATAGTGGTTTCCATATGGTTGGTGTTTGATAAATGTATTGATTGATGGATTAATTCAGAGAGATATTAGAAGCCTTCGGCACATTGTTTTAAGAGATTATTTGGGTTGCTTCCAGGTGAAAATATATGTACAAAAATGTTTGGTATATGCCCTTCACTTCAGTGCAAACATACATAGTCAAAGCTATTAGCTACTACTAAGCACAGAACCAAAAATAAACCTGGGCACTATGGCTCATGCCAGTAATCCCAGCTATTCAAGGAGGCTAAGATGGGAGAATCATTTAAGGCCAGGAGTTCAAGACCAGTCTGGGCAATATAGTGAGATTTCATCTCTACAAAAAAATTTTCAAAATGAGTCAGGTGCAGTGGTGTGCACCTGCAGTCCCAGCTACTTGGGAGGCCAAGATGGGAGGATTCCTTGTGCCCAGGAGTCTGAGGCTGTGAGAAGATATGATCATGTCACTGCACTCCAGCCTGGGTTACAGAGTGAGACCCTGTCTCTAAAATAAATAAAAAATTTTAAAATAATTTTGCCTTCTCTGTCTACGATGTCTCAGACAAATAAGTTATTGTTTTGTAAGGTATTTTATTCTTTACAAGGTATTCTATGTCTATAGAATCCCACGTTCAAAATGTCATAGCAATTCTCAAATCACTTATTCTCACAGGTTAATTTTTTTCAAAGTAAATACTGAATATATTCATATATCTGTTATATGCACATGTACATATATGGTCCTCTGTATTTTATTTAAAGGATCACTAGGGACTTAATAATTTACTAACATTAAAAAAACTAAAATATTATGATCATACAGACCCCATATAACAATATATGTAATTTAATAATGTAGCACATGTATAATTATAATCGATAGTAATAATCAAGTCAGGAATACAGCAACATGAGAAGATGCATTTTAAGGTAAAACAACTTTCCTTATAAGCATTATTATAAAAATGGCATCAATTTAATCATGATACAAAATGATATGAAACAATGGTATAAAATAAAGACAACAAATCTCTTAGAAAATAATAGATTAAGTAGTATCTAAGCCAAATGGTTAAGAAAACTAGGGGGGTCTAAGTTTTATTTGTATATTGTACAAAATTTGCAGACCCACCCAAAGTCTAGAGACCCAATGGTATGGTCTTAAAGACATAAAAATAATTCAGCTAGTTAGGAATTGTTGCATAATATTCCAGGCCAACTAATAAGTCAGAAATTAATTCCCACCACAAGTGATCCTTCCAGGACAGACTTTTTCTTTGATTTGTACTGCTTCCTTTATTGCTTTTTAAATCCCATATAAATTACTACATATGAATTAATATGTAAGTTTATATTTATATAAATAAAACATATTTAAAATATGTGAATATGTAAATATATATAACATATAATACAAATAAATATGTATAAGTAACTATAGCTACCAAGACCAAGCTTACCATTGCAAATTCAGCAGCCTTGTAGATCCCAAATAGCAGGGAGGTGGGAATTGAAGTGGACAGTGTTTAAACAAATTCATGAAACACAATTCTTAACAATGTTGAATTTTGCTTTGGCTTTCTTTTGAAATCATGCTTCAGTGAACTACTAAAATCTTAATCAAGCACTTACTATGAAGCAGTTACTGGTCTATGTTACAAAAATGAAAACAATACAGCTCTTGCTTTCAAGGAATTTAGACCCTTAGTGTTGGGTCTTCACTTTCACTAAAACTTCAAAATTTTAGTTCTTACTTCCTTACAAAATACCAGCCCCACACCCCCAGAGACAGTGAGTTGACTTGGCAAAATGGATAAATGCTGACTCATTTGGGAAGAAGACAGTCTGAGGTGAGGTTGTCATCCTTGAACATGCAGTAATAACCAATGGCTATACCGATCCCAGCAACAGATTAGCTCTGCCACGTTTAATTACCACAGCTTTAACACAATGGGAAAAAAAAAAAGTGCCTTCCCTTTTTTCACACATAAGCCCATCCACGCTGATACGTCCTGAATGCCTTAGCAGGGCCCTCCAACCCCCACCAAGACATCCAGTCACATATGATAAACTATAATGAAACTAGTTGCTAAACTAAGCATGATAATCCCAGCCCTTGAAATTTATTTATGCGGGTGAGGCATGGACTAATTCCCAATCAGATTCTAGCTCAGCATTTGCTGCTGAAAAAAAATAATTTCCAATTACCAACAATGTCTAAAGAGAATCATACACCTCTTTACATCCACATATATACACAGAGTAGACAGAACATACATGTGCACAGATGTTATTCCTGAATTGAAGCAGAGATCTATTGACTGAACAGGTCAATAAATGCCATGAAAGTGAATCTTGACAATGGATGTTTACACAAAATTAGAAGGCAGAATTAAGGCTGACACCTTAAGGCTCAAATACATTCATTTTCTTTGGCAAATGCACCTTCCCAACGTCCCCTGTCTTGCCCTTTCTGAGACAAATGCTGGTCTTCTTTCTATCATGATAAATTTGTTTTCATTTTCTAGAATTTTATATAGATTCATAGTACATATACTCTTTTTTCCCCAGCTTCTTTCACTCAGTATATTTTAAGATCCATCTATGTTGTTGTGTGTATCTGTAATTCATTTCTTGTTTTGTTGAGTAGTATTCCATTGTATGTAGATCTCACAGTATATTCACATGTTATTCACATGTTGGGCATTGGGTTGTTTCTAGTTTTTGTCTTTACAAATAAAGCTGCTATAAACATATAGCTCTCATTTTTTTAGGGAAAAAATCAAAGAATGGCTGGTAGTAATGCAGGTGTATGCTTCACTTTTTCAAGAAAATTCTTAACTTTTCCAAAGTAGTTATACTGTTTTACATTTCCACTGGCAGTGTATAAGTTCTATTACCTCCATGTCATTACTAACATTTAATATGATCAGTCCGTAATTTTAGTCATTCTAATAGATAGCTAGTGCTATCTCATTGTGTTGTTAGTTTGCACTTCTCAAAAGACTAATGGCATTTCATGTGCTTATTTGCTAGCTCCGTATTAGCTTTGGGTGTGGATCTGTTCATATCTTTTACCTATCTTGTAATTGAGCTTATTGAGCTTTTGCTTATTATAAAGTATTAAAAGTTCTTTCTCTATTGTGAATGCAAATCCATCAAATATATGATTTTCAAATATTCATTAGACATTTTTTTCCCAATGTGTGGTTTGGCTTTCCATTCTGTTAACAATGTCTTTTGCTGAGTAAAGTATTTAATTTTGATAAAATCTTATATGTAAACCTTTATTTTATATGTCATGCTTTTGGTATTATAGCTAAAAAAAAAAAAAAAAAAAAAAATCTTTGCTAACCGAAGGTCACAAAAGTTCTCTTCTATGCTTTCCTTTAGAAATTTTATAGTTTTAGATCTTACATCTTAATTTAGGATCTTTTGTTTTGTTTTGTTTTGTTTTGCTTTTTTTAAAGACAGAATCTTGCTCTGTCTCCCAGGCTGGAAGGCAATGTGCTATCTTGGCTAACTGCAACTTCCAGTTCCTAGGTTCCGACAATTCTCCTGCCTTAGCCTCCTGAGTAGCTGGGATTACAGGCAACTGCCACCATGCCCAGCTAATTTTTGTATTTTCAGTAGAGACAGGATTTTGCCATATTGGCCAGGCTGGTCTTGGACTCCTGACCTCAGGTGATCTGCCTGCCTCAGCCTCCCAAAGTGTTGGGATTACAGGCATGAGCTGCCACACCCAGCCTAGAATCCATTTTTAATTACTTTTTTGTATGTGGTGTACAATATACATAGGCATTCTTTATTTTTACTTTTTAAAATATTTTACATTATTGTTTATACATGAATATCCAGCTCTTTCAACATTAAGTGTAGAAGATCTTTTCTTTATTGAATTATGTTTGTACCTTTATTGAAAATTAGTTATCAATATATGTGTGGGTCTATTTCTCAACTCTATATTCTGTTTTGTTGATGTATGTGTCTGTTGTTACACCAGTTCAACTTTGTTTTGATTACTGTAGCTTTATAATAACACTTAAAATCAGGCAGTGTTAGTCATCTGTCTTTGTTTTTCTTTCTCAAAACTGTCTTGGCAACTCTAAATCCTTTGCAGTTTCAAATTATTTTTACAGTGTAGACATTGCATCTGTGATTGATTTGTAATTTAATTTCATTGTGGTTAGAGAGCATACTTTGCATGGCCTCAGTTATTTTAAATTTGTTAGATTTGTTTTGTTAGATAGAGTTTTGTTTTATAGACTAGACAATGATCTACATTGATAAATGTTTTCTATCTACTGGAAAATATATGTGTTATTCTGAGTGAAGTGTTCTATAAATATCAATTAGATAAAGTTACATATGGGGCTGTCCAAATATACATTTGTAGTTAATTATTTGTCTACTTGTTTATAAATTATCAAGTAACAGGTACTAAAATCTCCCACTATAACTGTGATTTTTTTTTACGTTTCTCCCTGTAGTTGTATCAGTTTTTGCTTCACTTGTTTTGTAGCTCAGCTTCTAGATTTATAAACATTTAGTAATATTATGTCATCTTAATGAATTGACTCTTTCAACATTATGAAATACATTCTTTGTTCCTGGTAATATTCTGGGATCCAATATCTGCTTTGCTTGATATTAATATGGCCACTCCACTTTAGTTAGTGTTAGGATAGTATATATTTCTGTATCCTTTACTTTTATGCTATTTATATTTTTATATTTAAATTGCATTTCTCCTAGACAGAAAATAATTCGGTCTTGCTTTTTTTTGTTTTTGTTTTTGTTTTTTTTTTCCATCCACACTAACATTCTTTGCCTTTTAATTTGGGTATTTAGACCATTTATATTTAATGTGATGTAGGCCATTTATATTTAATGTGATTAATTATATAGATGAGTTAAATCTGATATCTTGCTATTTGTTTTCTATTTATCTCATCTGTTTTTTGCTCCCTTTTCCTGCTTTTGTCTACTTTTAGATTAATTGGATTTAAAATTTTTATTTTATCTCTATTGTTGGCTTAGAAGCTATCTACATAATATTTATTATTTTAGTGGAATTTGTAGGGTTTCTACATTGTTAATGTGTTATGTTCCTCCTACAAGTGATATTACAACATTTTACCTACGGTATAAGAACCACACAGCTGCATACTTTCATTTCTCCTCTGTTGACTTTTGCAATATTATAGCTGTATATCTTAATTCTACATAAATTATAAACTACACATTATATCATTATTTTGTTTAAATGGTTTAAGTTATCTTTTAAAGGTATTTAGATAATAATACAATATTTTATATTAATTCACATACTTAGCATTTCCACCATTCTTCATTCCTCTGTATAAATTTCATATTTCTGTTGCCTATCATTTTCCTTATGCCTACTATACACACACACACACACACACACACATAAAATATTGCAAAAGTCAAAAGGGAGAAATGGAAGTGTGTAGTTTTTAGATTCTTATACTATAGATAAAGTGTTGTAATATCACTTGAAAGAAGAGTAATACAGTAACAATCTCGAAATCCTATAAATTCCACTTTCAAAAAAAATTTCACAGTAGTAGTCTGCTTGTGGTGACTTCTTTCAGCTTCGGTATGTCTAAAATATTTTTTCCCATTGTTTTGAAAGAAAACAAAATTATTCTGGGCATAGAATTCTAGGTTGAAGAGTTTCTTTCTATACTTTAAAGAACATTGTTTCACTATCATCTCACACTATTTCCAATAAGAAATTTGCAATAACATTTATGTTTGTTACTCTGTATGTAACATCTTTTTCCCCACACTGAATCCTTTTAAATTTCTCTCGTTTTTTTTTCTTTGACATGGAGTCTCACTCTGTCGTCAAGGCTGGAGTGCAGTGGTGCAATCTCAGCTCACTGCAACCTCCGCCTCCCAGATTTAAGCAATTCTTGTGTCTCAGCCTCCTGAGTAGCTGGGATTACAGCTGCGCACCACCATGCCTGTCTAATTTTTTATTTTTTAATTTCTTTAGTAGAGACATGGTTTCACCATTTTGGCCAGGCTGGTCTCCAAGTTCTGACCTCAAGTGATCTACTCACCTTGGCCTCCCAAAGTGTTGGGGTTACAGGCGTGAGCCACCACACCCGGCCAATTTTCTTTTTGTCATTGGTTTTGTGTTACTTGAATATGATCTGTCTGGTGTGGTTTTATTCATATTTCTTGTGCTTGACATTCATTGTGCCTCTTGGATTTGTGGGTCTATAATCTTCAAAAGAATTTAAACACTTGCATTTTTTTAAAAAAATTTTTTTGCTTGCCTATTTACCCACTTGTTCTCTCCTTGGGAGATTTCTGTTATAGTTATATTAGGCGACTTGAAATTGTCTTCAGCTAACTGATTCTCTGTGTTTTTTGTTTCTAATTATTATTCTCTTTTCCCTTCATGTTTCAATTTTGATAATTTCTATTTCTGTGTTTTTGTTTACTAATATTTTCTTCTCCAATGTCAAATCAGCCATGAATCCCATTTTGTCTATTTTTCATTTCATATATTAATATTTTCAATCTAGAAATTTGATATGGGTGTTTATTGTGCCTTCCATAACTCTACTTAACTTTTTGTACATATGAGACACAATTATCATAACTGTTTTAATATTATTTTCTAAGTCTAACACTTGTGTCTGTTCTGGGTTGGTTTTGACTTTTTTTTCTCTCAACCTGGTTTATACTTTTCTGCTTCTTTTCAAGCCTGACAATTTAAAAAATATATGTATTTTAAGATGTGAGATTCATGTGCAGAACGTGCAGGTTTGTTACATAGGCATACACGTGCCATGTGGTTTGCTGCACACATCAACCCATCATCTACATTAGGTATTGCTACTAATGCTATCCCTTCCCCAGCTCCCCAACCCCCAACAGGCCCTGGCATGTGATGTTCCCCACCCTGTGTCCTTAAGTTCTCATCATTCAACTCCCACTTATGAGTGAGAACAGGCAGTGTTTGGTTTTCTGTTCTTGTGTTAGTTTGCTGAGAATGATGGTTTCCAGCTTCATCCATATCCCTGAAAAGGACATAAACTCCTCCTTTTTATGGCTGTGTAGTATTCCTGGCATATATGTGCCACATTTCTTTATCCAGTCTATCATTGGTGGGCATTCGGGTTGGTTCCAAGTCTTTGCTCTTGTGAACAGTGGCGCAATAAACATATGTGTGCATGTGTCTTTATAACAGCATGATTTATAAATCTTTGGGTATATACCCAGTAATGGGATTGCTGGGTCAAATGGTAGTTCTGGTTCTAGATCCTTGAGGAATCGCCACACTGTCTTCTAAAATGGTTGAACTAATTTACACTCCCACCAACAGTGTAAAAGCATTCCTATTTCTCCAAATCCTCTCCAGCATCTGTTGCTTCCTAACTTTTTAATGATCGCCATTTTAACTGGTGTGAGATGGTATCTCATTGTGGTTCTGATTTGCAATTCTCTAATGGCCAGTGATGATGAGCTTTTTTTCATATGTTTGTTGGCTGCATAAATGTCTTCTTCTGAGAAGTGTCTGTTCATATCCTTCACCGACTTTTTGATGTTTTTTTCTTGTAAATTTGTTTAAGGTCCTTGTAGATTCTGGATATTAGCGCTTTGTCAGATGGATAGATTACAAAAAATTTCTCCCATTCTGTAGGTTGCCTGTTCATTCTGATGATAGTTTCTTTTGCTGTGCAGAAGCTCTTTAGTTTAATTAGATCCCATGTGTCTTTTTTTTTTTTTTTTCCCTCAGGATTGTCTTGGCTATGTG